>NW_020799144.1:7180493-7275239 GCF_003259725.1 Athene cunicularia | reverse complement strand
TCCCCCAGGTCCCTCTCTGACTGGCAGCTCTCCAGCCACTCCTCCCCAAGCCTGTAGCCCTGCTGGGGGTTGTTGTGGCCCAAGGGCAGCCCCCGGCATTTGCCCTCAGTGAAACTCCCCCAGTTGGGCTCAGCCCATGGCTCCAGCCTGTCCAGGTCTCTCTGCAGAGCCTCTCTACCCTCGAGCAGATCAACACTCCCACCCAACTGGGTGTCACCTGCAAACTGACTGAGGGTGCACTTGATCCCCTCATCTAAGATCATCAATAAAGATGTTAAACAGGAGTGGCCCCAAAACCCAGCCCAGGGGGACACCACTCATGACTGGTGAATGGATTTAAGTCCATTCACCACAAATCTCCGGGCCCGGCCGTCCAGACAGTTTTTTACCCAGCAAAGTGTGAAACCATCCAAGCCAGGAAGAGCCAGTTCCGCCAGGACAATGCTGTGGGAAATGGGTGTCAAAGGCCTTACTGAAGTCAAGGTGAAAGTACATCTGCAGCCTTTCCCTCATCCAATAAGCAGGTCCCCCTGTCGTAGAAGGAGATCAGGTTTGTCAAGGACCTGACTTTCATAAACCCACACTGACTGGGCCTGAGCATCTGCTTGTCCCGCATGTGTTGTGTTATGTTACTCAGGATGAGCTGCTCCATCAGCTTCCCGGGCACCAAAGTCAAGTTGACAGCCCTGTAATTTCCCAGATCATCCTTCCGACCCTTCTTACATATGGGTGTCACACTGGCCAATTTCCAATCTGTTGGGACCTCCCCGGTCAGCCAGGACTGCTGGTAAATGATGGAAAGCGGCCTGGCGAGCACCCCAGCCAGCTCCTTCAGCACCCTCAGGTATATCCCGTCTGGTCCCATAGACTTGTGTATGTCTATGTGATGCAGTAGGTCAGTGACTCTCTTCTCCTGGATTGTGGGGCAGTTGTTCTCCCAGTCTCTGTCTTCTGGCTGAGGAGGCTGGATTCCCTCAATACAATTGGTCTTGTTAAAGACTGAGGCAAAGAAGACATTAAGCACCTCAGCCTTTTCCTCACCACTTGTTACCGTGTTTCCTCCTGTGTCTAGCAGGGGATAGAGTCTCTCTCTGGTCTTTTCTTTTGCTGTTGATGCCCTTGATCCCAGGTACAGAGAAATTCTTGAATCCATTCTCCTGTTTCAGAGGGCATCAGGTAGAATTCTTTGCAGAAATTAAAGCCGCCCCATCCCAGTAGGAGGCAGAGAAGGGAAAACCCAGATGTCAGTTGTGAGAAGACCCTTCACAGTGCTCACAAGAACTAGCTGTTATGGTCATAAATAACAAGTACTCTTTTAGTTTTAAATAAATATCAGTTTAATGCAATTTTGAGTAAGAGTGTAATTTGAAAAAACACCTGAAGTCAGCCTTCTGTCCTGTTCAGTTGCAAAGTCATGGTTCTGTTTTAGGCACTGTACTCCAAGAAAGAGGTGGCCCATCAAGAGAAAGAGACAGAGGAACTCAGCAAGAGTGACATGAGATCTATCTGATACAGCTGCAAGTAGGGTAATCTACTAGTATGTTGCTTAGCCTGCCAGAGAAGAGACTGCCAAGAAGCATGATATACAAATAAAGTCATTATAGAAAGACCAGCTTCCTTCTGTCCATAGTGCCCATGGCACATGTACCATGCATGGGCAGTATCCCTGTGTGCTTCTGAATAGTAGGAGAGGGAATCATGGGAACAGATTGCTATGAATGCTGTGAAACTGGCTTCTGGGTGGTCTGCAAGGGCAGGTTAAACAAAGATTTGTCAGGAATGACACAGCTACAGCTGATCTTGCCATGTGGTCAGGTAAATGGTCTTGGATTATTTCTTGGGGTCCCTGTAAACTCTCCTGTTCTGCAGCTTCTGTCACAAAGAACCACTGTATTCAAGTGCTCACCAGTTTGCCACATGTCTGCTGCCTCGGGGATTAAATTACTGCAGTGGGACAGATTGTGAATTCCCACTTGCTGACAGCAGTCTTAACCATTCCTGAGTGAGTAAAAGACTGACACTGGATTCACAAAGCACACAGCCTGACTGCTGATGTCCTCAGATATTCTTTTTTTTTAATCTAAAAAATGCATTAGTTGTTATTATTAAGGTGCCTTGTCACACATTCACCTTGCTTCATTCCTCCTAGTCCTTTTCTTCCTTTTATATCTGATGCCCATCTAGATGCATAAGGACAATGCCAAGACTTCAGCTTTCAGAAGATCTGCTTTGGGCATGAGTGTTGTTGATGCCAGGGTTAACACAGGTCAGGTAGTCATCAGACCCTATAGGACTGCTTCCTACCCATCTCATGTTGGCCATAATGTTCAGAATTTATATCGGCACTTTAGGTCTTCAAAAACCTTTGGAAACTCTGTCATTTATCCCATCAATATGAGTGATGAAAGTTCTCTGCCAGGTACATGTTTGAGTCTTGAATGGGTTTTAAGTATTTTTTTTAACTGGAATTTTTTCTGTTTCTCCAGCTCTTATCTCCACAGCACAGTGCACGCCCCACCTGCTGCTTTAGCCTGTGAGGCTGTACATTTATCTGCTACAATGGATGTGGCACAAACAGGGATTACATCATCATTCCTAGAGACTGAAAATGTCTCTCTTCTCTGATGTGTCATCCCCTGAAGTCAGCATAAAGAACATGCACTCTTTTTACCAAAGCCAGCATCTGTTGGGTATGGACGTATCTGCACGGCACACATGTACTATATATAGCATGGGTGGTTGAAATGTGTTTGTTACTGGAAGTGAGATGTTTATTGTCTCCCCTTGTTTCCAGATCATGTGCTCTGTAAAGGAGAACCTTGCCTCACAAACAGGTTTGTGTCAGAGACATTACCGTCCGTCATGTGTTGGCCACAGTCTTTCAGCTGTGCCAGCCACATGAATGCCCGATAATGAGTGTCTGTATTGTACTTTATTACATGAATCCCCTGATCCAGTTGAGACTGTCTGAGGATCAACTGCTACTTTTGTTAACTTGGGACACATAAAGTGGCCCATTTTGAGAGAAAATACAGATTAACCCTTATATCAGATAAAGTGCCTATTGTATTGCCAAGTTTAAAGGTAGAAGACTTTTATCAGTCACTCATGGGTAATGGTACTTCAATAACAAGTACAGAGTTATTAGCCATGAAATTGTCACATTTAAATGGTGTCAGCAACAGATGTGTTCCAGAGATATTGCAATCATTGCTCATAGCAATTAGCAATAATTACAGAATATACCAATCTTTAAAACTGCAGCTTGCCAAAAAAATGAGCAGCTTTAATGACATGTGAAACTAATTTAAATAAGGAGCTACCTGTGTTAAATGAAGTTTTGTTAATCTGCATTCTATAATTACACCTGAGTAAAGCCATTTAAATCATTATCTGGTTTAATTAACTGGTGTGTGACATCTGGTTAGAGTTCCTTAATAAAGTACAATTAACCAATTTCTTATGGCATACTCCCAGTTAATATTTTTTCATTCTGTGACAAAGAATCAAGTGCCTTTGATTACTTCCTCTCCTGTTCAGAAGTTGCTTTGAAATATATTAGCAAAATCATTCTGTTAACTGGTGAAATAAAGAAGCAAGAGTTTGGGTTTTACTCGGTTTTGTCATTTTTTTCCAAGTTATATTTTGTGTTTTACCACTTTGGAAATATGATACCCATTTTTGGAATTCTAAACGTTTCTGATTCCTGCTGTCTTTATAATTTTAGATGTCCTGTCTTTCTAGGTTGTGTAATTTCCTTTTTTGGTGTTTAAAAAAGGTATTTTAAAGTATTAACAGCAGACTTTGTGGTTGATAGCAGAGAGTAATTACTATCAAAGTTATGTGAGAGAGCTTTTAAATGCTGTGTCTAATTGGGGGTGCTTTTTTAAGATCTGGGCAAACATAATTCTAGTTATCCAGCATTTCCACTGCTTACTAAATCTGCCCTCAAGTTAGTAAGTATTCAGTAGTTAGTAGCTGAGTAAGAACACCTTTGTCTACATTAGCAGTTAGGAGTTGGTAACATTTTCCTTCGCTGAATGAGAAAGAACAACTGTTCATACTGGGTGACTGTTATTTAATTTTTCAGTTTCTGCTGCAGAATTCATTCTCACACATTCTGATCATAATTTCCTTTCTCAATGGAATAGGTTGCCAAGGTTTGGCAGAGTAGTACATATTGCACCACTTCATTCTGGTTCATTCTCCTGCTGCTCTTGTTCTGTGAGAGTTCATGAGCAGCTGTTCCTGAGTAAGGGAGAGCTGCGGAGGCAGGAAATGATTTAAAGACACAGACATGCCATCCTCTGTGAAAGAAAACTTCTTTCACCTTTTGCTAAGACCAGCGGTGTTCCAGTATGTTATGCAGGACCAGGGATGTGAAGTACATCTTGTCAGTGGGTATAGTTGGAAAGCTGGTGTTCTTCATGTAACCTTCAACAAGTAATTTGTTCTCTGTGTGCCTCCTCTTGAGCTAGCTTGTCTTTTCCTAATGTAAAGTTTCCAGAGCAGGGTTTCTTCTTACCAAACACCTACAGTTCTGCTGGTACTTACAAAATGTATTTAACAGTTAATTTGGAGACCTCTCCACAGCAGAGCAGTGCAGCATATTAATGCCCAGAAATGGACCAACAAGGGAGAAGCGATGAGGCAGGACTCCCTCCCATCTTGAGTTCTCCAAAACAGCTACAGTACTGCAAGTTTCCCTTTTTCCCTTTGCCTCCTTTATCACTCTTGGCAGACCTACCTCTGGCTGTGAGCCTGTCTTCATCTGTCATGTACTTTCCTCCATCTACATCTGCTTCAGTTTAATGTGGGAAGCATAGAGAAATAATTTAGCCTTACTGTCCTCAGATAATTGTGCAGATGTTAACAGTTCATTTGTTTGAGCCTCTCTCTTTCAAAAACATTCCTCTATTGCACCCAGGCTTTCCAATTATATTTTTTAAATATTTTTTTAGGGAAAGTAAAAAGGTTTAAACAGAGGAAATTAAGAAGTAGCTAGAATAGAAGGTTCTTAAAAGTTCTACTCAGAACAACTATTAGAGGACTGGACAAAAAGAACAATGTGAAATTATAGTGGCTGTATTTTCTGTTTTACAGAAACAAGCTTGTACAGTGGAATTAATCTTGTTTAAGATCACTCTTAGTGAAGGCCAGTTCTCTGACATTTCATTTGAAGAAAATATGTCATTATGCTAGAAAGGGTTTCACTGCAAATATGAACTTTTAGACTTCTGATCAGATAGCTGATTTACAAAAATACTTCTTTGGAGAAGATAGTTCTAGAGGTGCCACTTTGAGGCAGTGTGCATCTGTAGGAGTAGTTCCATTACTCAGATTTATAATCCTTAAACTCAAGTTTATGGAATGATCTAGTTTTTTATACATAGCATCCTGCCAAACTAATTGCAACATTGACATAATCACACCCTTATGGTTTGAGAAATTCTAGAGACATTGCACCAGGGAAGGTTTAGGCTAGATATTAGGAAACATTTCTTTACAGAATAGGTTGTTGGGTGTTGCCCAGGGCAGTGGTGGAGTCCCCATCCCTGGAGGTGTTTAAGAGTCGGGTTGACATAGCACTGAGGGATCTGCTGGATTTGGGAACTGTCAGTGTTATGTTAATGATTGGACCTGATGATCTTCAAGGTCTTTTCCAGCCTAGATGATTCTGTGATCTCTCACTGCTGTTCCTTCAGATAACACTGAAATTCCCCTTTTTCTTTCAATGTTTTTTGCTCAGCTTCCTCAGATATGTGTTTCACACCCAGGCCAAGTAAGGTAAAGCCAGCTGAAGCTGCTCTGCTTTTACTGCTGATCATTCATGGTGCTATACTGAGATGTGCTATATTGAGAAACTTTGGTTTAGATACATACCAATGTCTGTGTTATCTCCAAAGTGTCTTTGTCTATAGAGAAAACAGGAAATTGTTAGTTCTGGATAAACAATTCTGTGTAAGCTTAAGTTAAAATATTTTAAAACTTTTATTCTGTGATAACATGGAGATACTGTAAAAATCCAGTATGTATGCATGTAATTGTGATGGTGTGTCAAATGGAAAACCTTTCATTGTAAAATACAATTGCTACTACATGTCACTGACTGGTCCTTTAAATCTTTTGGTGAGATTTCTTTGTTTCAGGCATGATAGAGACAGTAAGAAGCCATCCAGGCTTGTTTGTTTATTTCAGTGTTTATAGTCTCAATTAGTTGTAGGTACAGGGCCAGATGTGTGAGCCATCTCTGGTCTGATTTAACTGTTCTCTGTCACCATTCCTGCTTCCCAGGTCTTCCCCTATTTTGCAGGGCCATTTCATACAGGGAGCAGAATTCAGACAGAGTCCAGCATGAGCTGACAGATCCACTATCTCTACCTTCAGATGGAAGTCTTTCTATTCCTTTTCCTTACAGAGGGAAAAAAGGCAATCATATGCTCCCAGAGGATGTTGACTCCATTGGGGAAAAGACAAAGGGAACTAAATGTAACTTAAAATTTAGGAGGAAATGAATACAAGATAAGAAGGTAACAAAGTGAAAGTCAAAGAACAGTATGTTTGCTTAAGGATGCCAAAGGCAAGAAGAGAAAGATTTATATCTGTTCGGAAAGCTGTTTGTTTACTTGGAAAAACAAGGACTGATTATAGTGATTTGCACTTTTGGATGGCTGGAAAGAAACCTGCTGCTTCTGCAGTTTCAAGACTTGCATCTGTAGCCCATGATTTTCCAGCAGCCAATAGCCAGATTTCTACAACTGTGAGGAAGGATAACATTGGAGACTTCTCCCAGATTACTAGTTTCCTCCTTAAAAAGCAGCAAATGTTTGCTAGAGACAGGCAACAGCAGAATTAGCATATAAAGTGCAAAACCAGTAAGTTGCAGCTAAGGCACATAAGGACCTGTAATCAGCAGCCTCTAATACAGAGCCTTAGAGACATAGGAATCTGCTGAGTCACACGGTTCTTGGAAAGAACATAAATGTGTAAGAACATGAATGTGGCATAAAGAGAATGATTTTAGAAGCCACCTTTAAAAGCCCACTCTTTGAGACTCAAAGGCTTTTTGTTAACTGAATTCATCTAATAATTATCTTGCTTCCTATTTAAAATCTTCTACACTGCTCAGTTCATTACATAACTGCTCATAAAATTACATAACCCCATCTGCTTCCTCTATTCATACAAACACCAAGATTTGGCTTGTAAACCTTCTATGCATTGTATGTTCCCTGGATATTGTTTGTGCTGCGTCCATTTTTCCTAGAACACTAGAGTACTGGGAAAACATGTTCCTTGAGGAAGCCTGAGTCTACCTGTAATCTCCTTCTTCTTAGATGTGATCATTCTTGACCAGCAGCTACTGGGTAAGACCTACTTAAGGAAAGCTTGCACCTGCATTGATTTTTTTTTCCTCTTCAATTCAGAGAATGCGATTGCTCTTTTCTAGTGAAAAACACTTCCATGATTCTCTGACAGCTGCCTTCAGCTCCACTGATCTTCCAAAGCTCGTAATAGGTTTTAAGAATCAGCAGACTGCAAATGAGTATTGAAAAAAACCATTGCTCTATAATTGTGTAAATCTGTCTGCAGGGAACTGCCTGCAAGCATGCTGAAACCGTTTAGATAACAAGCAGATTTGTGGATACTGGGCTCAATCAAACCTGCTTTTCCTTGGATTTGTATCTTGTCATTGAACTGAATTTCTAACAGAACTTGAGTATTGCTGTTAAATGAGCTCAGCTCTTAGCATGCACAGGAGATAAATCACATACTAAACAGTAAAAGATTTTCATTGCTGTTTGAACACAAGAGACAGAGAGAATTGATTGTGCAATGGAGTCTTCTATATTGCATGTCTCCTAAACCATGCACAGAGCCTTTGTAACATTGTCTACTTGTGCAGTGGATTCTCTGGTGTCTGACAAAAATAGAGGTTGTATTCTACTCCTTCTCAACTGCCTCCTTTCACCAGACTCCCAGCATGATGACTTTGTGATTCCTGTTGCTCTTACATTTACCCTTGGATAAAGACATTATTACAGGGAAATTGAGAGTTTGTACCAGGCTTGTTTTTTTAGAAAACAGTAAAACTGTGAAATGGTTACAGTAAGTAATGCAGCAGGAACATTCAACTAACACAAATTAATTTGGACAAACTGATCCCAAGCATACAAATGAGGGCAGTAGGAGCAGTGGAGGGGGAGGTGCTGATGTCCTCTCTCTGGTGACCAGCGATAGGACACAAGGAAATGGAATGAAGCTCTGTCAGGGGAAGTTTCAATTGGACATTAGGAAAAGGTTCTTCACTGGCAGCGTGGTTGGTCACTAGAATAGGGTCCCAGGGAAGTCATAGCACCAATCCTGTCAGGGTTCAAGGAGTGTCTGGGTGATGCTCTTAGTCATAAGATTTAATTTTATGTAGTCCTGCAAGAAGTAGGGAGTTGGACCTGATGATCCTTATGAGTTCCTTCCAACTTGCGACATTCTATGATTCTAAATCTTGACTCACATGCAACTCACAGTAAAATGGGATATAGAAGTGAAGTTCAGGATAAGTATTCCAGGTTCTCAGAGACTGCTGAGCTAAGATTTTCAAAAGGGACTGGAAATCTTAAGAAGAAGAAAAAAAAAAAAAAAAAGCACCTGATAGTCAGACAGCAGAAGGCCAGTACCAGGACATCATGTTTCTTTTAGTAGTTTCCACACACTGTACCAAAACACTTCAAACAATTTTCACCAGGCCATTATTCCTATGGAGAAGCATATCCTGATGCAGAGAATCTACCCACACAAAAAGAACATTTTAAAATATGACTAAACAGAGGAAGTAATTACTCAAGGCAGGCTTGTGAGGAAAACATTTGCGAAGGGAAATTCCAGGTAGCACATAACAAGCCTGGAGGCAAAAGTATTTCACTGTGGTACTGACTTACTATCATATGCTGGAACGTATTTGTGGTTAAGTGCAAAACAGAGTGAATCTAAATGGGATTAAATTGGATCACTTCTCATATTAAGGTTGCATTCGTGCTTGCTGATACTCTACCAGGTATACTGGGTTCATCGCTCCCGTGATTACAAAATCACTGTCATTTATGCCTTACTTTGTCATTCTAAATGCAATCTCTTTTCATAGAATCATAGAGTGGTTTGGGTTGGAAGGGACATTAAAGATTATTTGGTTCCACGCCCCCTTAAACACACATGGACACATTCCACTAGCCCAGGTTGCTCAAAGCCCCATCTAACCCGGCCTTGAAACACCTCCAGGGAGGGGGCAGCCACAGCCCCTCTGGGCAGCCTGTTCTAGTGTCTCACCACCCTCATAGTAATGAATTTCCTCCTTATATCTAATCTAAATCTACCCTTGTTCAGTTTAAAACTGTTCCCCCTCATCGTATCCCTACACTCCCTGATGCAGAGTCCCTCCCCATCTTTCCTGTAGCCCCTTTAAGCACTGTAATGCTGCTGTAAGGTCTCCCCAGAGCCTTCTCTTCTCCAGGCTGAACAACCCCAACTCTTTCAGCCTCTCCTCACAGTGGAGGTGCTCCAGCACCCTGAGCATCTTTGTGGCCTCCTCTGGACCCACTCCAACAGATACATGTTCTTCTTATGTTGGGGACCCCAAAGCTGAACACAGCACTGCAGGTAGGGTTTCAGGAGAGCAGAGTAGAGGGGTAGAATCCTCTCCGTCAACCTGCTAGCCACAGTTCCCTTGAAGCAGCCCAGGACACAGTTGACTTTCTAGGCTGTGAGCAGAAATCGCTGGCTCATAGTCTGTTTTCCATCCACTACTATCCCCAAGTCCTTCTCCACAGGGCTGCTCTCAATCCACTCATCGCCCAGCCTGGATTTGTGCTTGGGATTGCCCTGACCCATGTGCAGGACCTGCACTTGGTCTTGTTGAACTCCACAAGGTTTGCACAGACCCACCTCTCCAGCCTGTCCAGGTCCCTCTGGATGGCACATCCCTTCCCTCCAGTGTGTCAACCACACCACACAGCTTGGTGTCATCAGAAAACTTGCTGAGGGTGCACTCAGCCCCACTGTCCATATCTCCAACTAAAATGTTGAACAGTGCTGGTCCCAACACCGACCCCTGAGGAACACCACTCATCACTGCTCTCCACTTGGACATCGAGCCATTGACCACAACTCTTTGAGTGCGAGCATCCAGCCAATTCGTTATCCACCGAGTGGTCCATGTGTCAAATCCATGTCTTTCCAATTCAGAGACAAGGATGTTGTGCTGGACAGTGTCAAAATATTTGCACAAATCCAGGCAGGTGAGATCAGTTGCTCTTCCCTTATCCAACAACACTGTAACCCTGTTGTAGGAGGCCACGAAATTACTCAGGCATGATTTGCCCTTAGTGAAACCATGTCAGCTGTCACCAATTACCTCCTTATTTTCCATGTGCCCTCATACAGTTTCCAGAAGGATCTGCTCCATGGTCTTGCTGAGCACAGAGGTGAGTCTGACTGACCTGAAGTTCCCCGGGTATTCCTTCTTCCCTTTTTAAAAATGGAGGTTAAATTTCCCCCTTTCCAGACAGTGGGAACTTCACCTGTCTGCCATGACTTCTGAATATGATGGATAGTGGCTTAGCCACATCATCAGCCAGTTACCTCAGGACCCATGGATGTATCTCATCATGTTCCATGGACTTGTGCATATTCAGGTTCCTTAGACGGAACATCTTGTCCCTGCCCTCCCTTTAATCCTGACCCATAAGCTCTTGGTCAGCTCCTCATCCATGCCCAGGCAGAGCTCCAGGCACTCCCGCTGGTCACTGACATAGAGGGCAACCTCCCCTACTTGTCTTCCCTGCCTGTCCTTCCTAAAGATCCTGTATTCTCTCATTACAACTCTCCAGTGATAGGAACCATCTCACTGCATCTCTGATGCCAACAAGATCACAGCCCTGCAGGTGTGTTCACGTCTCTAGCTGCTCTTGTCTATTCCCTGTGCTACATGTGTTTGCATAGAGGCATTTAAGTTGGTCCCAATGAAGCTGACTTATGGCCGGAACTCCTTTGTGCTGCTCTTGAGGTGCTCTCCTGCTGACCCGTGACCCCTCTTCTGGCTCTGGGTAGCTGTTGCTGGCACTGGCTTTAATGCACAAACTGCCTTTTATTTTGGAGGGTGAACCTGGGCAAAGCCAGGACTGGTGCTTGCATTAAGTCATATTATCACATAAGAAATAATTGTTATACCTTGTCAAAGATGACATTGTTTTTCATTGCAAAATGCCTAAAGCCAATACCTGAAAATATGTTCAAACAGTCTGATCTGTCAGAAAATATCAATCAGTCCTGCTGTAGGATGTAGGCTGAAAAAATTAAACTCCCAGGAGTCCCAGCAGAAAGCAGAACAGATCAACAGGATCCTAAACTACCTCAAAAAATCCTATGTAATCTCAAATACTGTTGGACTGACCAACAGAAAAATCTTTTAAGGAAAAAAACAAGATGAAATTGCAAAGGCAATATGCATCTGGAAATTCCCATCTACCTTGCTTCACACTGACCTCCTGCATAGGCAAACAGTGGATAAATAATAGTACTGCTGAAAAGTCTTTGGATACTGCTGTGGCCATACTAGGAAACATTCTTACAGCTACTGCTTTCAATCTCCTCACAGAAATGCACAGTGTCATCCTCTTTCTGGTCTCATCTTTCAGTCGAGTTAAAACATAAGAGCAGATTTTAAACTAATGTAAATATGTATCATTGCTCTAAATTTAGTAAGAACAATGTTAAGTGGCACATGGTGAGCACCTGGATAATTCCATAATTTCAAGAGAATTTAATGAAAATCTGGGGCAGAAAGTCAAATTCCTCAAAATATCTGGGTGTTTGCCCAATTTTGAGCCTGTTTTATTATAATAAAAATGAGCGTCTGGCAGATTAAAGCCTTGAAGAATAAAGGGAGTAAGGTAGTATTTAACAAAACAGGAAGGAGCTAGGTTTTGTTTAGCCACAAAACACTCAAATCACTTTTCTGAAACATGCTGCATAATCACATAATAATAATAATTTTATTCATTTGCCAGTAAGAGACTGGTATATCACAGAACTGCTGAACCGCTGTTGAAGCACTATTTCCCTGCCTCTCAGTAGATCTTGACAGTTGCTACTTGTTTGGCATTCCACATTCACCTGGTTCTGTTTTTGTGTGGCTGAATGAAATTCCAGGTTAGAGGAAAGGACTGGCCAATTGAATACCTACAATGGGTCAGAATTCACTGGAATGCCAAAAAAAAGGAACTTCCCAACATCTTCACTAGTCAAGAACTAAACTGAGTAGTTCATTTTACACAGCTAAAAGGGAAAGCTGAGAACTGGCTTATACCACCCAGTAGTCACACCACCAAGTAGTTCTTGTTATGTTAGGCTTTATCCAACGTATTAACACAGCTAATTAGTGCCCATTAGCTTGAGACATCTTCACCAGACTGCTCCAATCCATTCTGTTCTCTTTTCATGGGTGGCTTTTCATGGTGGCTGCAGGAGATACTTTTATATGAACTGTCATCAAAGTCAAGCTAAAATATTCCGGGACAAAAAGATCCTCAGGAAAATCTGGGCCTTTGGAAATTACCTTCTATGAAGAACTGACTTTATTTCTACAATCCTTTTTCTGTTGCTCCCCAGTTTATTAATATTTTTATAGTCCTGGAAGCAGAAACTGAACTTCCCTACTTTTGTTGTGAAATTCAGACAAAATCTTCAGCTACTTAACTGAAATGATAGAAACAGAACAAGCTACATATACATACAAACACACCACCCCCCCACACACATATGTAATAAGTATATAACGTATACAGTTTTTCACAGTGATCCAACAAGGACACCAGGGAACATAAAACATGAAGTGCAGCTGAAATACATCAGTTGTGTGCCTCAACCTGGGAAAATAGCAATAAAAGGTCACTCTTCCTTATTCAGCTGTGAAACTGCACAAACAAAAGCAGTATTTCTGGAAAAAATACATAAAAACATTAGGGAAGGAGGAGAGGGAAAAAAACAGAACTTCAGAACAAGTCCCCTTTCTTTGTGGCTGCAAAAGTGCCATTTTTGTTAACCTCAGAATGGAAATAGCTCCATAATAGCTGCCACAAATACTGTCATTGCTCTCTGCCACCTCAGACCTCACCTCTGTCAGAGTCAAAAGGAACAAGTGTCTGTGCTGTCCAGAGTAATTTATCCTGTTGCCAGGATCTGCAGCCAGGGAGGTGCTTTAGCAGTGCTGACACTTTTTCCTTTCCACTAGAGCTCAGCACTGAGATCACCAACTAATTTCAGAGAGTCTCCTCAGAATTTCATCTGAAGGCACCAGCTCTGTCCATGAAAGCAATGCAACAGTTAGTTTTTTCAGAGACTTTCATAAATTCCCTCTTTTCTGTTGGGGGGGTGGGGGGTGGGAAATCAGTTAAAACCCTAGGAAAGACATTGTATTTAAAAGGTCTTCCAGCCTGAGGTAGAGATGAGGATTTGGAATGTCCTTGTTGTGGCATTTGATCTTTTGCACTATTCCTCTCAGATTTCACATCAAGGCAGAAAGGTGCATGGACACACTTTAAATGTGGAACTTTCTGTCCAGCAGCAGGAAAACCAGAGAGAGAGAGAGAAAAGCGCCTGTTAACTTAGTATCATTTCAACCCTTATCTTGCAATCTGACACCAACAAACCAACAAGGGATCAGTAAATGAAATGTGGAGAAAAGATAGAACCCCTCTGTACGCTTCAATTTCAGACTGCCAAATGCTGCCTTGCAGACAGCAACTTTCATGTGTCAGTAGGGAAGCATTACCACAGTTAGAATTAGAGATCCAACCAAGTAAAGAATAAGTGGCCTGACACCCACTAGAGTTTTCGTGTTTTGTTGAGCTTTTTAAGAAAAACAGTGTTCGTGTCAAGACTGATGATTTCTGCCCAAATATGTCACCTTCTGAGAGAAGGTTGAAGGTCTGCTGTTATTTTGAAGCTGTAATTTCCAAGTGCTGTGACTGGCTCGGGGCGAATCTTTGTCTCCTAACTTCTTCAGATTTCTTTTGAAAAATCTGTACCCCACCCTCCTCCCTTCCCTTGTAAAACATCAGAAAACTTGATTAAGTGGGAAAAGAATAAAGTTGACGAGATCTTATGATGCTGCTGAAGCAAATTAGCATTTGCACCAGCAAGGCAGTGCTGATAAGTTTTGCTTGGAAGGTAAGCCTGGGTCATGTACCTTTAGCAAAATTAGTGTTTATGATGTGGGACTTGGATATGTGTCTATAGTCAGGGTTTGCACATTCACTTAAGCTACTCTGCATGACTGAGGCACTGGCACCCATTTGATTCATTCATGGATTCATCCATTTTAAAACTATTGATAAAAACCATATCTTGTCTGATTTTTTTTAAACCAAATATGGATGTTTGTTTTAAAAACATTATTAAATCACCCAGTTTTGTATTTTTATAAAAACAAATGTAGATGGTATGGACAAACTGCATTTTTAGGCATTACTGCGTTCACTGCTTTATTTGTTTTTAAACTGCTACTTCTCCTTTGTACTTAGGAAAAATCTTGTCAGGACCCAACGCTCACTCTTTTCTTTGTATGACGAAACGCCTTGTCTAATGATTCCTCTGCTTGTTACCTGGGGTGAATTATCTTTGAGGGCATCTCACTGGCACAAAGAACCTTGTCTCTGGTTCCGAATATAGATAATCATCTTACTCCCGTGCCTATCAATCTATTCCTGCCTTCCTTATCTGTTCTTTATACATCGTTTTCCTGAAGAACTCAAAACAATTTACCGTGAGAAAGCATGAGGAACAGATACGTTTGGGGTTCTACTGGCTGCTGCAGAGTAAACTGGTAAAAACATAAAACTAGAACTGCTGCGGTTTGACTGTCAGTTTTGTATCATGAGTGATGATTTAGACAGTGCTATCCGTTTCTCTTCTGATAACTGTCTTTTATGGCGTAGAAGGTGGTTATGCTGCACGTACCTGTCTGTGGTCAAGTAGCATGATACAGATAGTTTTTACATTACTTTGGTGAATCAGAAGGTTACATAAGGTGTTTGCTAATACAGGGGTATTTCACATGGGTTTTTAGCCACTTTTGTGCTTACAATTAGAGCGATACATTTTGAGAGTAGGTAGAAACCAGCAATATTCCATGCTGTAGGAATTTATGCATTATTTATTTTTTAACATGTTTGGTGAAAATTATCTGTGTGAATGTTACACAGAGGTGTTCCATATATGAAAAAGATATTAAAATATTGTGTACTTTATAGCTACATGCCTGATACTGATTTTTGGGCAAGAGGAGGAGGTCATAGGCCTCTACGAGCTTTGTTAGCTTACTCACATAAAGAAACTACAAGTAGAGCAACCTGTCTGCATTCTGAATATATGTTGTCAACAGCAGGCAGTGTTACCTGTGCGGTTCCCCTCAGCTGTGATGTGGTCTTTGCAGTTTCAGTTGCTTTAAATGGTATACCAGCCGAACCCACAGTACCCTGCTTTCCACAACTCCCAAAAGAGTAGTGGGAGTCAGAACTGGACAGTACTATTTGTTAGGCTTCAGTGGAGTTATCTATCTACTCTCTCTGTTTCTCTTTGCTAGTGTGTGGTACAGACTAACAGATGCAGAGACTAGAAGTATCAGAAGCATCTATTAGCAGGGCCTTAGGCTTTGAGCATACAATTACAATCTGAGTACTGTGGCTACTGCATGACGAATGTCTGAAATTCCTTTGGGCCTGAGGAGGAGTTAAAGACAATAAATACAGCCAAATTTAGTGAAACTTTAATTTTTCCTTTCTCCTTCTTCATGGGAAACACCTCTCTGAAAACTGCAAAATAGTGCTAAACTGTGGCCAACTGTGGCCAGTCATCTTTTTGGTCCACAGTGAAGTCACTGGTGGAAAATACAGACATTTTCTAGGGGAAAAGACAATTAACACTGAAGGAAACTTTGGAGAGAGGCCAGGGAAAAGAAACACTATCACAAGAACATGAGTAAAGAGGGGAATGACTTGCACGACAGATAAAAGAAAATAAAGTGGGCAGAATCTGGAAAGAGATGAATGTACCACTTCTGCTTTTTGAGCTGTTTTTGCAATATCCCTCTTTGTTGTGGTCCATCATGCTGTGGACCACATGATGTGGACCTCATGCTGTGGTCCAGCTGTGTTCAGCTGTCAGTTTGAGGGAGTAGCCAGACAGGTTATTTGCAAGTCAGCAGCATATGTGTAGGGATTGCAACATCATGGTCACTCTGGGTGTGCTTGTGGCAGGACCAGAAGAAATCTTATTTCCCCAGCAAAATGTTTACCTACAAAGAAAAAGTGGTGCAGTGGGAGGAGTGGGGACAGCTGATGCAGCCTTTGGCTCGAGGTCAGATCATAGTTTCCCCTGAAAACTTTGGGATGTTTTTTCCTCCTCCCAAAAATATGAAAGGTTTGCCCCTGAGTTAAATTTTGCAAAGCTCAGGGGGAAGCAAGTGTCAATAGACACCTTTCTAACCTGATTGTTCAGACATCCATCAAAAGCCAGATCTTCTCTTTGTCCTGCTGAGAGTAGGAGCTTCAACTCTTCCCTTGCAGAAGGCCCTGAATAGTGTAATCCTAGACACTTTCATAGTAATTGTAGAAAATACATCCTCATACACCCAGTAAATAGTGTTCCGATACTTTCCATGCTAAGCTCCCTGCAATCTTTTTAAGGAAGCAACACTTCCTGCTGCTTTTGTTTTTCTTTTTTTCTTTTTTTTTTTTTTCTTAACCAGTAGTGTGTTTGTACCATTTTTATACCCAAGCACACAGTCGGTGCTTGCGCTCTAGCAATCTGCAGGTATAAAGAGAGCCATGGCCTGAGCTTGGGCAGGAACTACACACCAGCTGCGTGGTCGAGTCTGTGCTACATAGCACAGGAAGACCGGCTGCAGCTTCTGACGCTCATGGGACCAATGTCTTGTTGTGTTCCCGTGTGGAACTCCACCATCCCTTGTCCATCTTGTGTCTGGCACTGTAGCTCCCTTTCCCTTTCACAGTTCACAATTTTTAGTAAGTTGAAATAAAGTATTTATTTTTTGTTGTTGTTTTAGGGTTTTTTTGTTTGAGAGATGTCAATGAACTGAAAAAACAGCTCATGCTTTGGCACCACTGACCTATAGCAGCCTTGATCCCACCACATAGGGTCTTGCTGAGACTGTGATTTTGATTTATCCAAGTGCTGACATAAGTGAGAAATGTAGATGATTAAAATTTGATATAGATGAGTTTCAGAGACTCATGTTATTTTTCCCAGCTTTTAAATGGCTGTTGGTAGTTATATACCCAAAGGTTTCTTCTGGATTTGGATTTTTTGTCAAGCACAATGATAATTTTGTAACAAAAATACGACCTTTCCTGTGGAGGAAGACAGTTTCACAGAAAGGTTGCTGAAATAATTAAATAAACATACACTTTGTCAGGTACAGACTTTATGAAAGTCCAGTGATTTGAAACCGTCTCTTTTTTTTTCCCAGTGTTCCCCATATAAAGGGAACAGCTGGAGAGAGGAAGGCATCCCTTCAGAACCCTACAGTGCCCCTTCCACCTTTGTGCTTGTCTGAGTTTTAATCTTCACATCCAAAGGCAAGCCCTCAGCCTGGGATGCTCTGTTGGGCTTTTTATCCATGAGATATTTTCTAATGCATTTAGATGCTGGGAGTTCTTCTGGGTGGGTAGGTAAATGCCAATAAATATCTAACTGGGTGTCTCCACTCTCACAAATTAGGCTTCCTGAAGATGGAGACATCTGGAGCTGTTCTGGATGAACAGGAGACACAAGGGCAATAGCTGCTTTTACTTACTGTGAGCTGTGGATGAGATAAAGGCGGTTCTGATGAGAAACAGCACAGTGGCATCAATAAGCCTCTGGTGGAGCTCCACAGGGCTGTGAAGTCCCCTAGCCCACCACCAGTAAAGGTGAACATGATAGTAATTGGAGAGACATTTCTGGACTGGAGTGACATCCAGTAACACTCTCCCTGGGAAGTGGAGCTGGTGAAAAGCTGGACCAAGCCAACCAGGAGTGCAGGTTTCACCAGCATCGAACTATGAGATGCAAGGAAAGGCTTGAGAAACATTTGTTTAATGAGTGTTTGTGCTGGCAGATGAGTAATCCTTTATAGCCACTGCCACTGAGAGAATGAGTGTTTTCCAGTCTTGTGAGCTGCATATATAAATATACATTTGTATATATATTGATGCTGCATTTCCTTGACTCTGATAAAAGGTTTTCCCGTTAGATAAACAGACTTTTGACTGCATAAGATTACTTTCAACCCCTAAAGTAATCTAAACTGTAGGAAAATAAGGTGCAGTTTGTCTTTCAAACTCCTCCGTTGGTGTTTTCACCAGAACATCACATCACCACACCCCTAAGAAGACAGCTGTGCTGCCAAAATCCCACTGAGAGGGCTGGATGCACGTCTGCGCTGCTGCCAAGGTGCAGTTGTAGCTGGGAGAGCTCCAGGTTCCAATATGCCTCCGGGTCATTGCCAGATGAACAGATTTGATGTCCTTTGATGCAGATTTCTCAGGGAGGTGGGAGATACTTCGTGTTCTGCTCTCAGGGTTGTCAAGGGGAAACTTTGTGTCTTGCCAGAAAATCCCTGAAGGTGCCCCCTGCAAATTCAAAGACAGTCTCTTTTTGAAACAACACTTGCTGAGAAACATGAGATCTTTCCACTGCACTTTGCCATGCCACAGCTTTTCTTTGATCACCTCTCTACAACTTTGCCATCTTTGTGTTTCTCAATGAAGTGCTGAAAGTTGCAATGGTATCTACAAAGAGAAGGTTTTACAGGAACTGAAAACAACAGTAACTGGTACAGCTACTGCACCCAAGACAGAAAATTAAAGGCCTAGAAAGTTCTGGCATTACAAGAATGACCTACTACTTATCTTAGAGCTGGAAAGGGTCAAGCAAAGAACAGCCCAAAGTATGTGCACCAAAGCACAGCCGTAAAAAGAGCAACTCCCTTTACCTCCAATAGGACCGTGCCCAAACTAAAAAATATTTGCTTAGGAGCAATTTAAAAAAAAATATATATTAATTCTTAGCCTCCCGGTGTCCCTTTAATATGCATACATCTACACAGGGAAGGGATGAATGGTGGATACAATCACAGACCTGTTCCCTGCACTAACTTTGCATGTAATGTATTTATATGTCTTCCTTTGCCTGGTATTTGACTGCACAGCACCTGTAGTTTATTTTTCATTGCAACACCTCTGTATGATGCAGAACTTCACTTAATAATGATCTCTTATTAGATAGAGGATGGTAAAGTGAGTACAGAGATCTTGGTTGATGAGATACTTTTAGACATTGTCTTATAAATAACTTAAAAATCTCTATCTTTCGGATTTCTATTCTGCCTTCCATTCTTTGGTTTTAATTAAATGGTTATGATAAATTTGATTAGATTTGGTTCAGGAAATACCACAGGTTAGCATATCTAACAGATCTGCAGACAGCTGGACTGCTTAATCCTGAGTACAGGTGAGGAAGGGTTTTAGCTGAAGCCAACAGGAGAAGAGGAGGATTGATCCTCTTCAAACTACACAGTCATTCTACAGCATCAACTCTAAGAGCACACTTGTACCTTCATCAGTTCGTCCAGCGTCACATAGAAATTGCTAGCACTTTTTCAGTAATCTGGAAACAAAACGCAGTATGGAATTGGTTTGTTTGGTTAGTTTTGTGTAATTTTCTTAGGGATCAGTCCACATTGAGTTGTATCTCACAACAGAACTAGTCCTCTCTGGAAATCATGCTCATGTGATTCCCTCTGCTGACTGCAGGCTTTGTTCTCCCGATCTGTGGCTGAATGTCACACTATCCTGTTCATCACAGGAAAGGTATGAATTCAGTGAGGCAGACAGTAAAACTGGAAAGGGAACTAGTGGCCAGTGCTGTGCCACCAGCCAGGCGCAGCCCTGCTTGCAGTGGTGTTTGCCTGCTGCGGGTTTGGCCCCTGTGCTGTGCAAGACTGAACTCTGCTTTATAAAAAATCCTTTCTCTTAGGGAAAATATTCCCCGGGCCAGGATGCCTTTGAAGTAAAATGGTCCTAGGGAAGGAACAAAAGATGAAAGGAGGGAGACGTGTTTAGGGGATCTTGACTGGGGCCTCTCGGTCTTTAACGTAGCATCAAGTGACCCACCACCATGCCCACAAGTCAGTGTAAGTCACAGCCACGTGACACGTGAAGCCAGCCTGTGCACCATCACGTTTTCTGTGTCAGAGCAACGGTCCGCAACGATGCTGACTGAAGCCGCAGACCACATTTGGGTGTCAAGGAGAAATAAGAAAGGGTGCCGGGTAGGGGAGAGCTCTGAGAACGGGCTCCTTGCTCTGCAAAGCCCCACGGTCCGCCATGGGGCTGACAAGGGGTCTAGGAGACCCAAATACCCACGCTCCACCTGAGGTCAGGTTTGCCACAGGCAGGCGGAGCCGGGGGAGAGTTACGGCTTGGCCTTGGCGGAGGAGCGGCCAGGGGGGCATCAGCTGTAGCCGCCCCCTTGGGGGCTTCTCTCCGGGAAAGGGATTGCAGAGGGTACGCGGTGCTTTGCACGCAGAAGGTGACCCTGCCTGCCTCACTGTGTATCGATCGGTGCGTACCATCCGGGGTTCATTAACACAGAGGGTCATGGGCTAATGCAGTCCCAGGAGGGTGGGAAGAGCCTAAAGTCGCTCAGAGATGGAGCCAGTCGGCATGTCTCAGGAGCAAGCCTTTAAACACGGATTTTCTGGGAGGCTTTTAAAAACCAGATCTCTGAGCATTTAGCTACAAACTTGGTGTCTGCTAGCAGGCAGCCAGCTAATGACTTTTCCTGCAAGAGGAAACAGTTGACAGTATTGAATATGGAGAATATATGAGAAAAAATTAAAGGGAAGAGAAGATAAAGGAACTGCTGGCTCGATCACCTCACAATATTATATAAATTCAAACCTCCTTAGCAGTTCTCTACAGAAAATGGTGTGAGGCGCTGAGCCTTCCCAGGCTGTCCCCAGGGGAGCTGACAGCAGGCGGCCACCGCTGCGACTTTGCAGAGCAAGGTCCTGGCCCGCAGCCGGTGCCCGGGAGGTCACCCAGGACTGCCGAAGAGGGAAGCTGAAGACAAGAGACCCCTCGAGGGAAGAGCCCCCCTGGCCGCACGCAGATTTCCTTCCGGCACCCCTGTGATGAGCGGCCTGCGGGAGGGTTCCCAATGGGGGGATACGCTCGGGGGGCAGCTGGGCGGGGTGCGGGCTCGGGGACAGGACCACGGCCGAGCGAGCGGGGGCCTCCTCTGAGCCAGCCCTGCACCGAGGCGGAGGCCTGCCTCACAGCAAGCCGTGAAAGCTGGTGCCTGGCACACGGAGACAGGTGCGTCGGAGAGCGTTTGGTGCCACAGGACCCCTGCTGATGCGTCACGATTTAACAGCTCTCTCTGGAGCATGCGAGCTCCTTGGGCTGCCAGAGACCTTTTGCCCTTCAAAGCAAACCCCCCAACATCTCGCTTTTTCTGCCAGGGGCCGGTGCTAGATCGCGTTCTGTTAGGGGCGTGCGCTGCCCCTGGGGCAGAGGAGCAGGCAGGCAGAGCCACGCTCTGAGGCTTGCCAGGGCAGAGCCCGCGGCCTGACCCAGCGAGGAGGGGGCTTGCAGCCAGCCTGGGAAAAGCAGGGCCAGGTCAGAGCCAGAACGCACCGGCCACCGACTGCCTGAGATGATAGGAAACACTAACAGAAGGCTGGGCAGGGATAAGTCTTGCTCATGGATTTGACATTCCACTGCAAAACAGAAGGAAAAGGAAAGCGGAGTGCTCTGCCCAGCAGGCACAAACCGCGGGTCTGCAGCAGAGAGGCAGGGGCAGAGCAGCCACAGGACAGGACTGGAAGGCGGGCACATGGCTAGTTTGTCCTCCTCTGTCTGTTCGTTCTACCCCCGATTTTTTAACCTGATTTTGCTGTCACATGCTTCTGTGAGCCCATTTGGTCTGTATCTCCCGGTTCATCTCCACCTGAAGGTTTCTCTGGCTTGTCACCTGCTGCCATTTCCTCTGGTTCTTCCTGGGGCGCCTTTCCCTTGTCACCTCTAGGAACCAGGGTCTGACACACAAAACACAACCTCCGAAACACCGGCGTCCTCATGCCTGCTGCTCTGCGGTAGCCAGCGAGGGGGGTTTGGGCTCTGCCAGCAGAACGGGAGCCGGGTGCTGTTTGCTCAGGGTGTTTGGGTTAGGGGCACGCCTGGCATTTCCACCGGCGTGGACCTGGCATGACAGCATCCCCACCTCAGCTAAAGAGCTCTGTGGTGGGATCCTGCCCACAGCCCCCACTGCTTCCTCAGCCGATGTCCGGACCTCGCCTGGGTAGGCGGAGGGGTGCAGCTCTGTGCTGGCCTCGTGGGCCGAGCACCCAGCCTTGCAGTGGCAGCTGGTTCCGACGTCCCCCGCCGGTGCTCAGCGCTCCGCAGCGCTCCTCTGCACGAGCCGCAGCTGGCCAGGAGGGACCTGTGGCACAGGGGACTGACTACCAGCTGCGCAGATGCACCAAGATGAAGGCACTGACACAGTCCTGGACATGGCAGAGGGGGAAGATTTGGTCAGGGAAAACTCCGCAAAGTGCTTTTTCAACGAAGAGGCATGAGGAAATAAACCCCTGGTGTTTTCTGTTTCTCTTTTCTCCTCTGGGAAACATCCACCCAAAGTAAACAGGATGCAAATCAATGTAATTCCTTGTCGTGGCAAGTTGTGAAGAGCTTGCTGGCTGCAGCTGTCACCCAGACAGGGAGGCACTCAGGGCACTGGCATCTTACCAAACCTGGAGCTCCTAGCACAGCGACCCTGCGGCAAGGAGCAAGAGGCACACCGGGGAGAAAGCTGCAGGGGGGAAAACCAGGGTGTGCTGCTCCACAATGGGCGGGCAGGACATGAAGGCAAGCAGGCTGGTCAGATCTAGCCACATGGGAATGGGAATTGCAGCAACTGCTCGGCTGCTTTGCTCCTTCCCTGCTGAGGACTCAAATCCTGTCTCTGCTCTTCTGTGCTGAGAAACGGCAAATGGCAAAGCTGCCTGAGTGAACAGCACTTCTTGGAGCAAGGCAGAGCATAAACAGAAAGTGTTTCCCCGCTTCCTCACAAAGGGGGCGGTGGGAGGGGCACGTGTTTTTTAGATGTATTATTTATTATTCTTAACTGCTTTAACAAGCTTTGCTGTACTACACAGGTAACATTAAAACCACTGGAAGACACCACTATCAGCAGCTCAGCAAAACGGAGAGTGTAACTGGAGGCAACTTAGCTTTAATGAACTATTGGGATATAAGTCACCGGCTTGGTGACACCAAGCTGAGTGGGGCAGCTGATGTGCTTGAGGGACGGGATGCCAACCAGAGAGACCTGGACAAGCTCCAGAAGTGGGCCCATGTGAACCTCATGAGTGAGGTTCAACGAGGCCAAGTGCAAGGTCTCACACATGGGTTGGGGCAATCCCCAGTGTCAATACAGGCTGAGGGATGGAGGGGTTGAGAGCAGCCCTGGGGACAAGGACCTGGGGGTACTGGGGGATGAAAACGGGACACGAGCCAGCAATGAGTGCTCACAGCCCAGAGAGCCAACCGCATCCTGGGCTGCATCAAGAGCAGCGTGTCCAGCAGTTCAAAGTGGGGATTCTCCCCCTCTACTCTGCTCTCGTGAGACCTGCCCTGCAGTGCTGTGTCCAGCTCTGGGGCCCCCAGCATAGGAAAGACATGGACCTGCTGAGTGGGTCCAGCAGTCTTCCAGTGTTTAAAGGGGGCTACGGGAAAGATGGGGAGGGACTCTCTACCATGGGCTGTAGGGATAGGACGAGGGGCAGTGGTTTTAACCTGAAAGAGGGTAGATTCAGACCAGATATAAGGATGAATTTTTTACGAAGTCAGTGGTGAAACACCGGAACAGGTTGCCCACAGAGGTGGTAGATGCCCCATCCCTGGAAACATTCAAGGTCAGGTTGGACGGGGCTCAGAGCAACTTGATCTAGGTGAAGATGTCCCTGCCCATGGCAGAGGTATTGGACTAGATGACCTTCCAACAAAGGTGCCTTCCAACCCAAACTATTCCATGATTTTATGATTCTGTGACAACTGAGAAATGTCAGAAATCAGAATTAAGAAATGAAACATACCTTTCTAGTGGCAGTGCCCAAAAAGCCCTGATGACCCAGAGCTGATCACAGTATCTCTTAGAACAGGTCGAATGAGAATCCGTGCTCTGTGTGAGGGACTCTGATGCCATTACACACAGCTGAATTTAAAATCAAACTGAAACAAAAAAGTCTGTCCTTGTTGCTGTGTGTCTTGTGTGGTGTTATTTTTTCCTGAGTTACATAAATGAAATCAGTTTACAATGTATTTGTTAATAGTTGATACCTGTTTAATAAAGAGTATACAAGATTAATTCAGGAAGAGACTGAACAGGACTTGTGAGAAGGCTCCCTTCCAGAAGATCCTCAGCATAGGAAAAGTTCAGAAGATGATAGAAAAGAGACAAAACGCCCTAGAGCTTTAAAGTGTTTTGTAAGAAATTATGATGTTGAGCAGGAAGCCAAGTTAATGTCTGCAGAACAATTACCACAGTCCAAATATTTTCTCAATATCAGTGACTCAATTTGACAAAGGAGTAAAAAGATGGTCAACTTGGAAAGTCTTAGAGATTTTTAGTTGTACCTTGCATTGGTTTGGGAAAAAGATGCTGTAAAGAAAGAAAACTGTAAACCTTTGAAACATGATGTAGAAAAATAGACCCATTTAAAATTGTTTTAACACTTCTGAGTAGAAATTCAGTAGAGTTCTTTAGAAAGGTTAGTATTATAAATTTGAAATGCCATGGAGCTCCAGCCCATAACACTGTCTTATGCTTAGTTCATGACCATGAGCAGTCCTCATTTATGCCAGAGCATAGTGACAGAAAATAGGGAGTGTTCTGCAGTCAGTGGCAGACTTTCTTTGTCCTGAAGCTATTCAGGTAAATAGGGAAAGCAGACCAGGCTCCAGCTATGTTAAGGCTCTTGACTCTGGAAGCAATTAAAACATTAAATGAAAGAGAACAGCAAAACAATTATGTGTTTTTCAAGAAAAAAAAATAAAGAAAAAAAGAAAAGGTTTAGATTTCTTAAATCCTATTTCAAATCAACAGAAAAAAAAACTTCCTCATTTTTGCCTCTGGTGCATGAAGAGTTAGATTAGATGTAAGGAATAAATTCTTACTGTGAGGGTGGTGAGGCCCTGGCACAGGCTGCCCAGAGAAGCTGTGGCTGCCCCCTCCCTGGCAGTGTTCAAGGCCAGGTTGGACGGGGCTCTGAGCAACCTGGGCTGGTGGAAGGTGTCCCTGCCCATGGCAGGGGGGTTGGCCCTTCCAACCCAAACCATTCTATGATCCCATGATTCCATGAATCTATGCATTAGTTCAGGTCCCTGTGAGTGTCTGTTCTCAATTAATTGCTTTTCAGTTAAGACCTACACGGGTCTGAAACTGTGCAGAGAGGAGTTAATTCACATAGCTCTGACATATTGCCCCAGATTCTGGTTACATGGCAGGTGGGAAGGATTGCAGGTCAGAGACCACCATGCAGGAGATACCAGCCAGCCCATTTCTGCAAGGATTTGACTTGTTCCTGCTGCTGTGGGGGCAGGTGGCCAGACCACAGGAGATCAAATGAGACAAAGGTTCATTAAAAGTGAGAGTCATATTTTCAGGTCAGGAGAAGAAATACCCTAGGAAAAAAGGACCAATTCTTCTCCCTTTATCTCTTAACCAGTCCCAATTAAATCAGGCAAATTAAATGCCTAGCCATGTCCCCTCCCCATCACAATTTCTGAAAGAAAGTCTGTCTATAGAGAGGAGGTTTACACTTGTTTGCTGCAGTAGACATTGTGTCTTCCAACTACAGAAAGGAAACTTTCCCAGTCCCCAGATGCTTGAGATTTCAAATAAAAATACTCCAAAAGGGCAAAGATACAAATTTTTATGTGTGTACCAATCCCACTATCCCCAGACTTGCAAAATTTCATAGATTTCATCACAAAAACAATTGCCAGCATATAGCTCAGCACACAGCTCACACAGCCAGAAGAAAAACTTATTAGATACTTGTGGCCAATACTAAAAACCAGATTTTGTAAACACTGCAGTTTTATGCCAGCATCTTTATACATTAGACAAAGAAATTATACTTTAAATTTAATAGTTGTGACATCATATCCTGGGGAGAAAACAAAGCTCAATATTTGCCATTTTAGCTGCCAGTTAAGCTCTGTACAGGAGCAATGGGGAAAGTTTAAAAGCAATTATAGACAAATTAACTTCCCATTCAAACAGTTTTAAAAGAGCCTTAACTCTTCTTAAATAAAAAGACCTACTAGACACTGGAGTCACAGAATCACAGAATCATTCAGGTTGGAAAAGACCCTTGGGATCATCGAGTCCAACCATCAGCCCTACTCTGCAAAGTTCTCCCCTACACCATATACCCCAACAGCTCATCTAAACGACCCTTAAACACATCCAGGGATAGTGACTCCGCCACCTCCCTGGGCAGCCTGTTCCACTGTCTGACCACTCTTTCTGTGAAAATTTTTTCCTAATGTCCAGTCTAAGCCTCCCCTGTTGCAGTTTAAAGCCATTCCCCCTTGCTCTGTCACTAATCCCCTGTGAGAAGAGACCAGCACCAACCTCTCTACAATGTCCTTTCAGGGAGCTGTAGAGAGTGATGAGGTCTCCCCTCAGCCTTCTCTTCCTCACTCTAAACTGTCCCAGCTCCTTCAATCACTCCTCACAGGATTTATTCTCCAGGCCCTTCACCGGCTTCGTTGCCCTCCTCTGCACTCGCTCCAGCCCCTCGAGATCTCTCTGGTATTGAGGTGCCCAAAACTGGACACAACACTCCAGGTGTGGCCTCACCAGTGCAGAGCACAGGGGGACTCTCACCTCCCTACTTCTGCTGGTCACACTATGCCTAATACAAGCCAGGATGCCGTTGGCTTTCTTGTCCCCCTGGGCACACTGCTGGCTCCTGTCCAGCTGCTTGTCAATGAGAACCCCCAGATCCTTCTCTCCCAGACAGCTCCAGCCACACCTCCCCAGGCCTGTAGCACTGCTGGGGGTTGTTGTGGCCCAAGTGCAGGACCTGGCACTTGGCCTTCTTGAAGCTCATCCTGTTAGCGTTGACTCACTGATCCAATCTATCCAGGTCTCTCTGCAGAGCCTCATTATCTTTATGCAGATTAACACTGCCACTTAACTTGGTGTCATCTGAGAACTTACTGATGATAAAAATGTGTCACATTTTAAATATTTAGAGATACTAGAATATTTCTGAAAACTAGAGGATCCAACTAAAATTCAAAGTTTTAATACACTTCTAGCAATTTCCTTCAAAATACTCAGCCTCTTTCTGCTAATAAGGTTTGCTTTAATGTTAGGAAACCTCTATCATAGATGTTGCTAGCAGAGTGAAGGGTGCACTTTTTTTTTCCTCTCCAGAATAATCTAGGTTTACTCCAAGGATAGAAAAAAGAAATAGAAATTACGCAGTTTTCACCTCAAAATTACTCTGTCTAAAGGGCACTGTCAAAAACCAAGGGCACTGAGCCATTCTCAAAAGGTAGGAGGTTGATCCTAAAGATACTGAACAATCAGAAGACTAAAATATCCCTTCAGGAGATGAAGCCATGTGGTCCTAGATGAGGACAGCTACCATTGCATCTCACAAACAAGTCACATGGTTTCTGACTTTCAGATCCTGTTCTTCATTTCCATTATTATGCTGGCTCTAGTGGCGTCTCAGATGGCTTGACCAAGCTGTGAAGTTCAAGCCCTAGCTCAGGAGCAGGAGCACTTTTTGTTTAACTATCATGCTGTTATTGCTTCTGCATTTTTTTCCCCACACTTCCTCCGGTTTACAGCATTCTGTCTGCTCCAGTTTGCTCTATTGCTGGAGGGACTGAAAGGAAGGTGATATTAACCACATGAGCACATGGAGATGAAACCACTGGAAGACAGACCAGCATGTGGCTCTGGTGTCCCGTGAGCACAGTGACTGGCTGGGACAATAATGTGCTTCCTCCCTGCATCAGGAGCTAGGCAAATGCTGCAGTGTCACCAGCTGTCTGTCATCACATGATGCTCTAACTTACATTAAATTGGGCAAATATGTTAAACTAATAATGCACAGATTTGGGAGGCTGATTTTATTTTTTTAGAGCCAGTGGGACCACACCTTCTGCTTGTGTGATCTGCATCATGAGATGAAAAATTGCTTCATGACTTCATATCTAAGAGAAAAACCTTTACCTTGAAGAAGTGGTAATTCAGTTATATGTTGTATGTATTTGAGAAGATGCAGTTTATAAGCACTGACACCTGACATTTTGACCAGGACATCAAAGTGCATGAGATAGTGGTACTTCTCTGTAAGTTCAGAGTGATCCTAGACTTTGCCAAAAGATAGTTTGAAAAATGCTTCTGAAGGATTTTGTGATGCTTTTCACCATTCCAGAGAGGGGCAGAGGGGAGCAGCAGAGCTATCAGCTTCCTTGGGATATGTTTAATACATCATTGAATCATTACACAACTAGGAAATGGATATGATTTTGCTACTCATGCATAGAGGTGGTAAAATATACATAATGCCTATGGTGACATAGCCAGTATGTCCAAAACCACCAGTTCTCAGAGGATTTAGAGCTAAGCAAACAGATTACTGTTTCATCAAGAAAGTTTGGAAAAGTATAGGTTGCCACTTAGGACTATGACTTTGCTGGACCAAAATGATTTCATGGGAGATAATGGGAGACTAAGGGTTGGTG
This sequence comes from Athene cunicularia, assembly GCF_003259725.1. Taxonomy (NCBI): domain Eukaryota; kingdom Metazoa; phylum Chordata; class Aves; order Strigiformes; family Strigidae; genus Athene; species Athene cunicularia. The sequence goes on along the minus strand of NW_020799144.1, from coordinate 7,246,347 downwards.
TCACTTGACAGTCTCTGTGATGTTGTCCTTGATCCGACTGCAGCTGCCATTCCAAATTTCTGTAAATCGTTAGACCCCAAAGCTGACACCTTCAGTGCCCTAGCTCTACAAAATGTTTTCAGAAGTAGCAATCTAGTTATGAATTCACCCAGTGTTCCTTAACACCAGGGTTTAGTCTCCTGTCTGCAGTGCTATGGAAATAAGAAAGATCCTTCGGAGTTTTGCTAATCCTTCAGCTCTGGTTTGATGCATAGCACAGCAGTGTTACAGTTTTTTTTCATAGGCCTTTCATGCTGGTTTTGTCTAATGACTTTAAATACTAAACAGTTGCACTCAATGTTGTCCAACCAAATACATAATTTTGAGCAATATAAAAGGTAGATTGGTGTCCAGCACCAAATGGTATTCCTGGATGGTATGTTTAACATATGGACAAATGAAACCAGCCTAAAACAAACCTTTTTTGTTACCAGTGGCACTTGTATACAGTGACATCCCTCTCCACCATGGCATTGGTAGTACTAACCTACCAAAAAACCCCCGTATTTTTATCCTACCCACCACTCACAGATCTTCATCCATGCAACAGGTTTTTTGTTGTTAATGTGAATTATTAAAATGCTGGAATGAAATATTTGAGGCATGGTATGAGCATTAAATATAGTCAGAAAGTTGAGGACCCACTGCTATTTTAAATTGTTTAAGGTGCAATCACCCCTGTATGTTCAGTTGATTGGTGGCTACTGCAACAACGAAGTCACATGTCAAAACTCAGCAGTACCATTTTCACATATTAATTTGATTTGCAAAGCACTCACTACATTTCTGCCTAATCAGTAATACATTAGCTTCACCTCCTCTGGTTGTATAGTGATAATATGTGCAAATACCATTCTATCAAACTGGCTAAAAATTGTCTTAGGTTGTTTTTAAAAAATAAGAGAAGATAACAGTAAATGAGAATAATTTTTAATTCAAAGTGGGGAAGAAGAACCCACCAAAGCCCAGACAAACTGGCAAACCACAGGACAAAATACGGACTTTCATGGAGTTCGGAGAAATCAGATGTTGTTTATACAGATTGCAGTCAAATCGTATCAAAAGGTAACATAGTTCCTGCCACTCTCATTAAATTATATAACAGAGAGTTTATTATACCAGAAGTGTTGAAAAAGCCTGGGAAAAATGCATGGGGATACTGAAGCAAAACTTCCAGGAAGGAGAGAAGCACAAAGATCATAGAAGAGCCTCTAGTAAGCAATAAACTGCAGGAACATACCAACAGTGCGAATCCCAAATTTAACTGCTATGGAAAATATTGGGATAGCTCTCTATTACAAAGTTAAATGTAAAACAGTGTCACTGGTGATCTGTGTACAGAATAATGTTGCAGTAACCAAGTGTAACACACCCTTGAAACCAAAAGCATTTCTAGTTTCATGCTGAAGTTCAGATCAAGTCTCTGCAGCCATTTCCAGAACCAGCCGAGGGAACCAGTACTTGATAGTCTTGAAAAATTGACAGAAACTTTTTCTTTTAAATTTACTGCAGAATTCATTGCTAGAGTTCACCTATAGTGAAGGGGTACTTAGACCTTAAAATTAGCTCTGATGAAAGATCATCCTTTGGCAGAGAGGTCTGTACAGCTCACGCAAAATTACTGGAAAACTGAAGGAAAGCTATACTTTACTGACTTCAAAGGTCTGGTAGAGTGAAAAGAACAATTTGGATCCTTAGAAAAGGTTTTTAAAAACTGTGGTGAGAACAGGGACCTCCTGTATGCAGGCTGAGTTGTAGGGTAAATTGCTTTTGAGATGGTTACTAGACCTCATCTGTTGCTTCTGGATTGCGCTGTTCATTCAGAGCTGGAGTATTTTGACCATCAGTGAGCTGGAAATGGTCAATATCTTTCTGTGATGATTATCCATCTCTAAGAAATCTGGTGGCTGAAAAAGTAGAGAGGCATTCAGAAAGCTAAATGATTATTTGAAAAGCATTGAAAGGGACAGGACTTGGAAAACTGTTTATTTGATAAAGTCACTTCACAGCCTGAGTTAGCTTTTTCTGTAAAACTGTGGGCAAACAGTGTAACGCTGTCAATGAAATATGCTCATTTGAGAAAAAGTAATTAAGTTTATTGCACAAATCACCGATAGTGATACCCAAAAAATGCTTCTGTTTTAATAGGATGCTGTAACTGCTGCCTGTACTAACAAGAGGAACATCTAGAGGAGCTTTGATCTTCCAGAAATCATCCTTTAGATTTTCTCGTCCAACATAAGGCAGTTTATAAAATCCAAGCCTGTGCTAAACATGATTTCACTAGTCAGGTGTTCTACATTCCTTTGAAGGCTTCAAAAATATTGAAATTAGAAAAACTCTGAGAGTATTTGCCATGAGCAAGAATAAATACTTCAGCTGTACATCAACCTCATGATGGACTAATTCAAGCAGAGGGGTAGAAAGACTACAGCTGGTCTAATGCTATGGTTACCATTCTTTCTGGAGAGATTTATAAGGGAGAAAGAATTTTACTTTATTCTCCAGGCAAATGGTAACAGTGAATTAGTGTTTCTCAAAAGATCAGTATTGTACTTTTCCTACATCTTTTGTTAAACATATTCCTCCTTAGAGTGAAAAGGCTTAATCATAAGGAAACACATGCAGCCTGAACACAAACTTGATTAGTTCCTGGAATGGTAATAGAAAACATAATTTTGCATTGCTGCTTACTGAAACTAAATAATAGTTATTAAAACATTGTATTAGAAAGGCCCAGACTTTGCCTCTGTTACTGTGTTACCAGGAAGACACAGAACTCATAGAAAAAAAGTGCACATTTAAATCAAATCATTTCCTAGAACCATTGTGTCGGGGGACAAAAAATTCCATCTTATACATTAGATAGTGTTTATTTACAAATGTATTATTTTTTATTACTTAGTACAAAGAGATATGAAACCTGTACCAAATCCCATTTCCATTTCTAAAAGCCTGTATCTAGGCTTCAAGTTGAATACAATTGCCAAATGAAGACATATGTCACCCAAGCCTAGAAATAAATAAATATTTACAATCAGACAAAACAGATTTCATTTTCACTCCTTTTCCTTCAGTTTTAATAAACAATATCAACATTTTTCTGTGATTCTAAATTTACATTTGCTAGAACATGGATATTTTTCCTTATTGTAAAGATGTCAAAGTGGATTTGTTTCATTCAGTCCCAAGGTTATTCAGGTATTTGCTTTTTACAGAAAATGCAGAAATGAAATGCAAGTGAAGAGGACATTGGGAAAAACCTGGTGCAGAACTGGAACTCTCGCTGGTGGTGCAGCTTAGGAAAGACAGTATCATGTAAAATTGAAAAGTATAAATCTCCTGATCAACAAGGAGCTTCTTAACAAAATAGCAAATCTCATAACGTCAGGAATAGAAATAATAGCCAAAGAAATATGTTTCTGTATTTAATATCCAACTATTTGCTAAATAATTTAACGATAGCCAGCATAAAATAAATTAATTTCTTGATTTACACTCTCTGTGGAGGTAAATTCTAGAAAACACTGTGCAAAATCTGCTCAATGTCAGTTTAGGGAGCAGCCCCAATCAAAATCCAGCAGACTTACAGGCAGCTTGAGCTCAGGCTCAAATTGGGCGCTGCAGTGCTTATAAATTTATGAGCTATACAATCCACTGGTCATATAAGAGGCAGCAGCCCCTGCTCCAAAACTTGCCTGCCTTTGTTAGCAGGTTTCCAAAAACATTCAGCGCAGAACGATCTAAGGCTCAGCAGTTTGCTCCCAGGAGGGATATCCTTGCAATGCATCATTCTGTAGTTTGGACAGCCTTTCCTGTCTGCAGACAGTCAAATGATTCAACCACATGTCTTGTGAAGATAAAGAGAGAAATACTTTGAGAGGAAGAGAAAGTCACGTTCAGGACAGCTTGAAGTCTGCGGCTGCTCACCAGAGAGTAACTTCTTATGCATGAACAAGCCGTTAAGAGTCCCATAGCAAAGTTTTGTCTTAAACCAGAGTGTTAGTGTCCAAACTCATGTGTTGTCTCATGTAGAGAATAAAAACTCCCAATAAAATCAAAGAAGTTGTTTAAACCCTCAAAGCTGCTGTCCCTACATCAGATTTACAATAACAAAAATCTAACTCATCTAAAAATTGGGATTAATATGGCAATCAGGCAAATCTTAAGGGACCTGCTGATTAACCAAGGTAAAAAACCAATTTTGCCTCTGCTGAAATAATGGAGATTTAAAGCATAAATAATTGCTGAGGCAGTAGTAATACTCCTTGTGACGGTTTTTGGTGCTGTTTATATTAAAAAGCTAACAAATTATCACCTGATGACTGTCAGCAGACTAATCATTAGCATAAAATATATGAAGTATCTAATTTACCTTGTGAAGCATCTATGAGGGCTATGAGCTTTCAGGTCTGTAAATAGCTGGAAAACGTCCCTGGTTTCCTATTTCATTGAACTGGTTGAAGGGGAGAGTCAGGAGATCTGCTGTTTAACCTTTGATTGTTAGTATTACATTGTGTAAGAATAAAATAAGTAAGAATTTTAGGTATGGACAGGCAGCAATTTCAACAGTGGCTTAGGAGCCCTTGAACAAGAGCTGTGTGCCAACACCTAGCTCATTGACTGAAGACACTCTCATGTTCCTGATGGAATGATGTCCCAACGCATGTATTTAATATAATAACTGTTCAATGACAGTTCAGCAGCAGTGTGCAGTCACGGCATGAGAGCTGTTAACATAGGAAGAGTCTAGGCTTGGAGGGAGAACTTTGGTTTTTCCCCTCTGGCTTTCCCATGACTTCCTACATTCCTGTGCCCCACCAGTGTCTCAGCACTTCTGCTATCACTTCCTTCAGGGAGAGGAGCGAGCTGTCTCAGCATTTTTGATGCTTCTGCATTAAATGGCCTTTTCTTTTTCATTTCCTGACATGAAGACAATATTGTGATGGCCGCACCTTTGAAAAGTGTTGGCTCAACATCATGCCTGCCAGAGGCGCATCCTGTTATTGTAGTCAGTGTCTGCTTCCATTTTACACCAGCTGATCCACTGGACTGGGCTTATTTCAGCAGTGTTATTTCCAGCACCCAGCAGCAGAGCAAATGTTGGCTAACTCAGCTAGTTCCCAGCTGATTTTTCCATATTTCTAGCTGTGGTCTGTCACTTCAATTTTTCCCTTCTCCTGACACAAACTGCATATCCATTTTTAGCTTAATCACGTTTTGCTGTTTTGGGACTGGCATGCACTCATCTCAGGAGTAAATGCTGTGACTTGTAGAGCGTACTAAGGAGGCCCAGACCAGGGCAGTGCACCGGCAAGTGCACTCATGGTAATGTTGCTAAATGTTTCATGATGGGTCACAGGCAGGTCTGAACACTCACATCAGGGGGCAAATTCACTGTGTCTTACTTGCTGCAAAGTATCTGCATTCCTGGAAGATAACAATGTTTTTGTCCCTGCCATCCAGGCTGTGCAAATACAAGTTTGGAGGTGCATAGGACAGAGCAGAAGGTACCCTTAGGAGACTCATGTAGCACCAGAGATACTCCCCATGGCCAGGCAGAAAACACTGTGGTCTTTTCTCTGATTCAGCCTTTGAGCTAAGCAAAACAAACTCCTTTAAAAACAAAACCAAAACAAGCCCACCCCACCCCCAACAAACTAACAAACCTAACAAAACACAACAGGAAATGAGCTACTTATTACTTTTCAGATGGAAAGATCAGCTACTATGGTAACAGTGGGTTGGGATATTCTCCCTCTTTGAATAAAGCTCTAAAAACTCCCCAGAGACCCCTCTGACAGGACCATGATAATAACGTGATAACCTCCTGAAAATAATCTTAGAATACTTTCACAGCTCCAGCAACTTGCTGTTGTGTCTTTAGCAGTTGTGCAAAAAATTGTGTGTGTAGGAGTGGATTTACAGCAAGAAGGATTTCTGCATAAAATCCTAAGGGAGACAAGGCAAGAAGAATTTTAAACAGAAAGGTGAAAGTAATATTATTCTCTTGGAGAACTATTCATAAAAGATACAGAAGTGCAGATGCAGCTTTTAAAGTTCTCCTGTAGGAAGAAGCAAATGAATTGGTATTTTCACTTCTATGTGGAACTTTTTACATATTTCTGGAAAAAAAGTGTCAAATTCAATCAGCATAGCCCATTGCTTCCAGCAGCTTTCAGATGTCCGTGAACTAGGAGTACTGGAACACAATGATACTCAAAAGCAAACCATACTTGAATGCGGAAGGACACAGTTTGGAGGCTTTTTTTCTCCATTTATTATTCTTTGTGAGCATCTGTTGGAAGAACAAGGTCTTTGAAAAAGATAAACATCCATCGGAGCCTTAAGATACGGCTTTCATATCTTCTATATTTATGTAATGATTCTCTCCAGAGACTTGCAAAGAAGAGAACAAACAAAATAAAACAAAAGTAGCAGAAAGGGGAAGGGACCTTGGGAGGTCTCTAGACCACCCTCCTGCTCCAAGGAGGTTCAGATATGTCAAACAAGGTTGCTTAGGGCTTTATCTAGCTAGGGTTTGGAAATCTCCAAGGATGGAGGTGGTATCACCTCCCTGTGCTATCTGTGTGGGTTAAAAAGCTTTTACTTACCTCTAGCCTTACTGGCCTGACTCAGCTCACTGCATGCCAGGGTTTGCCCCTGACCCCACTGGCATCGCTGCTGGGCTCTGCCTGCCCAGGGCTTTGCTCTCTCAGAACATGGGTCCTTGTTGGCCCCTTGCTCACCCTGTACCAGCCCCTCCGAACAGCAGCCCTGCCCTTGTGCATGTTGACTGGCTGACTGGTCTACTCCCATTTGGTGTGATCTGCAACTATCTGATACTTGCAAGGAGTGGCTTTTCTTTTTTGTTTGTTTGTTTGTTTTTCTTTTTTTTTAAGTGTTTATTGAAATAATCATGCCTAAGAAGCTACTTCAGAAATCTGAAAGGAAAGAAGAAACAAAGGAAAAAAAAGAAGGCAAAGCAAATCACTCCCTTAAATAAGTGTAGGACCCATTGCCTATTGACAGCTGTGGTGGTGGACTTTTGAAACCTTGTATGTTTTGGACAGAATTTAGTCAAGCAATCTTGAAAAAAAAACCCAAGGGACTAGTCCTCTACCCACAATAAACTACAGGCAGCTGCGTTATGTTGAATGGAAATGGCCCCCAGAACTTTGGAAATTTTCTTCCTTCTCCTAAACAAGGAAATCTGCTGCAAGCTGGCATTTCTAGTTTAGAATCAACATTTCTAACAAGCCTCTCTCCCAGTTTGAGAAATCTCATGAGAGGAATTATTGCAGCTACACAGAATGTGAGGAGGAAAAAAAATGCAGACACGTAGACTGGTTTGGGCAGAAAGGGATCACTAGAAACCTCTCATCTGGTCTCCTCATGGCTTTATTCAGCGCAGTTTTGAAAGCTCCCAAGGAGGGAAGTTGCACTGCCTCTCTTGGCATTGTGCTCCACAACTTCACCATTCTGTCGGCAAATTATTTTGCCTTTATGTCTAGCCAGAATTTCCTTTACTGTGACTCTTTACAGTCGCCTTTGCTGTGCATTGCTGAAAAGTGTATGGCTCTGTCTTCTTGATAAGCAGAGAAGGTAGTAAGCACTACCTTTGACCCTCTGACTGTATTTCTGACTGTACAGCTCTCATGCAGTTATAAAACTGTTAAAGATATTCAAAAAGAAAATTCAGCTGAAAGTCCAGACAGCAATGTTATGCAGCCTTGGCTAGAAGTACCTGTCTACACCCTTGCTTAGTACCATCCCTACAGAGGGATGGTTAAAGTGCCCATATGTCAAAGCAACACTGTTCCTTGCTTCGATCAAGGGCATATCACACCTCCATGATCTCCTGCACCAGCTGTCTGAACAGGGAGAGCTGAGGGTGCTGGGGCACGGCAGGGGATGACACTGCTGGCCATGGACCTGTGCTGCATGACCAAGAGGTCACTGCATATAGTGGTTATTCCTGACCAGTAAATGCAAGAGGTTTCACAGAGAACAGAAGGAAAAACCCCCCTCAAACCCTTGGCAGTCTCAGCTTGGCTCAGGTGCTGTCAGATCCTTTGCAAAAGCAAGAGATGAAAGACAAATTTTGCTTCTAAGGCATTTCATTGTCCAGGAGCTGCAGAGCATCCAGTTCTTCCCCCCCTGCCCTGCCTATCCTGCCTCCTCTGCCCAGGATCTAACACCTGCACAGGGCAGAGCAGTGCCTGGCTTCTTAAATCAATGTACTCCTGCTAGAGCACGTTTGAGAACTGGCCATGGCACTTTGCAATTACTTGAATTTGGGATTCAGTTGTATGGTCGGCCCTTGGACAAAACTTCTTTAGACTTCAGGATTTGTTTGTTTCTGGGGAAGGAACACAGCATGGGACTGTTAGTGCTGCATGTCTGTGACAGCCAAACAAGGCTGAGTACCTCTAATTTGTGAGTAGCAAGAAGCACAGAAATCTACTCATTCCCTTGCATTTCACACAACACTTGAGTTTTCCTCAAAGCCACAAACAGAGGCAACATCAAGGCACCTCTGTCTCCATGAGCGTGCATAGTTGTTGGCAGGCTTGGGAGTCTGTAGCTATGTGCTGTGATTTAGCAGCAACTGAGTGTTCAAGATCTAGTATATCTTGCTTCTATGATGTCCTGTCCCCCACATTCCATAAGCCCTCTGGGAAGATCTCCCATCTGTCATTGTCAGCCCAGGGCATGAGATCAAACGGCGTTTTTATATAGCTTAAACACTTTCTGTAATTTTTCTGTTTGAACTTTATTCCTAGTCCAAAACATACTGAATTAAATTAAAGCTGCTTTTGGCTTCACTGGTCTATGAATCAGACCCTGTATAAGGTAGAAGATTGAATGTCAGGCTGTTCTTCATAAAATCAGAAAATGCATGTTCCAGTGTTTAAAAGGTGGTTACACAGGTGATGGAGACTCCATTTTTACGAGGAGTCACACAGGAAAGATGAGGAGTAATAGGTACAAGTTACTGCTGGGGATATTCCAATTGGACAGAAGAGCAAAATTTTTCACAATAAGAACAATAAGCAGCTGGAAAAATGTACCCAGGAGAGTGTGGATTCCCCAACATTGGATACGTTTTGATTCAGCTGGATGGGGTGCTTGACCATCTTGTCTAGACCATGCTTTTGCTAAGAAAGGTTGGACCAGATGATCCATGAGGTCCCTTCCAACCTGGTATTCTATGATCCTATGATCCACTTGGCCTCTGTGATGCCTGTGTAAAGCAGGTACCCCTATGCTATTCAGAATGACATCTCACATACATCTGTGACCAGGTGACCTGGTGGTGACCCACTTGCAGATAGCACTTCATAACTTTTCTGTGGTGGCTGCTGGGGTCTCACAGATGGGTTGATTTCTGGATCCCCGAGCAGCTCTCTGGGAGAAACCTCACACCATAGGCTTGCAATTGCATGTAAAGTTGTGCATTTGTGCACTTGCACTGGCACCGGGAGATACCCACACAGACCCCAAGTGATATTGTCACAGAGAAAACTGCAGAGATTTCTAAATCACAGAGTAACTTCAACCACAAGCTTGCCTTCCTTCGTCCTGCTCCCTCAACAGGCAGAGCAGAAGGCAGTCGTGGAAATGCAAGACTAAGAAGCATAGACAGCAATCCCCTAACAAGCTGAGCTCCTGCTTGCCTGTGTACTGCCAGCCTGGCATTTTAACATTGTCTCTGGTATAAATATCGCTCTTCAAATCCTACAGGGTCCTTCAGCTCTTTTACTAGAGGATCTTCATTAATGAATTCTCTATGGGCTTGTAAACATTTCTGCACCTCATTATTTGCCACTTGTGAATAGAAGCCTGCTTGGAGCTTCATTAACAAAGATTATCATTGTGAACCATGACTAATTCCTCCCAGAGCACTTCCATCTCTCATGATCATTTTTAAGTTTAAAAATAAATGCCAGCTGCCCGTCTTTGCTGGAGCTTGTGCAAAGTACAATGGCACCCTGAGAAGATTATTGCTGGGCTGATCACATGTTGGTTTGTGTCAGAGGTTCCAAAAGGCTCTTTATTTTGCTTTATGGCTCAGATAAAAAATTCTTTAAGCTATATGGAAAATAGAAAAAATGAGCTTGCCCTTATGCTGTCATTACTGACTTGCTTGCAGGAATGAACTTTGTAAACTTGTTAAAATGGAGGGACAAAAAAAGAAGCAATTATTAACTCACTTAGAATAAGCCAGGAAAAACGCTGATTTGCACTTGGTTGGAGCTTGCAATGGTCATTCTTAAGTTTCAGTTTGCAGACACCATTATCCAAACCAATCTAGAAACAGAAGGAAAACAAAGCCATTTTGCCTCCCCACCTGCAAAGGCACACCCTTGGGGTTTATATTTTGCTGTTGTTACTTAAAACTGCAACCTACATAGTCTGTACAGAGGCTTAAACCAAGCAGATTGTACAGTCCCGGTTTATTCTCAAGTTTTCCATTGCCTGTAGTTGAGGGAGCCTTAAGTCTGGGTAAAGGGGGAGCCCCACACTGTCTGCAACAGCCCAGCTAATAATAATTGAGTTCTCTGTATATAAAGTTACTATGACCAGACTGATTGATACCAACAAGGAAGGCAGTCTCAGTTTTAGGATGCTCTTCAGCACACGTTCCTAGTAAGTTTTGAGGAAAGATGCTATGGCTGAAGGAGATCTTCATATTCAGCTGGCGACTTTGAAAAGAAGTATGAGGCTTGAGTGCATTCCTTACTGGCACCCATGGGAAGGGACACCTCCAGTTTTGAAGTAGCTGATATTATGCCAGTAGGAAATCAAGCCTGGCATCCCTTGCAGTAACTTGGTAGCAGCAGCTTTGAAGAAGGAGCTTCAACTCTAAAGGAAGAAACAAAGAAAACAGAAGCTTGTGTTTTTCTTTTCAGATAACCTCTGAATGCCTTTGGTTATACTGAAAGAACATGAAGCCACTGGACATAATGGCTTCATGAATTGGTTGTAATTCATGGTCCTCCTAAATTTGTGATTGAAAAAATAGATATAATGGAAGTCTCATCCTGATCCAAGGCTGAGTGAATATTTACATCTTCCCTCTACAACCAGGGTAAAAGTGGAGGCCGGAGAACAACATTCCTAAATATATTTTTCTTCTTCAAGTGGTTGTTTTGATGTTTTTCAAAGATTTCAGTGATTTCAGTGCAGCAAACAAAAACTGTATTTACTTGGTTTTGCTACTGCTTTTTTAGATTATGTTGATATTTTGCACAGGAGCATCAGATATCTGATTACCTGGATTGACTGCTGCAGGATGTCAATAAAAATTGATATGATTGAAACAGATTCAAAAAGGCTTCTGTAAAGAAAGATAAAACTGGATAAAGTATTTCCTATTTCCTGAGGAACCAATTAATTCATGGTTCCTGTCTCTCTGTCCTCAGCTGCTGTCTCCTTCTGTTTCCTGCCTACATGGAGGTGACAGTGTGGGTTCAGTGACTGCTCTGGTGTACATAGGACTCACTGCAAAAAGCCTGAGCTTGAACACCTCTCCCAAAATCCGTGATGTATAAAGCTAAACTTTCTGGTGTTTGCAGAGATAGTTTTCCCTGCTTGCAAACATGCATGAAACAAGAAAAACTTGTTCTCAAGCAAATAACAAATGGAGAAAATAAAACTATTTATTTCAATATAAATTTTAAAAAGAAATCTAAATCCTTCTCTTAAAGTCACAGTCTTCCTCTGGGGTGGCATCTGCAAGGCTTTCACCCTCTCAATATCACCTTCACACAGGTTCAGACTGTAAAACTCATGCTGGGTATCAAGGTCTGGTGGTGCTGGATGAACATGGCAGAGCAACCTGTTTTTCTTTCTTGCTTCTTTCTTACCAACTCCTCCTGCCACATACCACCCCCCCTATCTCCTATCCAACCTTGGCACTACCCCAATATCTGCACAAGCAAATTCTGGCAACCACCGAACGTGTTCTGTTATCTAAGCACTCAGCAGAAGATACATAGTGCTATAACCTAAATACAACTTCTCAAGTTTTAAGAGGTTCTCAGACTTCTTCTGCTCTTTCTCGAGTAGCGCTTCAAGTTTTCCTACCCTCTTTTCCCATTTTCTTTCAGTTGGTTCCTTTGTTCACTTTCTCTGGGACAAGTCTTTCTACTGCAGTGCTGGAAGCTGTTGCTGGAAGTGAATGTAATGCTCAAGTGTGTTCAAATGATTAGTTGGCTTGGAATTCTGAACCTGCTACAACTGCAAACTTTTCTCCATGCTATGGTATTACTTCTGTTTCACAAAAATAATTTAAGAAACTATTTTTGGACCATTTTTTTTTCTGTTTCTCTCCCTTTCTCTCTGCCAGATCCACCTCTTCTACTCTGCACTTCTTTTGCCTCTGAAATATTTTCTTTTCCGGGAAGGTAGCTGGAAGGAGTTGCTTTTCTTTTAGACCTTAGCATTTTGATCTTGGTTTTCCTGGAGATTGGTGGGCATCTCAGGGGAGGCTGTTTGCACCAAGAGAAAGACCAGTCCCTCCAGTCTAAGTGTGCTCAAAGGCTTTGCTTCTCTGGCAGGTACTCGAGGTTTGGCTCTCCGTACCTTCCAGTTTGGTGCAGTGGAGCTGTTTGTATGCATATATGCCACATTGCAGGCTTGTGAGATCACACTGGTTTGATGAACTGGGAAAAGAGAAGAAAGCTGTTTGGATTCTGAAGTGATACCTCTGACAAGCTGGTGGAAAATTTAGAGTCAGGTCTCAGGTTATCACCTGGTTGTGTTTTTCCACATGGCCGAGATGGATGGCATTGACTCCTCTGAGTCTCTGTGACAGGCAGTACAGCGCTGGTATGCATGCAGTTGTGAAAAATATTTGGGTAGGATGCTGGGCTCTGTGCTGCTTCTTTGCAGTACATAGTGGAAAGAGTGACAAACACTTCTTACAAGAGATCTCTGCAGTCTGAGTGGATGGTGGTGTGGTGGGACAATGTCTTCTTTCCACTCAGTGGATATTTAACAAGTAAGTAAAAGGCTAGGCTGACAAGGCTGCTGGGTGCAGACATAAGGCTAGCTTATGTGAAGATCCAGGCTCATGTCAGTTCATCTCCCACACAGAGAGCCATGTGTGCTAGCCCTGTTCCCAGCTATGTCCTGTTTTGGCTCTTTTTGGTGTGCCACACAGCTCTGACTCATGTTAAAATAAGACATGGCTGATGGTGTGCTGCTCACTGGAGATCTCTTCACCCAGAGCAGAGAGAGGAGAGGCAAGGGTTGAAGCAAAAGCGGGAAGTCTGGTGCTGAAATTCTCCTCTCTCCTACTGAAAAGTGTGATTTCACCATGTTCAGAGACAGAACTGAAGGCAGTAGGGTTTGGCCTTGCTCAGTGCCTCAGCCACTCCGGTCCCGCCAACAGCAGCATTGTGCGGATGTCTGAACATCTCTCAAAACAGCAAGTTGGAGACAAAACAACTGGACGCTATTGGCTTGTACTGTGAAAACATGGGCAATGATGCAGGCAGAAAGGCTCTGTGCTGTTGCACATGCCCTAGGAACCATATTACATATAGAAAGAATACTTAGTTGGTATTAGCACATCTTCGAGTGCTCACACCTCCAGAGAAAGCCAGTTCCCATGCAGCTGAGGAAGCAAGATGCCCTGCCGTGGGGTAGTGCTCCTGTGTCACAAAGTTGGGTGTTGACAGTCTGGCACAGAAATTATGCCCTCCTCAGGCACCACGATGCATACTTCAGTAGGCTGTTGAGGATTTTTATTTTTATGCATCAATACACCATTGCATATTGTTCCCTGGCAAAGCCACTCTCAAGAGTAGCTTGTACTTGGTACAATCATAAAGGTGCCTTGTGCTTGTGGCCGCTTTTGCTGTTCCAGTTTTTGCTGTTTAGCTATTTCTGTGATCTAAACCTGAAGGTCCTGAGCAGCTGACAGGTTCAGCAGAGCAAAAGCAAGACTCCCTTTTTTCTCAGGGTTCCAGGAGGAGCACTGAACAACCTCTGTGCGTCCAAACCAGAACAGCACAAGGGTATGCAGAGGGCTTCCCACCCCTTTGCTGTAGCAGGAATAGCACAAGCACTGGCTTAGCTGGCTGCTTTTCAGCTTGCTTCCAGAAGGAAAACACCACGTCAAAATGCCTACTTTAAAAGGGGCTGACCTCCTCTCAAATACGAATTTGTGGTATGTAGGGAAGAGACAGAGCCTGTGCTTTTGCTAATAGACGCCAAAAGGGATCCATACACACCGTTTTGAGATAAACTGCTTTTCCCTCCACAGCCACCTGGCTCACACCTTCACACAAGGAAACATTTCTGCAGTGGCTTCACAAATCCCTCTCTGTCTTCCGCATTGGAGTTGGCAATGGAAAGACAATAAAGTCACCCTCATGATGGTACTTGGCAAATGAAGGCTTGAAGCTGTCTAAAAGCATTAGTGTGGACCATGGGTCCCACTAGCACAGTATCTTGTCTCCAGCTGGGGCCATAAATGGATATTCAGGAACCAGCAGCAACTTCACTGCAATAGGTTATGCTGCATCTTCCCTGAGTTTTCTCCCAGCCTCAAACTTTTTAGCTTGAGACATTTCCTGTGATGGGTGTGGTTACTGTCTCTTTTGTAACCACTGAAGGATCTATTTCTCAGTCTTGACCAGTCTCCCAGCTGTAGTATGATTTTTGCTGGGTCTTTTGAGGAAACATTACAGCAGCTCAGCTATACCAGCTCCACATCAGATGTATGACAAATAAGACTGACATGCTTTGCTGAGGACTAACCAAAGTCTCTGCAGCAGTGGTCCACTTTCAAGCACACAATGTCATCAAGGAAGATGATGTTAGGTTGATAAAGGTGTTCTTCTTTTCTTCCATTTCCAGGTACTTCAGCTCACCTGGTTGCATACCTTATTCATGTATATTTGTCCTTAGCCAGCTGTAATTTCAATTTATAAGGTAATCATGGCACTGCAGGCATCACCTTGTTGTACAGTCTTTGCCACTACATCTACCTGTGGTGTGCAGGGCTCATGCACTGCTGTGGTAGTGGTTCTCGGGGGAAGGCATCAGCGAAAGAGGAAGAAGCAGTCATGGTTTCCCCTTGCACTGGTCATGTCTGTGACAGCCTGTGGTGAAGCGTTCACCCACCCTACAAGGTACCACCTCCCCTGCTTGGCTTTGGACCTGGCTGTTGCTAACTTCATTGGGTGGCCTGGAGCAACTTCTTCTGGAGGAGGGTAAGCTTTGTCAGGAAGAAAAAGTGGAAATACAGGAACTGAGAGGTTTGAACAAGGACAACAGATCAATTGGAATAACTGGGGAAGAGAACTGAGGTTACCAGTTTACAAACCCCAGCCACTACACCATACCATTTACCATTCTGGTACCAACAACACAGGCATACAGACCTCCTAGAGGTGCATACTTGTCATGAACAGCTGTTTCCAAAGATTTTCTGAGGGGATTACCAAAAGAGCTACCCTCTATCATGGTGTTACAGGTGCAACTGTCCTATTTCAAGGGCAGTAGGACATGGTGCCCTGGAAAGCAGTGGTCCGTAGCTCAGCTGATAGTTCTTTCTTGCTCCTGATCCATCAAAGTGAATTGCTAGATTGCTGTACAGATGAGGAATCAGCATTATACCCAGTCTGCATACAAGGATTTGAAGTCCCATGGATATTAGTGGTCACACTGTGCAGGGGTGCAACTAGTTGAGCTACCAACTGAGAGTAAACAGGCATGTCTTTACCCATGAGATATGTGGGACTGAAAACTGTGTCTCAGGCAGCAAAGATTTGCCCTGCTTCCATTTATGCTGTGGATGCAAAGCTTTGGAGGTCAGTTCCAGCTGCATGGGATGACCTGTGTGACCAGGAACATCTCTGGAGGGAGATCCAAATATGCATTGGGTCTGTAGGGTATTCTCTTCCCAAAAAATCCCTATTTTTATCTTTACGATGAAAAGCCTGTGCTATAAAAATCTCTTATTTCCCGAAAGTGCTTACTAATTCTTGTAGATAAACCTGCCCTTCCCACAGGCTATTTTCTTATTTTTTCTTCTTTAAAGACACAAGTCTGTGAAGGTTTGAGGAGGGGGGAGGGGGTTCTGCTTATTGCACCATATAACTTGGCTAATAACTTACACCAAAGCAAACACAGCTGTAGAGGAATTTGGGGCAAGTCTATGTAGTAGTGCAATGACATTAAGTTAGCGTAATTTACGTCAGTAGGGATGAACTTGGCCCTGGGTACTATATCCTTAGGATTTCATAATGAAAACCAGACATCCACCCCAAGCAAACCTTAGCAGAGGCACAGCTAGATGAATGCAAACTCCTAATGCTGTGAGGGCTGGAGGTGGGGAGGATTTCTGCTGGGTGGGGAAACTTGAGGCATTTGAGTGCATCCCCAGAGGGTACAGAGTGTTTCAGTTCTCTTAGCTGCCCTGGCCCTGACTGCTTTGCCGGGAACTCATTCAATGACTGCCAGAAATAACACAGAATTAAAATATGCTCATGCAGAACAAGCACCCACAGATCAGTGATACCTGTGTGCCTATAAAGGCATATAAGATGTTTGCAAAGACACCTCAAATATCAGCTCCTGGCACATTTTGCTTCCTCCAGTGTAGGTGACCATTCTTCCTAAAGGCAACATAGCAAAAACCTCACTAGAAAGTGGTTGTGTATGAGTGTGTTTCTGCTCCCTGAATTTTTGTACAAAGGGCATTGCCCACTGTGTTTTTCCTTTACATATATTGATGTTTCACCTGCAAATGTGAATTCACAGGAGGTCCCACACAACCTCTTCAGAATTTGTGTTAGCTGTCAGCTCCATCTGTCTGTGCTGTCCTTCATGCCTGTCTGTTACCTTTGCTATGTTATCTGGAAAATAAGAAGGAATTTTTGTTTTCACTGGTCTCTTCATCTTTCTCTTTCCTTCATCATTCTTTCTTGTTAAATGTCTGTCTGCTTAACTGCAGTGATTTCTTTTGTAACCAATAAGGATGTTTGGGCAAACCCTCTGAAGGTTTTTTGCCTGAGTTTTCATGAAATGACACCCCAGCCCTATTCCCACCTTGGTGTTTCAAACAGTGTTTTGTATATGGTCATACCAACCCTCGGTGCCAGGACCTAGCTAACAAAAAGAAACGTGCTGCTTACAGATCAGTGATAACCCTTGTCTTTAATGGAAAAGGCTTTTATGTTTGATGTTAAGTCCCTGGGGAAAATTGTAATACTTGTTGGCAGATGGACATCATTCATGCTTGGTGCACAAAATTATGCTTGGTACTAACCAGGCAACCACTGGATGTGAACTGTGTATACATTTACCAAGTTTGATAAATTTTTCCACTATACTATCTGTGCTAGGCATGTGCATTATTTTTTAAGGCCCGTATGAGCTGTTCCATGGAGAATTAAACCGAAATTAAAAAAAAAAGTATGCAAAGCAATATTCAAGTCTTGCTTTGTTTTTATTTTGAACAGGTTAAATAATACATATTATTTCCTTCCTTCTGTTACTCAAAACTTCTCAGACATTTAATTGTCTCCTAGTGGGAGGTCCATATCTGGAAAACTGCAAAAGAAATGTCTCTTCTTGTTTGAGTGCTTTGCCCTCTGAACAGATTTTGCTTCAGGCATGTTCCCTTCAAAAATGCAACCTGGCCTTGTTGATCAGCAGTGCTGCAGTAAATTCTTTTATCTGCAAGTCATTACAGGTGTATTTTATGGTGGAGTGGTCAAGATCCAGTCCAAACTGGAGATGCCCTGTTTCCCTACCTCTGCCCTGGGCAAGCAAGTGACTGTACATATGATCCCTGCTCAAAAGAGACAGGCTGGTGGAGAAAAGGGAGCGAAGTGACATGCTCAGGGCCACTTGAACCCATGTGTCACAGCCAGCTCATTTTCCTTGCAATTGCTGCATCAGCAGCAGGAATTATATTGGAGAACAAAAATGCTGACCCAAAGTGTAAGGGAGATAACCCATTACTTCTGAACAATTTTGAGGCAGGTTCAGAACAAGATGCAGATTTTGTTGTGAAAGCACCTCTCTGTTTTTGGTGTCCCCAGGGGCAGGCTGTGGTGAGGTGACACTGAGCTGGGGACAGTGCATGTACCCTTGGAGCTGGGAATAAGAAGGAGTGGGGCAAATATACTGGCACCTTTTGGTGTGGAAAGGCCTGGTCTTAATAAATAGGTAATAAAACCAATACCAGATATGATAGTGGGTGATCAGGATGAGTCATGAAAATTAGCTCCTCTTGAAGCCGAGGTAGGCTCTGCCTTTGGTTCAGATGTAGGTAGTATCAGTGAATCTTAAAAGCAGGCAGATGAGGACCAAAGTCACATCTGCCATTCATTTTGTTTTCATTGCCATGTTAGAACCAAAGCCTTATTTTCAGGTCTGAGGCAAAAATAAAGTGATTATATCCTGGATATTTTCTAGTCTTACCACCTAGCCAAGCCTTGCTTCTTAAACATGGAAGCTTTTTTATTAACTTCCACATTGTTCTTGTTAAGTGGGTCAGAAATAGTCTCCCTTCATCTTTTTCTCTCCTCTTCCTCCCTTTTTTTACTTTTTTGTTTTGTTTTGTTTTGACCGCAAGTAAGAGAACAGACTTCTGCTTGCTGTATTAATGCAGTTCCACTAACCAGATCCATAACTGATCGCTATCCCCTCCCCCATCCTTTTCACAGTCACCTTTTTTTTTTACGTCCTCCTTTGCACAAGAAAATTATCCTGAAAGAGCAAAAGACCATAGGTAACTCGATTTACCCAGATTAATCAGTCTCAGCTCCTCAGAGATTCGTTTTTCCTTGCTCAGAGTAGACCTTTACTGTACCCCTGACTTATGGAGGTGACACCAATACTGCAGTTCAGCGGTGCAGCGATGCCCTGGTTGTGAACTGGAAAGAAATCTGAACAAAAGGATGCCGTGGGTGGGGGAGGTTCGAAGTCTCACAGAAGCTTCTGAAAGGAAATTGTGTTGTTTGCTTCATGGTATTGCAACTCACTTCTGATTTCTGTCCCTAGCTGGCCTTAAACCACCACACTGAAAACTGCAGGGAAGCAGCAAGCTTTTAACTTGGTCCCATGTCATAATTCTTCTCCCATTTCACAGAGACTTCTACTTGTAAATTGCACTAAAGCCCCTACGTGGAAGAGTGGGGTTTCTTTTATGAAGGGGGTGGCTTTTGCTTTGTTTGCCTAACAAAGTTTAAGAAGGATCTCCTGGGAGATTGCTAGTTATCCACAGAGGTCCCTTCTCACCTGCTCCATGCTGCTTTTGCCCCATCCCCAGCAGGGCTGTGAGCACTGCAGGGCAGTCGCAGGCTGCTTGGCTTCTCCCGCTCCTGTGACACACACAAGCACCTCTAGACTCTGGTAATTGCAGTTGAGCTGAAAGGTATTTCTTGTTGTTGGCAACCACAAAAGCTCAGATTTTGAAAGCCATTACACACAATCTGCCTTTCTCTTGCAGTCCATGTTTGGACCTGGTGGAGGGCTGTTCACTCCTTCTTCAAGCAGGGAGTTAGCCACTTCCCAGGGCAGAGCTGTCGGAGACCCAGTGCTGTGTCTAGACACAGATACTGGATCTTTATGTGTCTATACATAGATACTGGATTTGGTACATTGCAACATGGAAAGATTTAAAGAGGACCAAGAAATTTCCCTCCAGGAGAGTTGCTATGCTGTCTCTGTGCATGAGAAGCTGGGACCCAGCTGGGTGAGAAAATTCACCAGTAACAGGACCCGCAGCAAGGAAGACACTGCAGTGAGAGAACAGCGAACAAAAAAAACAGTGTCTGGAAATGGATTTGGGGGCAGGGACAAGGAAGGTATTCAAATGGATGCCTAACTAACATGACCAGACAGTGGTCCAGCTGCCAAGGTCCATATAAACAGTGTAAGGGCTCAAAAGCTTTTGGAGAATGAGAGAAGGAATTTCCACTCAAGGGGAGCTTGGCTATCTCTAATGCCTTGGCTTCAGTTGCATGACACCCCTCAACTGATCCTAGGCTGCAGCTGAAAGCAGGGGCTTTGGGAAGACACCTCTCCTCCACACTTCCAGCCCAGGGGTCCTGCTACTTCCCCGTGCCAGCTCCGGTGGCCAGAGCCCATTTGTCCTGCTAACACTTCAGAAAACTACCTACCTCTAGTTTAGTGTCCTTCCAGGGTACTCAGCAAGCAGAAATCAGTTTTTCTGACAAGACCAGCTCTGTGGGAGGGATGCCTCTTTAGAAACATGCAGAATCTTTCTTTTTGAGTGAAAAAATAAAATAAAAAGCTTTTATTTGTTTAGACAACTGCCTTCTAATGTTTATTCTGGTCATCGTAACTATTCCCTTGCTTTCTGAAGTCAACAGTTTTGAGTCACAGGAAGTATATGCTTTTTGAGGCTCTGATTATTTTGGGAGCTGCCCAACCCTGTGGATGACATGCAGTTAAGATCTTGTGCTTTCAGGGAAGGTGGGATGGTCTGGTGTTCCCCTTCTCCCCTATTGGACGCCTGGTAGCCTAAGAGCCACAGGACAGTGATGATGTGGTTTGGGAACAGAATTTTTGTGGGTCACTCACAAGAGTGATGCATGCACAGTGAATCAATCCTCTGCATGTGCTTCTCTCTGTAGCAATCAAGGGCAAATAAATTCACATTGAAGGAGAGACCCTGAGCATATGCTTGCTGTGATGGTAACACGCTAGAGTGCCAACATGCACTGCTGGTGTCCTTTGGATCTTTCACATTTTCTCCTTCACTGGGGGGGTCTCGGTGTCAACGACAGATGCTGAACAATGGCCACTGACTTCTGCTGTAACTGTCCTTGAACCCATCCTCTTTCCCACTGTAACAGCATGCATGTTTGGACAGCTCTGATATTACTTAATTAGAAGTATGGGACAATTCATAATTAGGACAATTCTTAATTTTGCCCTGCTTCCTGGGCAAAACTTCTGAAAGACCCAAGTTAACAGAGCCTAGGCAGCAGCAGGACAGATGCCTTCCTGGCTTCACAATGATTAGCAAGTTGAATCAATGAAGCCTGGTTTTCCTTATTAATCTATCTATTGGTTGAGCTACTCTGTGAGTGCTGTGATGGCTAATATAGGCTGCACACATTCTCAATTGGAGAATGTGTGGAGAAGAAGAACCCTATTAAAGTGTTTGTTTTCATGAAAAGGGTAAGAACTGATAATGTTTGGGACCCCAGCCCCTTGGTCAAATGCAGTCAACACTGGCAAAATGAGTTGAGAAGTGACAACCATCAATAGATCTTTGCTATTGTGTTCATCCAATGGTAAACAGTAAAAGAAAAACTCTCCTCCTTTTCCTCCGGCTTCTGCACATGGGAAGCTAACAGAATTATTTTGCTTTTCTTGCTCTTATTTGCAGGTTTACTCCTCTGTGCCAGGGCCCTTTCCTGAGCCCCATCCCTGCTGAGGGCTCTGTGCCATCTCCCTGATTTTACAGTTTCTGTAGCTCCCACTGGCATCCCCTGGCAAACCACAAAACTATGGCAGCTGTCAGAGCACAATGTGGGGGGACGGATGATTCAACTGCTCCTTCAGTAGTACTGACCTCCTTTGACTGTCAATTACACACTTGGGAGTCTCCTCTGCTCTCCTCTCTGCTTCACTGGTAATTACTTAACAAGGAGAGCATACCTGCAAACAAACCCTTTCCGCCATGGAAAACAGTATTTGACTACCAAGTCAATATTTTTTTTTTCCCAGCAACTACAGAAGTAGAAAAAAAAAAAAAAATCAGAGTGACAATGGATGTCTATAAATAGTTGAGTTCAGGAAATAGAGGACAAGTCTTCTGGCAGCTCCTTCTCCATGGGAGGATCATGCCCTAGGCATGGCAGAAAGCTAAGCACCCTCTCCTGGAGCTTCCCAGGAGGCCACCAAGCTCATCTGTTCACAGCTGGGTTTCTTCAACATCTCCTTTGGGACATACCTTTCAAGACAATTCACCTGGGAGAGCAAAGGGAGTGCCCTGTGGCTAGCAACAGCCAGCCTCTCTTGTCCTGTGAACACTGCTCCCCAGTGCTCTAGGGAACACTGAACAAATGCTTTCTATTTCTGATTTCTCCAACCTTTCCCCAGTTCCACTTGTCTGCCATCATGTATGGGAGGGAGCTGGTGGTCTTTCCTGGGTGGGGACAGACTGATGCTTGGTGCAATACAACTTTCTTGTCTAGAAGCTCTAGCTATCACCACAGCATGGTTCAGCAACATTGTAGAGCCAGTGCTGCCCCTGCTTGAGCCCTGCAGTTAGGGAATGTAAACTCAGGAAGAGAGACAAGGAGGAAACTGTTTCCCTCAAACTATTTAAACCCTGTTGAAGATGCCAGCCATTAATCTAAGGGGTCTAAGGGGAAAAAAAAAAATGGAGGGACTTGGAAATAGACAAAAAGTGCACAGGCTGTGAAAGGCCAACACAATCAGTCAGCCAATGTTTTACTGACCAACGTGTCTTCATCTCAGCAGACAAACTGTCTGCACCAACAGTTATGCTTGGGCCACAGACAACAGTCAGCAGGATGAAAAGCAAGAGAAGCAAAAATGCAGTGTCTGGAAAAGAACTCAAACACACCTATGGGAACTGATCAGAGAGTATTCAGATAGCAGCATAGGATCCATGGGTGGAAGAAAAGCAACAGACACTGGAGGTATTAGCAGGGTAATGCTGCTGCAAAAAGGCAGAGTGCTGTGGGGAGGATGATAAAAGGCATACCCCAGCCCAGAAAGGTCATTTTCACTTTAGCACTAGCTAGATCTCAGCTGCAGTGACATGCACATGTGAGATGTGGCACTTGGAGTAAAATCTAGCTGGAAGCAAAAAAGTTTATACAGAAGCCTTAGAAACATGCAGGTAACTGGAGAAAGCCTGAAAGAATTCCTCATTTACCAAGGAGACAGAAGATGAGCACCATCTTCATTGGGTTTCAGTTATATATAAACACACAGATCCATTCTTCCCAGGGCCTATTAGAAGTCTGACAAGTAATTAGCCTCATTTGCTAATTGCACCTATGACCTGTGATGGCAAGTGAAGAAATACTTTCTTCAAGGGCAGGGCAGAAATACATTGCCTAGAGCTGCCCTAGCCACTGAGGAGTCTCCTTCTCTGACAGCTTTTGGATGTGTTTAGACCACTTTCTGTCTGATTGGTCTAGGGATGTCACTCAATGCTTGACTGCTTTTTTTAACAATATGTTCTCTCCAACTGTATATTCCTATGACTGCACGGGCCCTAGCTGAATATGAGAAAGGAGGGCATCAGCATGAAGCCTGGCTTCTAGTCACATATATTTTGCTTGGACAGAAAAAAATAAGGCAGAAGGGGCTTGCCCAGCATGGGAGAGCATTTGAGGAGCTGTTGCCTGCCAGCAGTTTCCTTCCCTGTGCAGTGCATCCAGGCTCTGCCTTCAGTGCCTGTGGGGGATGGCCCCAGTCCCTGCATGCACATGCACGTGTGAACAGCCCCCTGTGTGGCAGAGCTTTCCTCTTGGAAAGGGAGGATGTCCTCAGCCCTCACAAACTCTGGCTGCCTGCCCTGAGACTATACCTGCATTTGTCTTTTAAGGGGAAATCTCAACATCTTCACTCTGCAAATGACAGGCAACTGCTGAACTCCCCCTTGCAATAAATCAAAGCAATAAGGAAGACAGAGATGTGTGTGGAAGTAGGTGTAAATACGGCCTCCAGAGCCCCACTTTGATCTACTGTGTTACTGTGCCAATAAAATTATCAGGGAAGACAACGTAAAAGGCATTTTCCCAAGTCTTTAATCCCACATGGAATAAACCATCTCCAAAAAAAACCCCAGAAACTCACATTCAGTTGAACAAATCCCTGCTTTCTAAGGCCAGATACACTGGGAAGCTCTAATCAATGTTACAGAAATCTCCTGTTCTCTGAAAACAGGCTGAAAGTGATTAATCTAAGTGTCACCCTGGGTGAGGACTTTGTTTTCCTGAAGGGATGGTGCAAACAAATACCAGTCATCTTGCAACCTGCAGCAGAAAACATCTGCAGCTTTTGGAAGAAAGCACACCCTGGAACAGAAGGTCAAGAAGAGTAAGAATTTCTCAAGGCCTTTTTATTTATCCATTCAGAGGCAGTCCTTGTCCATGCTAACGTCAAGGCATGCCAGTTTAATCCTGGTTGCCAGCATGTTAGCATACTTCAGGAGAAATTCCATCAAGGCCAGCAGAACTGGTCTGGAGGTCAGACCAATGTAGATGACACATTGTCACCACGCATTGCATTCTCTTAAAACAAGTTGCTATGCTGACTTTAATGCATCTCTATGCCAGATTATGCAGGGTCCTTGCTTAGGCCATTCCTTTATTGAAGACAGTAGGTAAATCCATTTCTGGCATGCATTTTGCAGAAGGTCTTAGAGGGAGAAACAACAAAACCTGCAAGGGCAGGAAACCAGAGATGGAAGATATGACTATGACTGGGAGGTCAATGGGGAGCAGGTAGGTGAGTGAACAAGAGCACCTTGGAGATGGGTGGAGCTTCTTCCAGATGTGCTCCAGAAAACCTCTGGTTGTCCTGATCTTAGTGCCTAGTGCCCACACGTCCCATGCCTATTTACACTTCTTTATATTTATGTTGTGAGCTGCTGGTGAAACTCCTCTTTTCATTTGCATGTTGCTGTCAATGTAGACACTGGGAACAGCAACACTGAATCTTCACTGGGCCTGAGCAAAACAGTCTCTGCATAAAGCGAACACCAGCCAAACCAAAAATTGCCTTCAGGGCACAGAGCTAACGCATCAAAAAAGAATTCTATGTATTCAGTCAGATCAGTGTGTTTTATATTCAAAAATTATATGTACATTGAGAACTATTTACATTTTAACAAAATGCTGGTTTGCTTATTCCCTAGCTGGAATTACACATTATATATGATGATGATGTTTCACATGCAGTTGAACTTTTCAAATACTTGCTGAGCTACCTAGCCTGAGGACCCAGACTTCAATTCTTCAGCAGAAAAAGAAACCCAGTTTTGCCCTGAGAGAGAGGTCTTCAAGATGTTCTGGCTTCCAGAGAGGAAAGGATAGAAGTAGTGTATGAATCAGTCCTGACTTTACTTACCGTTGATACAGCCTAAAAGATCTAAATCAGTCTGGCTTCAATCTGGTTGTTAATCACTCCCTTGCAACTCTGCACCTCTATTTAAAATTCCTTTTTGTTAAATTGTTCCAGCAGTGAACATCTTTCTAACATAATAAGAATGGCAAGCACCTATATCAAAAACTGAAGGGTGTTCATTCCTTACATTGTCAAAGTGTTTCTTTAATGCAGTTTAGAAAATGGTTTCCTTTTGTAAAAGCCAGGTCCAGTACACAACCAAAAGGTGCTGAATTGCAAATGTTCTCAAGAAAGACAGAATTCTCAGAAAACTTAGTATACAAGTGCATAAATATTCATCCTTGTGCCAGTGTGCACATATTAAATCAGTGGTTTTATGCAAAAGAAATGTACAAATGTACATACACATTCGGGTTCCATCATGCTTTTTCTTTTACAATGAAATGTTGTGTTTTGTTAGTATAGTAGCTAGGGAACTGTTTGGTGTTTACTGTGTGTGCACTATGCCATTTCAAGGGGCGGCTAACTGTAGCGATTTCTGAGGGAATATTAACTGACTAAAACTGAGGAAATAAAGTGTATTCTGTGCTTTTTCCAGAGAGGTAGTGTGGTGGTGCAATCCACATTCCCCCAGGCCATACACCAATCTGTGGAGATAAGGACTGATAACCTTGAGGAGCCTGGCTCCTGCCCCTCCCAGTTGCTTGGAAAAGGTTATAATGGCCCATCATCTCCTGATGGCTTGACACACCTGTGCCTGGGATGTGATCAGATGGAACAATAACAGGGTTGCATGTCCATCAAATTCTTGTGCAACTGCCCGAAGGCACCAGATAGTATTTGACAAAAGTCAGTTATCTTGGATCCTATAAACTGCGACCACCAGAGAGACCCTTTGAGCTCTCCTGGATCGCAGCGGGCTGTGACCAGCATCTCCCCTGAGCTGGGACGCCTCTCAGGTGTCGTCTGCTCCAGACGGAAGGCCAGGGAGAAGTCCCCCCGCTCGAGTCTCAATTATCGCCCGCTGAGGAATGCCGAGGCATTGGGAGTATTTGCTCTAAACTCGAGAGGGAAATTTTCTTTGAGCTAACTTCTGTTTCACCTGTTTATTGGGGGGGGTGTGTGTGTGTGTACGTACCCTTACACTTGTTCCTGTGTGCTTGTCCCTTTTGTGTTCATTTTACCGAACCCAAACCCCTTTGTTCCTGTATGTATATGTCTGGTTTGTGTATGCGCATGTACATATGTGTAGAAATTAAGGTACCGTTAAGTAAGTTAGAGTGAATCTTGTCATTTTAGAACCTGAATAAGTCGCTTTTCTTTCTGAGCTATTTTGTATTGACAAATAGTTGTTAGTTATTAATAAATCTAGATTATTTTCCTAAATCATTACCATGTCAATACTTTATCCGCAACAGGTAGTCACTATCTTCCTTGTTTATTCATTTGCTTAATTTCTCTCAACTCACATCAAAGATTATTCAGATGGAGTGTCTTACAAATTGCATTGCTATGATTTTCAGACACCAGAAATTGCATAGTTATTCTGTGGCTCTGTGCTTCTTCTACATGTTTCTGTATTTTCCATTGCTGGCCTCATGATTCTGGCCTATGAACACCTGAGCTTGTGTTACCCTTGCACAGCAGCAGCCCTGTGGTGAGTGCAGTGGGGGCTCTGCAGTAAACTGTGAACTTCCCTCCTGTTCTGTCTGGATCAGATCGAATCTGGCACCTGTAAATGGTAATGTGAAACTGCTGAACACTGCTACTGCAGCATGGCTGCTGTCATAGTCCTTCCTTCAACTGAAGAAAAAAACAGAGTGGTGACAGCTTGGACATCATCCTGACATGGGTTGACATAGCGCTTAGGGGTATGGTGTGGTTGAGAATGGTCAGTGTTAGGTTAATGGTTGGACTAGATGATCTTCGAGGTCTTTTCCAACCTAGGTGATTCTGTGATTCTAACCATGTTTGTGTCTCATACAAATTTTGTTGCTTACCTGTTTTATATCTGATGAATAACATGGAGATAGGTACACAGTCCTCACTGAGGTCAGCTGGGGCATGGAAAAAGAGTCCCTGTCAAGTTCTTGAACTTGGCAGCTCTTCCTGCCCTCTGGGATGAGTGTTTCTCTCATGGGTGGGTTGGTGGAGCTGAAAGCCACCTACCCAGGCAGGGAATCCCTGCATGGCCCCACTGTGTTTTCTGCAGGTCTCTAGCTGCTGCCAGCAAAGTCACTGCAGATGTGGTGTAAAGCCGAACTAACAATCCCTGCTGGTGGATGGGGCAGCAGAAAATACAGTGCTTTTTCAGGCTGCCTGAAGCATCTGGTGCAAGTGAAGTCAGATAAACCCTATGCACATGCTTTGGCTTTCCTTTCCCCAAAACAGGGCAAGAAGACCTCTTATCTCTGTCCAGGTGGGTGGATGATTGTGATTTCAACAGGATGAGTGGGCCATGATGAACAGGTAATCCAGGCAAACCTTTGAGTGCAGGAAGCATTTTTAATCTCTTGATGTTACACAAAATCCCAATTAAAGTCCTGTGGGTCATGTGACCTATGCAGGTGGAGAGCCCAGATAGTGTGAGAGAAGCAAACTTGAGATGCCAGTCCATATTCAGAGCAGGATGTTACAGTGTCTGCAGCCTTCTGAGCAGGGAGAGAAAGAGTTCTTGGTGAAGTCTTGAAGCCTTCTTCATTCACTTGTCACAGACAGCCTCTACTTTTCATGTCAAGGTAGAACAACCAGTCCCAAGCACTGAGAAAATGGCACAAGAGGGCCAGAGAGGGCTGATGGCAGCCATCACAGAAAGTTAAAATTCTGTTTAAAAATAACAGCTTTGGTTGAGTTTCAGCTGAAGAACTGAAAGTCATGCCTGATAGCATCAGGACCTCTCTGGAGTTAAATATGGAAAATAGGAACAGCTTTCATGCCACCACAGAAAAAATAAACCATACTAGGCTTACTAGTAGCACCTCTGATGAGGGTGATAGTGTCAGCTGGAATCCTCTGGGCATTGCCATTGTTCCATGGGGCCTGACACCAGCTGTCATGTTTGACCAAACCATGACCTGATGCAAGTTGGTGTTGCTCCATCATTGGAGATAAATGGCCTTGGTCAGCAGATGGTCAGGCTCAGAGGCAAAAAGCTTGTGCCTTCCCTGAAAATCAAAGGTTTGCCTTGTGGTGTTGGACCAACTCCCAGAAATAGGTGACAAAGCCAAACCTGAATGCAGCTTCCTTAAGGCCCCTTTCATATTTCAGCCTTTGCACCACTATGTCTCTGACTGGTACACTGCACACACCAGTGCACAAAGTCAGTGCAGTGTGGACTTAACGTGGCATGTTTCAGTGCTCAGGTTTTTTTTGGAAGAGGCAGATCACAGGATCACAGGGTAATTCAGGTTGGGAGATCCTCATAACACAGCTATACTGTTCCTCATCTCCTAACTGTCTGAGCATAAACAAATTTCAGTGTGGTCCTGGCAGGCTCTCATTCCCAGAAGGGCTGTGACCCAGCATCACACAAACACTTTTTGTGCAGTCTGGGCTAAAACAGAGCTGGATTGCACACAGCCCTTGTTTACTGCAGGGGATTCCCTGCTCTGCCGGATGCACTCATGCCCCAGAGCCCTCCTAACAACAGCTCTTGTTCATGCTGTCTGAGTGGAGCTGGGTTTTCACAGCCCTGCCCACCCTCAGACGTTGCTAGATGAGTTTCATGCCATGCTTACAGTAATGACGGTGGCAGGAACCAGGTCCATGCCAGGCCTATGCTGCCTGAGTGTCCTCTGGTTGTTTATACTGTTCAGGCTTGCCAGTTAGTAAGATGAATTGAACCCATTGGTTGCATTCCTGATACTTCCACAAACACACTCTGCATTTGGCAGGTCACTGTTGTTATCCTTCATCCCAAGTTTCAAAATTATGACCTTGGCTTATGATGCTAAAAGCAGCAGCTTTTCAGAGCAATTGGGAAGAAAAACATTGCAAGTGAAACCCTGGTGCTGAGCCACTTCTCTCTGCTGTGCAGGCAAGTCTGTGCTCTACCTACAAGCCTCTGGGTGAGATGTGCCCACGTCCCTGGGTATTAGTGGTGGCAGGCAGGACACCTCCCCATTGTGCTCACTGTGCAAAAAGACCTTGGAGAAACAGGAAAGTGCTAACAAAGCCATTAAAAGAATCAGCCAAGTGAGCAAAGTCATTAGGGAGAAAATGAGAGAATCAAATCAGTGGTTACTGCAGCAGGCATATGCTGGAGTTCACAGCATTCCAGGCCAGGGTGTGTCTATTGCAAATGTTGGCTTTCACCCCCCCACCCCCACCCCCAAAGCAACATTGTTGGTAGATCTAGCAAAGTCACTGAGAGTGAAATTTCCAAAACAATTAAAACCTTGTTTACTGGCATGTTTAAATAAAAGACAGCTCATGTTAATGGCAGCTGGCTTAGTGGAGCAATTTATGGATTCAGTGTTGAGTGTGTGGTCAGATGTTTTGCTGAACTGAGACCAGAGCTAATCTCTCTTCCTGCACAGAGGTGGCTGTTCCTCCTAGCGGGGTCTCAGCCACAGCAGTGTAGGCAGTTTGGAGATGACTGTTTTGTCTCTTCATGCTATACATTAGTTCCGTAGCTAAAGCGGGGACTTCCCTCTGCAGGGCCAGCAGCTGCAACGAGCAGTAATACAACAGATGTAACACGCTTTACTTGTCATAAGCAGGAAAGAGCACTCGAAATAAATCAACGTGACTGTCTATGAACACCACAAAAACCCCCAGTCCCTGCTCTGCTTTGCTCAGCTCAACACAATTTAGCATAAAGTATTTCAAAATCCATGTGAGGTAGCCTGCTTAGGTAGACCAGTTAAGGAAGGCCAGGATCTGGGGCTCCCCTGGATTTGCACACAGCACATGAAAGCAGAGGCGAGTCCTGCTCAATTCCTGTTGATTAAAAAGGTTCAGCTAGGGGGGGAATATTAACCTTTTCCTTCTTGTTCAGCATTGATGATGGAAATTGATCTCTACTGCTTGCAGGAACTGGGTTTATTCAGCTGTTCCTAAAGCTGTTCAGAAAGTGATACCCTGAAATCGACAGAAAATGCTGTGTGGAAGCTCATGGGGCATTTTTCGTGGAGGTCCACCTGAAATCGACAGCAAGTCAAACTGAGGTCGCTGCCCCCGACTGACCTCGATCCCTGACTGTCCCCTGCATTGCTGGAGCCTGCCTCGCCAGCTGGCTGGGAACGGGGAAGGGGTGTGCTCAGTGAGAAAGACGGGTGTAGAGAAGGCAGAGTAGGCCTTACTCCAAGTAGGTATGGGCACCAAGGGTGTGTGCCAGGCAAGGGAAAGGGCGGCTTGGGGGAGCAAGTGTGTTTAGGGACTGCACTGAGTGGGTGCATGTGCCCCCAACATGTGTATCCATGCTTGCTCGTACCTCCTTGAGGGTGCAGCTGTGGGAGGGAGCTTCCAGCTGTATTCGTGCTCTTGGCCCCCTGTGGGACTTTGCTTACGGTCAAGAGAGCAATGAGGATTTGTAACACATTGCTGCCTGAAAGAGGGAAAGCAGCCATGCCTGACAAATGCCTGAGCCAAACAGGCGCTGGAGAGATGGGGAAACCCACACCCACCTTCTGCCCAAAGGCGGCTGTGCTGGACTTACCCTTCCTGACAGCCCTGAGGGCTCTGGCTGTGTGCTGCAAAGGGGGTCAGAGTGGCATAGTTTTGCCTCTGTCAAGCTTGCTCACCAGGTACTGCTGCCCTATACTACTAGCCACCAAATGCTCAACAGGAATAACAATGTTGGGCTCTGCAGCCTTACTGTCACCGTTTCACACAGCAGCACCCAGACTGATAACTTTATAAAGAAAATAAAAATTTGCAGGCTAGTCCATGTTCTGTGGCAGGGTGGGGATCCCATCTCCCTGACAATAGGAAGACATGTACCTCAAGACACTGCATCCCCTCTTCCAACTCACTCACCTGCAAAAACCATCCTCTCCATCGCCTTGGCCCCAGAAGCATTGCTGAGGGTCAGGGTAGGGTGCCAGGGAGTGCTGGATACCAATGGTGGCACAAGGGGACCCTGGGGAGCTGGCATTGCTCCTGCCACCCCTTTCACCTCCCTCCTCCTCCCCAGATTATCAACTCCAGCTGGTGTAGCCTGCTGCCCTCTCTAGACCCTGCTTCCCACTGTTCTGTCCATCGAGGAGGACATGCATGCAGAAGAGCAGCAACAGGGAAGGGAGCCAGAGAGCTCCAAAAAGCACAGGAATGTGAAGTTGAAATAGCTCAAGTGAATCCTGAAATCCTGAAGACTTTATTGTCTGGTTTTTCCCAAGCCTTTTTTTTTTCAAACTACCTCCCTTGCCAGGGTAAATCAGGTGATTTATGTTTGTGGTTATGAAGAAAAAGCCTGATCTTTCCTTCCCAACCCAGTTTTCAAACACAACATAATGAAAAGAAACCTCTTGTGCTTCTCCTGCGACACATGGTTGTGAAGGGAGGTGTGTGGGAGACAAGGAAACCAAATAACTACAGAAGAAGAAAGAGGAGGAGCCAGCGAAATGTGTCATAAACTCTTTCCTCTCCATCCCCTCACAGACCCTTTCTTTTTCTGTCTCTTATAATTTGAAAAATCTCATCACAGTGATGGATTGAGGCTTAGTTAGTAAATGGGGCCTTCTAAAAAACAACAAGCCATTTTAGAAATATTAGGTTTTTCCTGTTAACACAATAAAATTCACATTTCTTGGGGTAATAAACTCTCAACCTTTTGGCCTTAAAATCTGTTTTGTACTGTATGCTTTATAAACAGGATATTAAAGCTTAGCACATAGCAATGCTGAGAAAAAACATATGGGCAGGAAAATCAAAAATGTTACAGGCAGAAAGGTTCACTTGCCAATCCAGGGTATAACTCGGGATGAACTTCTAAATATTTAGCTCTTCCTAGACGAGTTGTGATAAAATTTGTGTGCTTTAAAAAATGAGAGGACATTTGCTACCCCAAAAGTTTTCTGATGAAATGAGAAACCTTATGCAAGCTAACCATGAACCAAATAATTATGGAAAATGGCACTGTCACTATGTTTGTAAGCCTCTCCCTCTTTTTGTTAGCATTTATGTTTCCTTCGAGTCATGCCCACAATTCACAAGGAAGCATCTACCTGCTTATGAATCACAGCAATAAAAATAAATAATCAAGAAGAATAATTACCAGTGCAGCATGGCCACTAGCACTGGCACAGAAAATGGTATGTTCTCCTAAGGGTAAACTAGCAGGGTGCTTTAAAATCCCTGTAGATGTATCAGAGCCATCTGACCCACCACAGGAAATCCCCGCTCTTTCACTGTGCCTGCCAAGCACTGTGCATGAAGGTGGTGTGGGGAAGGGGTGGGCAGCAGGTGGGCACACACCGGCAGAGCAGAGCACGTGCACCCCACCCAGACACCCAGCACTCCCTGCTCGCTGGCTCCCAACCTCAAAATATTATCTTTCCAGGGGTCATCTTTTCACAACTCCAGCCACAGTCCCTCCACAGTTCAAATGCTTAACTGGCAGACTGTCATGTCAAAAAATTCATGGAGATGTAGCATTGCCCCTTCCCGTGTGTGGAACTGCTACCTTGCTGTTCAGTGCTGGCAAAGGCTGCCCAATAACCTCCCTGCAGAGGTTTGACCCCTTGGGATCTCCATGCAGAGGAACACAGCTAATTTCCTCAAGATGCCTGGGGTGGTGTTTACATACCATGTCAGAATGATTTAAGCAAGCCACCTCATGTGTTTGAAAGTCAAATAGTTTCATTTCATAACATTTGTCATTTTATATAAATAGAATTAATTACGAACTATTAATGCCTATTTTTTTCTCCCCCTCTTTGGATGCTTTTCAGCAAAGGCATGGACAGCTTGCTGCCCCCCAAACAACCTAGCTAGCTGATGGACAATTTTTCAACAGCAACCTGTCAGATAAGGCCTGTGCCTCACTTTGTAAAGCTGATGCACACAGCATAGGTGCCCTGGGAAACTGGTGCCTGGAAATGGTGAATGTCACTGATGTGCTCAGCACACACTGCAAATACAGGGTGCGGTGGCCCAAGGCTATGCTCCTCAGTGTGGAGCATGAAGTGCCCAGGTTTCTGGCAGCATCAGAGGTGGACTAAGGTCAGCAGACCATGTTGCAGAGCCATGCATATATGTCTGTGTAAATAACCCCACACAAACCCTTGCTGCCACCATCAAGTTGGTCTGACAGTTTCACTGTTCTCCCTGATTCCATTCTCATCCCGGACCAGTCATGCACTCCATGTCAGGTGTCTTTGCCCCAACTGGGAAATTAATTCTTCCTCTCTCCTCCTGAAAGTTTTCATCTTGTGGGACACCATCCTGGGGCACTTCTGCCATGGTGCATGATCCAGCTTTCCCTCCGGAGATCTGCCCATGTACCTCAGGCATGCTACCCAAGCCAGGCAGCCAATGGCAGCACTGGTCCAGCAGGAAGGCACTCATTTTGCATCAGCAGCTCCACTTCGCATTTCTTTTCCACAGTTCTGAATACACATTCACTGAAATCCTTGCTGAAAACACCATTTGCCAGTGGAATACACTCATGCCCATTTTGATATCTTTTCTGACAAAACTGATGATAAATATAGGCTTGCTCTTTTCTTTCTTTTCTTTCTTTCTTTCTTTCTTTCTTTCTTTCTTTCTTTCTTTCTTTCTTTCTTTCTTTCTTCTTTCTTTCTTTCTTTCTTTCTTTCTTTCTTTCTTTCTTTCTTTCTTTCTTTCTTTCTTTCTTTCTTTCTTTCTTTCTTTCTTTCTTTCTTTTCTTTCTTTCCCCCAGCACTCTGAATCAAAGATGGGCTTGACTTCTCTGAAGAAAGTTGTCTTTCTGCTTTATTTCAAGCTCCTGAAGCAACAGTAACACAGTGTTCCCACAACAAGACTGCACAGCCTAGTACCTATTTTTCTAAATGGTAACTACTGAGACTTACTTTGTTCTTGGCACTGCTTTATGCATAAAGTTAACAGTGAAGTTCCTGTTGGCCAAAGTCCCTGTCTGCAAGGGTGGTTTTAGTTCATTAATACCACAACACCGGTTGAAAAGAAAATTTGGGGGTTAAAAAAAAGTTTCCAAAAAGTATCTGAAGTGATACAAGTGGAGGCCACCAGGTAAATCCTTGGTACCCTGGCACTAGCAAGGAAGCAGTGGTATGAGAGGAGGCACAGAGGTTTGGGGAGCTTTTTACTAGGATTTGCTTATCAGAGCAAGCCCTACTCACCCATCCAAAACTCCTGGTATCTCTCTTAGGAAAGAAGGGCAACACCTGGGAGCTGACTAATGGGAGCCAGGACTGAATCTCCATCTGGATTGCCAGAGCATGGTTTGTTTTACCACTCTGTTGTAAAGCACAGAGATTGAACAAGCCCCAAGCCCCAACTCTTCCCATCCTCATCACCTGATCACCAGCTGAGCACGTTTGAAGGCTGGACTTCACAGTAGTAAGAGAGCAGGCTAGGGGGTTTTTATACTGACACAGCAATACCCATGTTGGTGATGAAATGCAAGTGTTCACCTGACCCCAGTCCAGTGTAGTGGTTATTGCACAACTCTGACATTACGCTATCTGTCTGCCAGGGTGGGGGGTTTCAGATTACTTGGAAAGAGAGACTTTCATTGTGGTACATCGTTGCTATGGAAAACTGCTTCAGAACACCTGACAATAAGGAGGATGACTTGGGATGAAAGGCCTACAAGGTAAGCACACTGTACTGTTTCTTATGACTTTGCTGGAAAAACACTTAAGCATACTTTAGGGAAGGGACAAAAGAGCAATGCTTGTTCAGCCAGTGAGACAGGAAAGATGGGCAGAGTGCAACAGAGATAGACGGGAAAACTTCCTTGCTTAGACAAGAGTGTCAGTGCAATTATTCTTTCTTACTCCATCTACAAAATTATCCCCTTTTCTTACAGCACGCCTTTTTTTCCTCTCTCTCTCCCTCCCTCTGACATATATCATCTTCCCACTTCAGCAGAACTGCTGTGATTTCAGCT
Organism: Athene cunicularia; assembly: GCF_003259725.1. Taxonomy (NCBI): domain Eukaryota; kingdom Metazoa; phylum Chordata; class Aves; order Strigiformes; family Strigidae; genus Athene; species Athene cunicularia. The sequence goes on along the minus strand of NW_020799144.1, from coordinate 7,211,141 downwards.
GCTGCCTCTGAGCTGGTTTGAATCATGAGGCCTGTAGTGGGTAGCCTGCTGTAACCATTCTGCATCCTTCATCCTTTTACAGACCACAAGGGTCACACCAGCTTAAAGCACAAGCTGGAGAAGCCCCAAGGTCACGCTAACTTGCACTGGTGAAGGCATCCTGCCAAAAAGCCACTGCGCTGCTGGAGCACACAACCCTACCTGGCCCTAGCACACAAACAGCAGGACAGTCAGGGAGGAGGGGCAGACAATCCAAAGCAATTGCTGAAACACCAGCAAATTCCTGCCTTGCTACTTAAAACCACTTCCAGACACAGTCCTCTTGCACCACACTTCTCTTAAGTTTCCAGTGCATAAATACACAAAAGGGAAAGTCTAACAAAAAACCCAACCCAAAATCTGCAAAAAATACATCATGTGAGATTTGGCGTTTCCCAATAGATACTAAAAAATACTTGCCTGACAAAAAGACTAAACAAAAGCATGATGAGGTCTTCAGTATTGATTTAGATAGCATTTTTAATTAAGCAGTTTTACTAACACCCCCACACAGGCCTCCAGACCTGGCTTTGACGTGGTTTTTTGTAAGAACTGGCTGCAAGCCACAAGCCCATGATGCTGCACTTGTGCAAGCAAGGTGTCTGTCCTGGCACAGGCACCGAAGTTGGAGCTTACCATTTGCTTGAGGCCATGAGTCCTCTGATGATCAGAACCAAAGCAAAAGGGCGGTTGAAACTCCTAGGAGATTTGGGGCTGAAGGACAGGCACTGAGCCATCGTGTTTTCATGGGGAAGCTTGTTTTTGTTGCTGCTTCTCAATTGGTTGGTGTGTTGGTAAGGATGGGAATGGACATGTGGGAAAGGATGTGTGGATGTTGTTCCCCCCAGCAGCAATGCTAGAGCACAAGTCGGGCACACTGGGGCTGCAGTCCCTGCTGTGGAGGGGCTGCAGGGATGGGTACAGGAGGCTGCTGACAGCCAGCATGCACCCACCTCTGCCACAGCCAGCTGCCCCCCTGAAAACAGCCAAAACCTACCTTGTATCCTTTTGCTTTTCGCCCTTACCATCCTGCTTATCTTTCTTCACATCACTGCAGCAACATGAGCTTCTCATATTTGGAAAGGAGATTGGTTTGGCAAACCTGCTCATGCACAAGGCCCAGGACCCACACATGGCAAAAATGATTGCTGACATCCGGAGTCAGGGAGGAAAGCACCTATGCACTGTACAGCCAAGTGCCGTATGTCTTCCAAGTGTGGCGCAGATGTTTCCTGCCGCTTAGCCTCCTGCAGTCCGATAACCAAAGGAAATAATCTGAGCAATAGTGGTCTCCCATAAGAGTTGAAATGAAGGTGACCTGGGACCTCAGCATTACTGTTGGCTGTTGCAGATTGGTGATGCTGTATGAACTGTGCCATCTGTAACAGCCCTGATTTCTTGGTGCTGAAAGACTCTGCTGACCTCCAGTCTACCCCATTCATCTTATACACCAGGGACCACCTGGAAACGTGCACAACATTGTGGCTATCCCAAGAGATCTCAAAGGATTAATTTTTGCTGCTATTCCTGGAGAGATCTCCAAGCTGTCAGTCTTTCTTCAGTAACCCAGTCCCTGGAGCAAAACAGAGCATTTCTTGGGCTGCAGACACACCAAGGACTCAAAATAGGTGGCGATACCTTTCATGCTTCTGCCAAGGCTGCATCATGCCACTCCCATGGTACTGAGCAACAAGACTGAGCCAGGGTGTTAAGCCAGTACAGAGGCTGTACCACCAATAATCTGTTCTTGTGAGACAAGTGTCCAGGGGCACATGCAAAATGCTGATGCTGAAAAAAAATGGAAGTGGGGAGGAAGGGATATTGTTAAAGTGCAGGAATTCCCATTTCCATTAACTAGTCTGAGTCAGGCAAGTCCTTTTTTCAGGTGGGACTTTCCTTCAGTGTCCCAAGAAGTAATTGCACATCTGCTGGGTTGCATAATCCGTGCAATGGGGACATGGGTATCCACAAAAGGTGCTACCAAAATAATGGGGAAAAAAAAGGCATTGTTGTCAGGAGCTGTAGGCAAACTCATTATCCATGGTAAGAAGTTAAGTGATGTTGTCTGAAGAGAAGAACTACGGCTTTGTACATCTTCTCAGACTGTTTTAAAATGTTTTGCCTGCTTGAAGCGATACTGAGTTTCCTGTTTTCAAGTACTCTGTGTGTGCTGACTGTCACAGATCCCTGTACGAGGACTTGGCATAATCAGTTTCTGCATTAAAGAAGTGTTTTTTTCTCACAGCCAAGTAAGATGCTTAGAGCCATTGTTGTGGGAAAGATAAAAGGCAAAGCAGTGTTTTGCCAGATTTCCTATTTCATGGCATGCTGGAGTGACAGTTACAGGCAGGCAGCCAAGACAAAAAAAACCCCAAATACCTATTTTTCACCTTATTGCCCATCTTCTACTTCACACTTCCCATGCACTCTGACATGGCATCTGACATGTGATCACACACAGCGCAAGGAGGCAGGAGCACAGTGCTCCCCCAGTGCCCATCCTAGAGGCCACAGCACAGTGGGTGGGAATGGGACTCACCAGTGGCCAGGAGAGCTCACACACAGGTCTGCATGTCACAGCCTTGCTGTGAGAAGGCACCTGGAGCATGAGCGGTGATCTCAGGATCTTGTTAGAGCATCAGGGAGAAGCCATGGAGGAGCAGGTGGCCAGATGGCCAGCCCTTGCATTGCCTCCTGTGCCAGAGAGCACTGAGGTGTTGGGCAGGTTTGTGAATGTTCTGCAGTGCCACAGGGCAGCCCCACTGTGCCAGGCACTACAGAGATGGAAAGAGCCCACACTCCTCCTCAGAAAGGCAGGGAACAGGGGAGGTCATTCCAGATGTTATCCTTTTCAGACTCTTGCAGTAATTATTTTACACAGGGCTCTCAGATTTGCTCTTCTGCAGCAGACTGCCATGGGGGTCTGCCTTGGCACCATGTTTTCACATACTACCCACACATCCTTTCCCTGTCCTGCCCTGCTCTCCATGGATGACCCCTCCCCTGGGATGGAGGGAGTCCTGACCAGTGGTGGAGGGGCACATTTTGCCTTTCCTTGCTTTTTGGCCTAGTTGACCGTTGAGGTGCATGCTTGGTGTGAGACTTACCGCTACGACCCCCAGATGTGGATGAACACGAGTCAAACAGGTAGCAGAAGGAGGAGCAGATGCTCACGCAAGTGTAATGGCAGAGCTAGGGTCCCACAGCACCTCCTCAAAGCAAATCCACTTGAGTTTCAGAGTCCCTGTCCATCTCACCATGGCATTGCTGTGTCTGCAACCGTTTGGGAAACTGAGATGGTGGCATCTGTCAGGGAGAGGAACAAGGGGAAATCAGCAGATGTTGCCCAGCTCTCTGGAACCCCCAGAGGTCCCATGACCCCCCTCTGGCTCATGCAGAGGCTGGGCTTTGGCTGAGAGATGTGTTCAGAGACAGACACTCCTGTGCCACCAGGAGCCCAGTGCTGCTAAGCACAAATGCAGGTACAAAAATCACTTGGATGACTTGAGTGAGCATCACTCTCACAACTCCCACTGCAGACTCAGCCCTGTTTCCCATTGAGGTGCAGAATCAGGTAGAGGAGGAAAAGGAGGTGGCATTAAGAGGAGGAGATGGATGAGAAGATCCTGTGTGAGGTAGGAAAGGTGGAAAGAGGTACTGTGTGTGAGAGGAGAAAGGGGAGCAGTGATTCACAGCAGGGTCCTGGTTTGTATGGAGACTGATGGAGGGAATGTGAGGGTCCTGTAGAAGAGAGGAAACAAGGCTGTGGTAGAGGTAGGGACAAGCCTCTCCTTTCCACCTCTGTGGATGTGGTCACCAGAGCCTGTTACTGTAATCTGTCTTCTCCTCTGCCACAGATGCCTGGGCATGGGGCATTGCACCCCTTCCCTAAGTGCCACCAGTTTGGGGGTGCTCCTTTTCCACCAAGCTATAGGCAGGTGCTTTAGCAGCAAAGCTGAAGTGGGTCCTTCTGCTACAAAGACTGAGACCCAGGGATCTATTTTCCCTCCTGTTTTATTTCTACTGTTTATTTCCAGTGCTTTAACATTTATAAGAAAAGTTTTTGGTTAATTAAAAAAAAAATAATTAAAAAGATCAAAAGAAAAGCCGCATTTCAGAAGTCCTCAGACTGCTTCTGTATGCTGAAAAAGAAAATAGCTGTTCTGTTTTGGCTGAACTCATATTTATTTACTTGGTGGTCCCTTTTCTTCAGTTCCAAGGAGCTCCTTATGCAAACAGATACCCAATGTGAGAAGGGGAAGAATTGGTGAGCTTCTGAATTGCTGAGATTTATCACCATTGCTGCTGGCAGGTATCATGAGCTGTGAATAACTCCTGGATGCTGTGAGCCCAAGTCTCATTTGCATTAAGGATTCTTGAAGTCATTTTGTCACCACATACATTTATTTCTGTGGATATTTATCACATACATGCCCACTTTGCCATTTCCTTATGCTGTCAGAGTGGAAATAGGCCCATAAATCAAGCTTAGAGGCCTCAGGATTCATTCACAGCTTTCACTGTGTCAGAAGCAATGTGGACTGAGAAATGCAGTTAACTCCCTGATTAAAAAAATAAAATAAAAAGAATAACCTGGTTTGTCTTCACTCACCTCTGGATTTTTCTGAGAAAAGAAAGAAAAAAAAAAAAAAAGGAGTCAGATTTCTCCGAAGATTAAATAACCCACACCTTACTTGCCTGCACAAGTGCTTATGTTTGTTATACTGGTTTATATAAACTTCCCACCCTAAACACAGTGACTCTCACTCCATGATTGTTAACTCAGAGGTGGTTTCGGGTAAGTGTCTTCCTCCATTCATGGAGATTTCTGACTGTGCAGGAGAGCAGTCTTTTCTCCAGATTTCCATAGGCTGAGATCTTCTCTCAGACCCTCATGCACCCTGGCATGGCGAGATGTCGGGCCATTAAAGCAAATTTAAGAAATCAAAGAGCAGAGAATTAGTGCTGTAAAATACTCATTTACAGATGCTCCTGTCTGCTAAGCAGAATAAGGCAGAAACTGATCTGAAACCAATTCTAATGTTGTGCTATGAATATTCCTAATTTCAAAGCCCTTTAAACTCCTTGTAAGTAATGCTAGTATTGCTGGGAGACCCCAACAGGTTTAATACTTCCTACTGTAAGTCCACACTAAATCAAGTAGAGCCTCTGTGAAAGCTGCTCTCTGTCTCTAAAGAGCAGTCGTTCAGGCTGAAGGCCAGGTGGGATCACACTGCAGTGCAGTAGCAGCCTGTGTGCATGCATTTAGCTGATGCAAATGTGAGATAATCTGTTACTACCTTGGCCTATAATAAAAGGACATTACTCAATGTTGTTCTTATCACAGGCAGAGTGTGTTCTCTGGCATTCACAGCAACTTGACTTATGCTCAGAAATTTCCCACGGATGTTAGCAATTAACATCTTTCATTCTTGTTCTTCAGTCTCAGGAACAGAAAGAGAACTTGATCAGTTGTTGATGCCTTGTGCAGGGTCCAAGTTCCTGCTATGCAGGCTCCTGGTATGGCTGTTATTATTAATAGTATTACTCTGCTAAGGAAAATACCATTAAATTACGAACCAAATGCTCTAAAGCATGCCACCTGTGATACAGCCATGAAGGAATAAGTGTACCCTGCCTCCAAAATGCATCAGACTAAAAGGACAGCATGGAAATACAATAGTGGAAGATCAGCAGAATGAAGAAGTATACTTCGATTTTCCAAAAGTGGGAGAAATAAAGCAACAGGCACTGGGGGCTAGAGAGGCAAAAGGAAAAAGAACTATTTCTGTAGGGTAACACAAGGTTATGCCTGCTGCTAATACAGTGAGGTCTATCCAACTAGAGTTTCTCTGAAGTCATGGGACATCCTAGGGTTATTGCACAGAGAGAAAAGTGTCAAAACAAAATCTGTAGGAGATCCCAGAGGTCCAGAGTAACCTGACAGGACGGTTTTACATCATACACCGACACAGGCACAGTCTGAGTCTCTCCCTTCCAGGTTTGGACCATGTGCCCTCGTCCAAAGCTACCACAGCTGCAGACCTGGCTGCATTTTTACAATGGCTCCCATCTAGTATTTGAGATTTTGTAAAAAGAGCCAGTGGGTCAAGTTCATCTCAGAGACTGCCTCAGGCTGGGTTGGAGGTTGAGAAGTGGAAGAAGAGTTTTGCAAAAATGCTATCTGAGCAAATGTGGAATTGGAGCAAGGCTCCACTGGCCCAAAAGAGGGGATATGTCTTCCCAGGTGTAGGAAATGCTCAGAGGATGGTGTCTGATATGGCAGTAATTTCATTTTGTGATGGTTTGATATCATAACACATGAGGTAAAATACTGCCTTGTTCAGGCTTGGTAATTTCAATCAATAATACATTCTTGAGAGCTTTATAAATATTAGCTATATTTTAGTCTCACTTCAGAAAACATTTCTTCAACTTTATGGAGTTTGGATGCATGACCTTTATTTGCTTCAGACGCATAGGGATTTTTTCACTTTGCATTTTGCCCTCAACTAGAAAGTACTCCCTCCTGAGACTGCAGAGGATCATGGGCAAAGAGCAAACACATTCATGCAATATTTATCACACCTGCATTGCTCTGACATGCTCTAATGGTTTTGCCTGTTAGCTGTAACCAGACACTTCTGTCCCTCTGTGTGCAGACTGTAATCCCTGCCTGCTGGGAGAGAGAAATGCCCAGAGAAACACTACACTACCTGAGATGCTAGAACTGTGTCATTTCCAAGGCTAGTGTTAGGTAAATAATAAATGCAAGTGCCCATTTCTGCAGGGGCTGAGGGTCCTTCTTGTGACTATGGAAGCATCTTCATGGAAGCATCACCATGCTTTTCTGTGCTCCTGGCAGCATCTAGGCAGGTGGGTGGTGGGAGCAGCAGAAACTGGTCCTGCAAAAGGCAGGTGCTGGCAGCTGGCAAGGTGTGGGGAGAATAAAGGCTACCCCAGCTCACTGTAAACAGAGGTGAAGAAATGTACCCATAGCTAACACTACCTTGCCTGAAGAAAAGGCTGCAGAGCACAGTTGTTAAAGATCACACATCAAGTGTTGGTCTTTCGTCATGACCAGAGGAGCTAGCAAGCCCCAAAGCACAGAAGGGCAAGTGCTGAATGGGATGTTTGTGAGGATATGATGGCAGGATTGGTTAATTACTTCAGTAAAGACAGCAAAGCCCACAGCCACATGAGAAGGGATCCTGAAGCATGCACCTACAGCTGCATGTCCGTCACCAGTCCCCACACAGGGCAGTGCTCACTGCTGCTGCTATCTGGGTAGCCTCTCCCCTGCTGCTCACACCCATCCCTGTGGAGAGGAGGATGCTGTCAGCACTGTCTCATGCAGCCAGGTTAGTCTCTCAAAGCTGGCACCATGCAGCGGACAGAAACTCCTGGAAGAAACAGAGGTGGGGTAAAGTAACTTGCAAAGCCAAAGCCTGTGGCTTCACCCCTGAGAGTCCCACTTGCTTTGCATGTGCTGTTAAAACTGGTAAAGCAGCTCCACCATCAACCTGTCTCTCTGGGTGACTGCTCTCCAGCAATGAACCTAACTCTGTGACGGCTCTCCAAAGGTGGACCTGACCCAGAACTTAATCTGTACCTGTCTCAGCTCCTCCTTCTTCCTCTCAGCCTTCCCCTTCTCAACACTTGTCTCCTGCACACACCACAAGGTTCCAAAGGATCCCAGAAAAACAGGAGTTTAATTTCCCCAGTAAGCCTGGCCAGCATGCCCATATTTCCATTAATTGACAGTAACTCATAAGTCATTGCAGAAAAAATGGGAGCGCGATGAGGGTTCAGAAGTCCATGACTTAAGCAGTGACTCATGATGGAAAGACCAAGATTACTTGCTAGAAATTAGACTCAAACCTTCCATTGATTGACAGTTGAAAAAAACCCTGTGATTCTCCTCTGAACTACAGCAATACCCAAACATTAGACAGGGCAGATGAGGCCTAAACCTTGCAACTTCCCATGAACCACATTAACCTATGCCAGCTGCACAGGAAGGAGCTGCATACATGGCAGTGATACAAAAAAAAAAAAAAAAAAAAAAAAAAAAAGGAACTGACTGACTTTTACCAAGAAGTGTCCTGTTGAAATAAAAACGGCTCTTGACAGAAGAGTCAAGATTTCCATCATAGTGAGTACAACCCCCAGTTTGAGTCTTATGGTCACCAAGCCAATGCCTCTCTGTCCTGGAACTGGGTCTTCAGAGGAGCTGCAGGCACACATAAGCATCTTCAGGTAGTATTTTGGAGGACTCCATAGTAAAGTCAGCAGAGAACAACAGAGTGCAGGAACTTCAGGGAGACCACAGCACAAGGGAGACAAAAGTCCCTGCCACCACAGAAAAAAAGCTTCCAGTGATATGAACATCCACCATACTGCAAAAGGCTCTTGTGACAGTCACTGCCTGGATCATGACAAAGGTTAGAAGAGGCAGCTCTGGGAGTAAAAATTACTTGAGAGCAACTGCTGTCATTGCTCAATCACATCAGGGCACATGATCATGAAAGTGAAGATAAGGTTTAATTAAACTGCAAAGTGCATGAATCCAGATAGCTGTGCAATCTAACCATGGTAATAAGGAAAAGTGCAGTCTGTGCAAGCATGATATGAATTTCTATCATCTTTTCTGTCCCAAGAACATAATGTGTACAACACCCAATTTGAGACATAAGTTCACCAAGCCAATGCATCTGGAGCAAAGTTATCTTTAGGGTAAGTTCTTTCTTTGTACCAAAATACAGCTACCCCACCAAACTCTCTGGCTATTCAGCCAATGAAGTTCAACTACACTGACCATCACATCACACCTTCTGGTTGCTCTGTCTTTCACACTGAACCTTCCATGCCAGTCCGTCTGTTTCAACATTTTCCCTTTTTTCCCCCTTATGTACCAACTTCTCTCGACCTTCCCCTTTTAGATCCATTTTGCAACCCCCTCCAGCTAACTCTTTGGTGTTGATTCCCTCTGAATAGAATCAGACCCAGCTATCACATTTCCTTGCAACTACAGGATAAATCATCTTGAAACTCTAATATAGAAAAAAATAAAGGAAAACAGAACACTCCTGAGCCATAAACTCAGGAGGAACACAACACATTCATTCAGAATATCAGTGGGCTGGATCCTATCATCCCTGGTGTTATGTACAGCAGGGCTAAACCCAATACTGTGAAAGTGTCAAAGAACTGGAGTAAGTAAAAGTAAAATCATACCTCCCCTTTCTCTCCGCAAGTGCTCATTTTCCCATCCTTTGAGCTACCTTTTACCATGAAAACTGAAGAAAAGAGAAGGTTGAGTGCTCTTGTCTTTCTCTGGCCAAGACTCAAGTAAACCCACCAGATCAGATCCTTTATCTGAGAGGAGGAATTCACTGAACTGAAATAGTCAAACAAGTGGGTGTATACATACATATAAGTATGTATGTATGCCTCTCCATGCTGCTGCAGGTCTAAGACCAGAAGACTATTTTTCAAGGTGTTTCATGTGATCCAGCAAGTGCCCAATGGTGTTGTTCTAAACCTGAAGTTTAAAACAGTTGTCATGGATTACTCTGGTGTAAATGGCACTGGGGTATTGTCACTCCAGAGCAGACAAGGCAGCCCATGAGCCTCCAGTGAGAGCATTTAGACAAGCAAAATGCAGTTCAGCATGCAGCCCAAGCTGGCTTCATTGTCAGCCTCTCTTTTTTGAGGGAGTGAAAGCTAATCCAGCACAAATGTGATTTATTCTAAAGGAACATAATGAAAATGTGTAAATTCTGCTTAGACAAAACAGACGTTCTTGAATCAGACAAAGAGCAGTCATTTAAACTATTGTTATGGCAGCCTGCAAATACATTCCTGACCATTTAAAGGCAAAATGCGAGGCACTGAGGGCAAGCAGTTTCCTGAAATGAACTAAATGACATTTCTGGTCACAAAATTAGCAAATTAGCTACTACTCTGTGAATTTTGTGAGGCACATGTTAGGTACTATATCCAGAGATGGAATTGCAAATTGAAATGTCAGCTGAGAATGACATATTTTCCTGAGGCTCTTTTCCCCCCAAGAAGATTGGGCTGTCCCCAGCCTTGTGTGTTCCTTGTTTCCAGATATCAGACATGGCATTTTCAGTTTGCTCTTTGGCTTCTTATCACAGAATATCCAAGCCCTTCTTTTATTCTGAGTCACTGCAGGTTTAAAAAAGGTGTGATTTTAAAATCATGTAATTAAATCAGTGAAAAACTCCCAAACTAACATTGTGAAACAGACATAACGCCTCCTTAAACCCACAAAATCAAAGTAAAATGAAACCTTGGTTTACACTGAATTCAGAGCATTCATGTTCTTAACCACTCTCAAATACATTAGAAGTAGCTTGAGCAGACTAGGTCCAGGCTTGAGAGCATGAGATTTATCTTTCAGCAGGAGGATATTTAGTATATCTCAATAAGGTAGGTCAGGTGCCACAGTGACAAGCAGCCTTGCTGCTCCTGGCAGCCCTGTTCTGGAGGACAGGTGACACCTGAAAGGGAATAACTGGTTGCAATAACATGAATTGAAACCAATCCCTTTAAGTACAAAATTAGCTACACCGGTGCAGGTGTGTCACAAGCTAGGCTAGCTATGATAACCTTCACAAGTGGCTTATACCTGCAGCCAGGCTGGTAGCTGTGCCAATGCAGCTGCATCAGCTAATTGTAAAAGTAATGTTTGTTTCAGCTGAACGTTTTATAGGAGCTCCTCAGAAGCGAGGGCTGCATTTAAGCAGCATCTGCAGAGAGTGCAGATGAAAGAAAATACCAGTGTTTAACCTCAGACACCCTTTTGTGCTGGGTTTGTTCTGTGCCAATCACTTAAAAGGCCTGATCCACAAATAGGGCTCCATGCTGCATGTAAGATAATACACCAAACATGTCAAACTACTCCTTTCACATAATAAGCCACAACTTCCTCCAGCCCAAAAGACTTCTGCATTTCAGAGGTGTTTCAGGATGTCAGACAACCAAACACACCACACATTTACATCTCTTCTTCAGTCTATTCCCCTCACAATGGAAGAAAGACCAAGGCACAGGCCCTGTCCCAGCATGGGACATTGCTGGTGCCTCCCATAGTGCTCTGCCCAGAACAAAGTTCCTCACAACAGGACTGCCTCACTAAGCCACAGTGTTTGTTTAACATTTTGATGAGCACCTTCACCAAGGAGCACCATTACACCTCCAAGCACAAGACTCAAGAGCTGACAGGGTCTGGCAGCATTCGATCAATTTGGAATTACAGTAGCTACAGCAGGGGTTTTCAACTTGTTTTTAATTTCCAGTGTTTACAGATTTTTCTGAGAGAGGCAGAGACCTATGTCTAGTGAAAGCCTTTAGCAATAGGTTTCTTCCACTGATTTATTTTCTGCCAGCCTAGCAGACTGGAAGCCATCAACTCAGTGTAAAGTGGCACAGAAACCACAAACTGAAATTTGCTGGCAAATGGAACAGTGAAAATACACTCAGAGTGAAACTCTTCAGGCACATAAAGTTTAACTGAGTTCAGCAGAGAGGCAGGTTGAAATCAAAACTCAACACTGATGAATCGCCTTCTCTGGGCTGAAAAGAGAAAAAGTCATAGCTGATGTTTTAGCTGGCTCCTGCTTTTGGTAGTTTCCCATGCAGGTTTCTTTATTTCCCTTCTGGGCTCCCAGTACAAGAGAGACATGGACATACTGGAGAGAGTCCAGAAAGATGATAAAGGGCCTAGGGTGTCTCATCTATAAAGAAGGTCTGAGAGAGCTGGAGAAGAGCACCTCAGGGGGATCTTACCAATGTTTACCTGCTGGTGAGTGCAAAAAGGATGGAGCCTAGCTCTTTCCTGCAGTGCCCAGTGACAGGACAAGAGGCAATGAGCACAGACTGAAATACAGGAGTTTCAGCCTGAACATCAGGAAACACCTTTTCACTGTGAGAGTGACTGAGCACTGGCACAGGTTACCCAGAGAGGTGGTAGAGTCTCCATCCTTGGAGATATTCAAAAGCCATGGTCCTTGGTAACTGGATCTAGGTGGCCCTGCTTGGGCGGGGGGGGGTTGGACCAGCTGACGTGCAAAGGTCCCTTCCAACCTCAAACATCCTCTGTGAACACCCATTAAGGAGGAAAATGCTAAAGCTCAAGTCCCTGGACAGTCACAAAAGTTTGTCCATACACAGCAGACCTCATCACTGAGAAGATGGGCCACTGGTTTTATAGAAAGAGTGCATCAAAGGCATTGATTTTCACCTGTCCAAACTTTCTTACACCCTGATGAAACACAGGTATATGAGCTGCCAATGCAGAGATGGACCTGAAAGGGGCACCGTTGCTGGGGAGACCATGTACATGCAATGTAGCTGTGCTGATTTGTCTGAGGTCCTGTGCACTCCACTGCCCACCAGGCCAGGGGAGTCAGCCATACCAGAATGGGACTATGCAAAAATTAATTGGTCCACTAACTTCATGCCCTGAGGATATGTCAGACCCTCAGGAATGAGCAGGGCAGGTGACAGTACAAGGGTGTATCTCAGTGCCTCACTTAGACGGTAAGGCAGATGAGATGTGAAACAAGACAAAGGGAAGTCTCGAAAATGGTGGTGATTAGAACAAATACACATAGAGCAGGTGGGAATCTGAAGTCCGTATATCAGCTAATGGAACCTGGGAACTTGCCAGCTGCCCTGACCCCCCACCTACCTGAACTGGCATGGTGGTATGGCAGGATTTTCATAACATGGGTAGCCCAAGGGCAAAATAAGCAAATGTCCCACTCTGTTATCAGGAAGTGCTTTATGGGGAGTAAATCATCTCTGAACTGCTCCCATACCTGTGGAAGAGGAAGCACATCTGTGAAGATCAAGGAGAATAGAAAGAGAAAGAGAAAAGGGAATTTAAGAGGTGGAAATCGGTGCTCAGTGATGTATTCAAATAAATGTACAGGAGCTGTGTGAGCTACTCTAAAGAAACTGGAGTCAGCTTTCAACTTTTATTTCCTCCCCTCTCTTCTGCTGTTCTTTACAGGTACACTACATACTGAGCTGTAGGAAGACAGGATAGGTTCTTCAGGGAATCCCAGTACAGAATTGGAGAATACTCTTTTTTTTGAGAAGGTGACAGAATAACTGTTAAGCACTGTCCTGTACCCTGCCTTTGAGCAGTATCCCCAGGATGGGCTACCCATAGGTGGGAAAATGGGGACTGGTGTGGCAGGGGGACTGCATGGCCTCCCATGGGGCACCTTCACCTCAGCTACCATTGCTTCTCAAATCCCTGCAAGCAAGAGGAAAATAAAGACTCATTAAGGCCCTTTCCTCTGCTTAGACAATGGGAACACCAGAGGACAGCAGCCTCCTTACTGGTGCTTTGCATAGGGTGCACAAGGGGACTGAGGTAACTGAGCACATCTGCTTTGCAATCCTATACCAGATATTTCCCTGCACAGTTGCTTGAGCTCCTGCACACCCATGCACATTGACATGTGTGCAGATATTTCACAATATCTGCTGTGGTAAATACCATACACAGCTACTGAGCCTCCACTTGAACTTGGTGCTAATCTTTTGAAGGGAAAAAGTTGAGACAACTTGGCAAAAATCTGATTATCCTTTTATATCAGCCAGTAATCACAGAGACTGCTCTGTCAGATAATTTGTGGAACCAAGAAGAGATGAAGCTCTTTTTAGATACATATTTTACATGAAAGTGCTTTGTCTGTGTTTAAAATACCACACATTAAATACCTAAATATAGGTATACATATGCATTTGGCTTTACTTAAAGTCAGAAAGTACATTCTCTCCAGAATTTTAAGATGTTAAACTGTTAGATGATCTGAAATAGTCCTAAAATTTAGAATAAACATTATAACAAAGGAAGAAGAAATAAAAAGAAAATTTGAAAGTCAAAGTGGCAAATCCAGCACAAGAGTAGGCAGCTCCTAGCAGAAACCAGAATGTATCTGTCAAGCCAGGGCCAAGTTCTCAGCAGATGGCTGAGTGCTCTGAAGTCCCACGGTATTTCTGAGCACTTCTAGCACCTCTCTGCAGACAAATCAGTAACTCTGAGACCACACTGGACATGTGCAAGGACCAACGTCTGAAGGCCAGGCCAGGGGACAACCAGCTCATGCTGTTTGTAATTACCAAACACCACGTGATTTGTAATTCGCCACCTCCCTGTGAGGAAGTGTGATGATGCTGTGTAACACACCCTGGAGCTCTGTATGAGCCAGGCGATGAGCCCAGGCTGTGGAGGCTGGCAGCCTTTCCTCCCTCTCCTGACAGAGGGTCAGGGCCTGCCGCCGTGCATGGTGCCCCCAGTCCCTTGGGGCAGAGCCCCAGCTGAGCAGAGTGACTTCCAGCCATCCTGGCCACCCGGCTCCATGGTACAGAGGCCTCTGAGCACCCTTCAAAGGCCTCAGCCAAAAAGAAAAAAACGAAAGAGTCTTTTTCTCAGAGTTTACCAGAAAGCATGATGACACCAAAGCAGATCTGGAAGTCAGTAGTAAAAGGGCCCAAAGATCTTTACATCCTGGGTTTGAGGGTTGCAGCCCACTTCTCCCTCCGCCTTGGGAAAACACAACACAGGACTGCACTGCAGAAAGTGCTTTCTGTGCTGGTGCTCCCTTGTCACAGATGAAAGAATCTCACACAGTTATGATGTGATAGCAATTTACGGTTTATTAATGGTGTGAGGTGGATCAAAAGGTTGAATTTTAGCAACATTTAGTGATTGGCTAATTTAAAGATTAAGGAGGTGATTTTGTAGAGTATATTATGATTACAATAATGACTTAATGACAGATTTGAGAATTACAAGATTCACATTAACTTACTACAAGGTATTCTAAATCAAAATGTATATATGTATAAACACACAAAACACACAGACAGCATGGAAATACTTGGATATCCAGTGAAATGTATAGCCATACAGAGTCATGAAGGCAAGTATGTGTAGTTAAACACATAGATAGGTAAAGAGGTGGATGGAAGAGGCTAGTCTAGAGTTAAACTTTCTCTCTTGTAGAGCTTGGAGCAAATACTTCCAATGCATTGGTATTTCTTAGCCAATGATAACTGAGATTTGAGAAGAAGTCTGACTTCACCCTGGCCTTCCATCAGCTTTGTGGGCAGCTGATCTTCAATCTTTGAGAAGTCTGAGCCTGACAGATGTCCCAGCTCAGGGGAGATGCTGGTCACAGCCCACTGCGATCCAGGAGAGCTCAAAGGGTGTCACTTAGAATCACTATTTATAGGGTCTGAGATAATTGGCTTTTGTCAGGTACTTTTCCATTTCAGTCCAACTTTGACAATGGAATATTCTGGTACTTTCTACCAGCTGCATGGGCCCAGAACTTGCTAGATCTTGGAGTTCTGGTATCATCTGCCATTCAGGCCACAACCAAGCATAGATGTACTAGGCTGTCAGGAAGAACTGATGGTTCTTATTGTTCTTTAAACAGTAAGAGAGGGGGCAGAAACCAGGTGGGCTATGCCCTGATTTCCTACTTTTCCCTATTCATCTTGGGTTGGCATGTGACAGAGAAGGAAAATTGCACCCCCAACATCCCACCCACCAGCTTTGCCTACTCTGTGAGATTCACCCTCTGCACATCATTTCTACACCTCATATGGGTCATCCTCAGCCACCTGCCAGTAGATCTTTATCATGTTTCTGGAGCTGCAATTTTTTCCAGTTATTATGGAAATATTTAAGTTAAAATTCTGACTATGTCTAACTAGATTTTTCCAGTGATGGATTTTGGGTTTGTTTAAAAAAAACAACAAAAAAAGAAAGACTCCTCAGGGCCAGGATGTTATCCTAAGTGCTTTGCCTTTACTTGGACCTTTGGAGGGAGGTGAGGGAAATAGGGAATTTCAGGACTTCTGGAAAATAGCAACTTTACCAATTCCTCTCCAAAATAAGTATGCTTTTGTTTCTCTTCTAAGTGAAACCATTTGTTAAATTACTCACCACAGTGAATTCTAGGCATGCTCATTACTTCACAGGAAGAAATCCTGGGAAGAAAAACCACAAGGAGACTAAGATATTTCCTCTCTTACAAACCAGAAAAACCTCAACTGTGCTTCAACACACAGATGAAAATACTCCAGTTGTATACTAAGCCATCTCCAGGCACCAGCATTATGACAGTTGCACAATTAGAAAACTGCACCACCAACAAAATTTTCTTCAGCCACCACACACAAGCAAACTATAATGCATGGAAGAAATACATCTGAGTGGTTTGCAAAAGGCTGCCTGCCTGTCCCTGTACAGCCCATTAAGTGCTGCAGTTGCCTTTCTGCAAACCAACATTAAGCTGTTTGATGCAGCCTTGCTTCTGCCTGCCTGAAGTGATCTTGTCTGTGGTGGAGTACTAAGAGAAAATTACTCTCTATGACCATTTGCAGCACAAAGCAAAGGCCCAGTTCACAAGAGTCTCCTTCTGGAGTGCAATCCAAAGGTTTTTGACAGATCTGATTTAATATAGAAGTTCCAGGATTCTGCAGCATTTTGTGCATTTTTTTGGTAAATTATTAGAAACATTTATTTGAAATAATTTCCTTGTAAGATTATTTCATCTTGAGGAATCATGCCGCAAATTAGCATCCATGCCTATATATCCCACATATTTCCTACTTTCATCCCTTGCACAAAGC
Source organism: Athene cunicularia (assembly GCF_003259725.1). NCBI lineage: Eukaryota > Metazoa > Chordata > Aves > Strigiformes > Strigidae > Athene > Athene cunicularia. Next base: position 7,194,413 of record NW_020799144.1, on the reverse strand, counting down.
TGTCAATTCTGTCTCACGGCACTGTAAAACTGTGGTAGGATGAGACCAAGGAGCATTTCAAGACAAACTGCACTAAAGATATAGACATGCAGGCTGTTTCATTTCTCAGTCAGACTACGCTGTTCCTTTTCTCTTTTTGTCTTTTCATTTCCTTTCTTCTCTGTTCAGCAAGATGAAATCAATCAGTGCTGCCAGAGAAACAGAAATCCAGCAGGCAACAGCCATGACCCACCATGGACTTGCATCAGTTTACATCATCCAGGATCACTGCTTAGAGATCTATTTTACTTTATACTGGAACCTCAGATCTAAGCTCCCCCTCCTTTCTCAGGCATTTACAATGGAGGAGATCTGAGCTTAGCCATTTTGCATTTCCATGCACCTAAACCAGAAGGGCAGCTCCACAAAAGTAAAAAGCCTGTAGAAACCTCTGACATGAGCAGATAACGGTCTGTTTGCCTTGGCTGACTGTTATGAGGGTTAGAAAACTTATTACCATGTTCCTAACTCCCTTTGCTAGTGTTCAGATGGTAATGTCACGGACGGCCAACCCCTGAATGAAGGGCTGTACTACAACCCTCCTACCAGGGCAGTACTCAGCTGGCAAGTGCAACTGGCTGTGGGATGCTGCTCACACGCCCATGAGTTTGCTGGGTTTTAACTCTCTTTCTGCAATTGACAGGTTCCTGGGACATGAGGTGTTGCTGTCTGGGTGCCAGTCCAATAGACATCCTGAGAGAACACACCTGGAAGACGTTTTCTTCACACAGCTATACCTGACGTCCAGGGCGTGGTCAGATGCTGTCTTAGTGCTGGTCACATCCTATTTCCTCTGACATTTGCAAACAGTTTTTATGCTCCAAAATTGAATTCTATATTTTCCAAGAAACCTTGCAAGCTGATCAGCAGCTTCAGAGAAGTGTGAATCTTCTCCCCAGCCACATGGATTAAAGGCTCTTGGCTCTTCTCTGGAGACACACAGAGTTTAGGAGGAACTGAGCTCAAACAAAACTGCTGTGCTATCTAGCAGTGGGTTGGATGAACTCCGCTGAGCATTGCTATTTCCTATCCAGAGTGCAAGGAGGAGGTGAATAATGTGTACACAACAAAAACAGTTGGGCAGAGGATGTAGAATGTTGTTCATGTGCTTCCCCTGAACAGCAGCATTGCCAGGTCTTGCATTACTGCCACAAACCTCACCCTCTTTAGTATGCTTTGGAAAGCCCCTTTCTCTGGAAATGGCATCACCTTCCTTTTCGAACAACAAGAAAAAGCAAACCAGACCTTTGTTGTATTCAGCATGTGTCAATGGAATATATAGCACTGCTGCAATTTCTCTGAAATGAACCAGTTTTGGCAAAGGCTCTGTAACATCACAAGGACTTCATGTGTTGTGAGGAGAGATTGCTTCTTTTTCCTGCCTGACCTCACAGAAGAGACCTCTAAGAGCACGGCTAAGTAAAGAACGCTTTGATGGGGGTTACTAACAAAAGGGCTTACTCCCCTCACTAGGAGGTCGCCCATTCCCTGAGACCCCCAGTGAGTGGGCAGCTGGTTTTGGGAGCACACTGCACCACAAATGGGGTCCGAAACAGTGCAGCAACACTGGCAGCTATGAAGGCTGCAGAGGTCCCAGTTTCATGTCTCCAGATGAGTGATAATGCTGTGGGCACAGAATAAGGAACAGAGTACTCTCTGATACAGGGGTACAGGTTGCTCCCAACCAACATTTAGCCCCAGGATCTTGCCCCTTGCATGAGTACAAGGCAGCTGCCTCTGCCCACAGCCCAGATTTAGCAAAATTTTTAGGGAACAGCTCATCTCACAAGTGTTACCTGCACCTCCCACAGGCTGCTCCACACCTGAAGGTGACAGGATCACACGGGACCCCCTAAGGCATCTCAGCGTGTCAGTGGCTCAGTCTAACTGGCACTGTTGACAGCTGTGCACAACCTGTCCCTGTTCCAGGTTACACAAGACTTATGTTAAACAGTGGCGCACCTCAAGGAATGGCTGTTTGCCTTGGGCTGCTGAAGGCATGCATCCAGCCACCTGGTCAGCAGTGCCCACGTCCCCAGTCCCATGCTGGCCATGGCACCACATATTCCACTGGCTCTGTTTCCCTGGGTCAGCTTTTGCCCACCCAAACTTGGCTCTTAGCAAAACCGCAGACCCAGTGACATGGTTATGCTCCCAGCTGAATGGGAAAAGGGCTAGTGATGAGAAAAACAATGGTATGCAGTGTTACTAGAGCGGGCTTCCCATATTAAATAGCTGTTTAGCCATCAAAGAAACAATGCAAGAAACAGGGAAGAGAACAGTGCTATCTGCAAAGGTCACCAAAGACCAAAAGCTAATTCAAAATCCTTTTATGGGGATTACCAGTAAATACCCAGAATAAAGATAATACTAAGGACATCCTAGAAGAAAAACAGCAGGGTATGTGGCACTGATTGAAAGCTCTCAGTTTCAGTCTGTCTCTGCTCAGGTCACAGCTCTGTGGTCATTAGGAGCAAGTTACACCACATGGGTTGTGATGATGCATATTGGAGGCTCTAGGTCTTCATGGCATTTACTCACACATTGATGAAGCCTGAAGGTCCTGAGCCTCGTCCCTGCTCTCACACAGTGCAGCTGCCTCCGTGGGCACACAGCTGGATTTCACACTATGCCTTGTCCCAGGCATGAGTGCGGTGCCGCAGTAGGTATGCAGGCATTTGCTAGGTGTTTCCAAGGAAAAGAAATATTCACCTTTCCCTGTGGTTGTGTCCAGGGTTCTTTGTCTGACTCCATCAGCATATGGCACTTTCTGTGCATTGTTTTGGCAGGAGGGTAGACCTAAACCTTTGTGGTCCTTCCTAAGCAGGCAACGTGGCCTGAAAGAGTAAGTCCAAGGTTTGTGCACAATGACTTAAATCTGTAGGAGATATTTGTGAACACAGAGACCTAAGAAATGCTAGTTTCAGTAAAAGCATTGGCTAAGAAACAGCAATTACATCTGAAAAAGACTAATTCCACATAACGCTGCTGGCAAATACCAGTATAATCCTTCAAACGAGACACAGGGAGGACACAGTCACTGCCTTATGCATCATTATGTCAGTCAAACCAGAATAAAGAGGGTAGAAGGTACTAGATTTCAAAGTGGCAGCATTTTGTACTTTTCCACTCTCTTTTGCACTGGAACAAATGAAGACAGTGAGGAATCCAGCCTTGTAGCTGCCAGATAAATTATAAAGCTTCTCAGGAATAAGATATACCACCTTGTGGAAAAATTCAAGGCTAAGATATTGGTTTGCTTGTACTTCTGTAATATCTGGTACCCTGCTGAAAGAGTACTGTGTTTGAATAAAAGGTTTTTCTAGCAAGTAGGAATGCAAAAACCTCCAGTCAGCAGACAGACAAGCATGCAAATCAAACTTTTTTAATTTACTAAAATAAAAATGTTATACATTTAATAGAAAATAAAGGAGAGGAGGCTTGTTATCAGCACTTTTTCTGTTTTTTCTTCTATTTACATGCACAAAACTTATGCACAGATATGTTTATTTAAAATTACATAAAATACATCCTCCTAAAGAAAAAAACGGCATTAATATGAAAATCAGTATATTTAGTATGAAAGTGAATATATTGCATATAAATACAACACGCACATGGTTAATATTGCTTAGCTGGCTGAAAGCTAGACCTAATCCAATAGGCAACTCAGATTCTCACAGCTTAATACATTTCATGACTAAGCTGCATCCTTTAATGACCATTGATAAAACCAAAACCCCTTAGCCCAATACCCAAAAACCAGCATGTGCACTGAAACCTGGGCTAAGCCATTAGAAGCATCACCGTCTGAGGCTGTGAGCCTACTACAGCTTGTACCTGTGTTGGTGCTGGCTGCTGTGGTTCCCCTTCTCCTGCCAGCCACCAGACCCTTCCACTGAGCTCTTCCACTACTAAAGAAACAAACAAAAAATCCCCACCCAAAATCCCCCCAAACCCAGTCCCAGCTACTTCCCCTGCTTTATGACTGGATTTAGTTTGCTGAAACAGCTTTGCAAAGGGTTTAACAATCGCTGCAGCCAGTACAAAGACGAAATTCAGAAACTCTGACTTGCATGGCTTCTGCCCAACTGTGCCCATGCATTGAAGCTGTCAGGTGCTCCGATTTCTGCTGCTAAGGTCTATTTCAAGGCATGCCTACGGCTTGCACAGTCCTATCAAGCTGATGAGCCTACACCCCATGCTTTGGCCCACTAGAAGACCAGCAGGCACATTTATCTAAACCAAGGAGGACGCACATCTGAGGAACACACAATAGGTGCCAAACACACAGCAACTCTTTGCACCAGCTTTCTGAATGCCAGGATAGCCAGACAAAAAGCACAAGGCAGAAAACACCCAGACAGCAGCTGAACCCTCTGTTTTATTCCCCAGCTTGCCTTCCTTACTGCTCCAAAGAATCTCCAGAGCATCCAGCACGCTATTCCAGCAGCCCCTGGCTCCACTTACCAGGCAGCAGGCTCTGGCACAGAGGCTGGACATACCCTGAAGCCAGCAGAAAGCCATGCTGCACCTACCACATATGCTGCCCGCTCACCATCCCACCAGGCATGGGAGCAGCGGGACCGGCTGCTGGTCAGTGTGATGGTGGCTGTCAAGGCACCACGGCTGCCTCGGCACTTGTGGTCCAGCAAGCAGCCCGACTCTTCCCATGTGTAAGTCCTTCAGAAGGGTGCACGCCAGCAGCATACACACAGTGGGCTTCTGCATGAACTGGTACCTCCTGCATGACGTACCAGGGGAAGAGCAAAGGTGGAGAAAGCAACTTCAGTCCCTGCACCAGGCACAGAGGAGGACACAACTTGTTCCCGTAGACATGTTGTTCGGCAGGGAGCAGCAATCTGCATCTGCACTTGGCTGGGAGGGAAGAAATGGGAAGCAAGAGGGGAGAGAGCAAACCTAGAGGTAAGATGCTGGCAGTGGGAAGTTTGGGCGGCCTGGCAGAGAAACAGGGTTCACTGGGGCAAAGAGAATACTTGATGTGAAGGACAGTTTGTTGATTCTCTCACCCAGAAAAGATTACTCTTACCCAAAATGCAATGAATGCACTCACAATCTCTGCCCAGATGCATACATCAGGGATGTACAAAACCCATTTATTTTCTTTTTTCACCCAGTTATTTCAGGAATGAGTGATAGAGCCAGTAGTCACAGCCAATGATTACAATCAGCAATCCATTCGTATTGTTTCCATTTCAGACTGAGGAGATAATTGCTTTTAGTTCAGAGTTGTAGAATGCTTTTTTCCCTATTTATACTGGAGAAAAATAATTTCAGATTCATAATCTGAGTGCTTGCAGAGAGGCTTGAATGCTTCTCCCTAGATGAATGCACCTATTTGTTCATTAACATGTAGTGCAGACATGAAGATCTGGCAGCCCTGACTGCCTGCATCACACTCCTGAAACAAACGTATTCTTTACCTGAAGTCTGGGTATAAGCAGGAGAGCCTTGTTAGGGCAACCTAGTGATGCCTTGAGTACTTTCAGTTCCAGTTCCCATCAACAGAATTTGAAAGTCTTACAAAGTCCAAATCCAGTCAGACCATCAAACAGTACATAGTAGCCAGAAACTAAGTGTGCAAAATCCAGACTCGATGTTCTTTTAGGTTTGGGTTTGTGAGGTGGTTTTTGTGTTTGTGGTTTTTTTGTTTGTTTGTTTGTTGGTTTTGGTTTTTTTTTTAATTTGGTGCAAAAAATGAGAGGTTGCATAGTCACTGACTCCTGCTGGTACGAAGTATCAGAAAACACTCAGCTTCTCTTGCAGTCAACTTTACCTACAGTTAATTAACATGGCAAAAGCAAGAGCCCAAATATTCAGATGATGCTTTAAATAATTGCTTAGTATAGCTTGCTAGTTAGGCAGTCACCAGGCATAGGATAAAGAAATGTAACTGAGAGACTAGTTATGCACCTAGTCTGTACTAGGGGACTTCAAAGGATCCAATAAAATAACCTGATTTGTATGACTGAAACTTGCCATGAGAAGGACTCAAATATACTTGCTATGAAGGATTTTTATCAGAGATCAGAAATAGATTATGCATTACTCTGGCATACATGCTCCTTTACAGGGTGCTGATGCACGTATGACAGCCAGGAGGTCATGATGTTATCCAGAGAGACCTTGTCTGACTGGAGAAATGAGCCAACAGGAACTTCATGAAGCTCAGCAATGAGAAGTCCTACACCTGTGTAGGAACAGCTGGAGGCACCAATATATGCTGTGGGCTGACTGGCTGGAAAGCAGCTTTGCAGAAAAGGATATGGAAGTGCTGGTGGACACCAAATTGAACATGAGCCAGCAATGTGTCCTTGATGCAAAGAAGGCTGATGGTGTCCTGGGCTGGACAGGGAAGAGTGACACCAGCAGGTCGAGGAGGGTGATCCTTCCCTGTCGCTCAGCACTGGTGAGACCACACCTCAAGCAAGTCCATAGAAATGCCACAATGATGAAGGAACAGGAGAATCTCACATATGAGGAGAATCTGAGAGAGCTGGGACTGCCCAGCCTGGAGAATAGAAAGCTCAAGGGAATCTTATCCATGTGTGTAAATACCTGATGAGAGTGGACTTTTTTCAGTGGTGCCTAGTGACAGGACAAGAGGCAATGGGCACAAACTGAAACACAGAAGGTTGCCTCTGAGCATCAGAAAACACTTTTGCTATGAGAGTGGCTGAAAAGGCTGCCCAGAGAGTTTATGTTCTCCATCCTTGGAGGTGCTGAAAACCCAACTGAATGCAGTCATAAGCAACCTCCTCTAGCTGACCCTGCTCTTAGCAGGGGAGCTGTACTAGGTCTCCAGAGGCCCCTTCCAACCTCAGATACTCTGCTAGTCTAAAATTCACACCTAATTCTTTGTGAGAACTGCACTGCAACTACCTGACAGCAGCACATACACCTACTTTTGGATGGACAAGGGAGCAAGAAGGTCCTGTGTTACACGGATGGTCACAGTGGGCTATTTGGTGCTGTTTGCAGCAGCAGCGATTATCTGTCTTTCACTGAAGAATCCAATTCTCAGTTTTACCAAGAGGATGCCTGAAGCAGCATGGACCATCTCTGGTGGTGAGTGGAAATTTCTTTGTCACACAAAGTTTCTTAGATTGGTGTCTTCTGAATCATTGCCTAAGGACTTGTGGACATCTGTAGAATACTTCTGAAGAACACACAGAAAGTAACTAAGCAAAGTGAGTCTGTCATAAAATGCCTTCAATAGGAAAAGAAGTTTAAGGATCTATCAATTGAGCAGACAGAGGAAAAAGGATGGTTGTGATTTAGTCAATCTGATCAAACTCAGGTAGGTAGCGATGCACCTTTCTCCCTCACAAACAATAGGTTTCAGTTAAGCATTGAGAATATTCCAGGAACTTGAAACATCGGTGATAGCTGGGCACCTAGATGGGCAGCAAGGACTGTCTTTCATGGGAATACTCCAGTGAGTGAGACTCTCCAAACAACCTGTTTATCTCTGAATAAATGTTAAGTGAAGGCTTACCTTTTTTTCTGTTGCAACCTTGGCAGAAACCAGCTCCCAGCAAGGGTCTGCCAGCATCAGCTGTGTCCGACTTACACTGTCTGCAGACTGTGGTGCATGGAGATAATGTTCACCAACCAGGACTCAAGCGTGCCCTTCAGTGCTCCCTGATTTTCATCCATTGCTAACAGCAGGGGGGAGGTGTTTATTTTCCTCTGTTTAGGTGAAACATATTAATCCACTGACTGCAGTGTGGCAGTGGGAGCAAATGGCTGTCACAGATGCAACAGATATCAGAAGTGGCCTCAGTGCAAACCAGGTGGAGGCACACAGCAGGAAAGTTGAGTGCAGAGCAATGAAACAGCAGAGCTTCAGTTCCTTCAGACATGTGCCATCTCTAGCAACCCGGTAAAAGCAGTTAGAATGCGTCCAGCATATTTATCATGACAACATCAACTTCCTGGGGAGTGAGAAGCTCAAAACAATTCACAGCCAAGAGGGAGGAAAAACAAGGTTATGTTGGGAGTAATAAATTTACTAATTCCATAATGTTTTTTCTAAGGGGAAAGCTACTGGGTTTTGGAGGTGGAGGAAAGGGGTTAGTAAAAAGGGCCCCATTTAGTCTGCAAGATACATTCCTTCAGGATGTGATGTGTTTAGACAGCAGGAAAGGCTACTCATGCAGTGCAAAATGGCATAATTTTGTGGCCAGGGAACTGGCCTCTGGTCCTGCAAAAGAGCTATCACCAGCTGGGCCAGCCATCTGAAGGGCAATTCCCTCTGGGATGCCTGTCAAACTTCTACTTTGAACTGCCTTATGGGTACACAGCCTCTGGGCATAACGCCGCCGCTGGGACCCTGAGACCACAAAAACTAGTCTTGAGACAGACCCTATGCACAACTGCAGTCTTTCCTGCTTTATGGACTTGGTTTTACTACTTCATATGTTGATAAAGAAAGGGTCCCCACTGTTCAACAGGAACAGACTGTCTGAGGCAGAAATGCACCAGCTTCTCTGTTAAATATAGAACAGAGGGCTGGAAACATGAAATTTCACTTCTGATGCTCGTTTCATCTGCAGCTTTAAGCAAAATGAAATAATCTCTGTACCAGTCAAATATGACTGTTCACTCCTTGCAGAGTTAGCATATTGCTGATGCATTATGATGAGATCATTGTATCAGTCTGCATACAGACAAGATACACTTTATATTCACATGCAGTCATCATTGACCACATGCTAAATAACTCTGCTTAATTGCCCTCATAATGGCAGGAGTATGCCTGAAACACACCAACATTTTAAGTCTGTGCTGTTGCAGTACTTCAAAGTAAGGGTTCCTAGTCTCTACCACCAGGGTTAGACAGATTATACTCACAGGACACTGCTCTTTCTAACATCTGCCAGCTCCTTCTCCCGCTCTGATAGGCTGTCTGCTTTAAGCAAATAGACTCCCCAGGTTCAACAGCATCAGCAGGAACCCTTCACAGTGGGGAAATCCACCAGCAGCAATTTTAAGAGTAAATACGGTCTCAGATAAAGGCCACAGCTGCAGATACTCCCAAACTGAGGCAATGCCCAGATGTGTCTGCTCCAGCTGTAGTTCCTTCCCTGCTCAGCCAACAGTGACAAGTCATCTGCAGGAGTTTGCATCTGACTGAATAAAGACAAAAGGACCCAAACCAAGAAGGTCTTTCAGTGGTCTGTAAAAAGGAGACGACATCTACAAGTTCTCATGTCTTGCTACTCAGCTGCAGAGTGGGCAGAAACCCCTGCTGGGTTGCTTTCCTCCTTTGCCAGCCACAAAACAGCCCTTAAACAGATCTTGCTGAAAGCCTCATATAATTCAAGGGAAACAGGCTTATTCTAAAGAGCTAGCTGTCAGGAACATCTCAGAGGTTTCAGCTTCTATCTAAGCAAGAACTCTTAAAAACATTTCTAAGGTTTCACCACTGTTATTACCCAACATCTTGCAAAAGCACCCAGATTTCCTTCACCCTGGAGCCTTACGTTACAGAAAAATTTAGCACCGCATTCACTTGAGTTTTTTCCCTCTTTCTAAGAAATTCTCATGCCCCCATGTTTCTGTCCTAGGAGAAAGCTCCTTTTATAAAGACCTTCAAGGACAAAACAGTTGTCCCAAGAGGGAGGAGCAGAAGCCAGTGACACTGCATAGAAAAAGAGGCAAGTGACAAAAGTATGTGCCTTGTCTTGCTCAGGTTTTGGGGGCCTGCCAGTAAGGAAGCAGTGTCTCTGAGTTCTCCCTCATTAGGGAGTTACTTGAGATGAACCAAAAGGCTAGAGGAATAAAACATAATTCAAGTTTGTAAGTAAAGAGAAAAACTTTTGAGCCTTCCTCCATCTGCTTACTGAGAGATAAAATGAAAGTGGATACTAGTCCCAGTGGCTCATTATTTAACTTTGAGCTCCTGGCTTTTTATATTAGAAAAACATTGTTTTACCTGTCTGGTCCATCTACAGAAAAGAATGGGTTTGTCAAATTCAAGGCTTCTTGCAAAGTTTTATTTTGGTGTTAGTACTATGTAATTATATATAAAAGTTCATACATAAAAATGTATGCACATATGAATTTTTATGTATCTTCAGGCAGAAGAATAGACTTAGTTATATATACTGACATAATCCCCCAAAGGCTTCATAGCTTCTCCACATTTTTTCATTTCCACAGGGTTAGGGTGTTGTGTTACTGCATTTACATGTATACTGTACAGGTCTTCTGTTGGCTCAGCACACACACACCCCCCCACACCCCCCCCCACTATTTCAGTATCAGAGCAAGGCCACCAAAAAGAAGTTACCATTGAATACATAAAAATACACTCTTCGAGGGAACAGTCAAGCCTTAAGAGGAAGAGCTACTCATCACAGAGTAAACGGCTGGGGGGTGGGGGGCAGGGCATAAGACGAGCAGAGCAGCAGAGCTTTCGATTCATTTGAGCTCACTGCAACCCTGTGAGCAGATCTGTTTAACACAGACCCAGAGGATGCAAAGCCCAAGTCAAGAACAATAACGCACTTCATGTCAAAGCCCAGTGAAGAGATTTCTTTTGACAGCTCCTGTTTCATGCTCCCAGTGAGCTTCCTGGCTTCCTACGCAGGCACACGAGCTTGACCTCTCCCATTCACCCACAAGTTGGCCACATGTAAAATGGCCATTAATTCCAGCTGGCACAAGGGTTTGGCTGAGGCCCTTCCTTCCTGTCAGCAACAGGGAAAAAGTTGTGGGGATGTGTGGAAAGATGCAACAAACAAGCAGCAATCCACCAACTTCCACTGCAAGCTGTCTGATTTGCACCACTTAACTGATAATCTACTGTCACACCAACATTTAGGCAAAAATAGTTAGAGCAGACTGAAATTGAGAAGTATATTCTCTCCAGAAGCATGAACCACACAGACAGCAGCCCAGTCTTGATCTGATGAGAATCCAAGAAATAAAGCATTCTAAAAGCTGTGTTGGAGAATATTAGAAATACTAGGATTTTTTTTCAGTAATAAACTGATTAGTAATTCTAACCTAAACAAAGTGTGAAGGCAAGCATCACAAACATCTTCCACTGAAAAGGCTAGACAGACATGCTTCTTTCCATAGTCAGACCACAGGGCTTCAGCATAGTTAGAAGAACATTTACAAGACACTAAACTAAAACTGCTTTTGAAAAGGAAACACACTGGACACAACCTTGCAAGGTTATAGCTGAACATTGAAAAAGCCTTAGGAACGACAAGACTGGCTGGTTTGCTTGTGGTTAAACAAGATGTATTTGAAGGGAGAACTGGACACTGCTCTGCATGTAGGACTTTTAACTGCAAACAACCAGCTGTCAGTAGAAACTGCTACAAAAACAAACATGTCCAAAGATGTGCAATACAGTCAACAGCAACTTTCTACATGAAACAGGTAACCAGACTCCTTAATACAAACATGGCAGGGACTAAACTGGCCTGAAGTGCTTCATTAAACTTTGCTTCCCTACTGAAAAGGTTCAAACTCTAAGGACCAGACAAATAAGCAGTGAAAGCAGAATGTGGAAAACTTAACCATAATAATTACCACTTAATCTCAGTTGTCTGATAGCAGGCAATGGAAATTTGTGTAATGCAGAAAAAGTAACAACATCTAAAGCAGTGCAACTCCAAATGCTCAGGATCAACAGGATACACAAAGCCAGTGAGGTTTGGTTCTGTGGGGTTTTGGGGTTGCATATAGTTGTGAGGTGGTGGGTTTTTTGTTAAAAGCACATCCCAGATCACCAGTTTGAGTTACAGTGCAGTTCTACAACACTAAGGTAGGAATTACCTTCTCCAAAGCCAACATGAGGGTGGAGATGACTGTCCTGGGGTCAGATCTCATCTGCCCAGATATGCAGTACTTAATTGTTGTGGGGCACAAACGTATCTTGCACAAAATACTCAGCAATATTGAAGTTTCTGTAACTAGTTTGGGGTGTTTCTGCCATGCCTTTTAAGTGTTTCATGAAAATCTTAAGTGTTAGGGAAGAGAAGAAAAAGGCAAGACAGATGACAGAGCAAGCACAGAGTGCTTTCCTGGTAGAGTACCTCCAAGCAAAGTATCAACACCACTCCTCAATTTCAACATGTTTTGTGGAAAATATATCCATCTCTAAAATCTAAATCTATGACTAGCTACAATACAGAACTATCTTCTCAGCTGTGAGGTTTTTATACACTGAAGTTATTCTAAAAAACCTCAGGATAACTCAAAATCAGATCTAGGCACATTGAGTTAATTTCAGCAAAATATAAAATCCAAAATAAGAGGGTCAAGGTGTAAAACATCTCAAAAGAAAGGCAGATCTATTTAGTGCTGTGAAGATTAATTAGAAATAAAATCTATGAAAATTGTCATAAATAAAGCTGTCATGTTACGGCATCATTGAACAGAGGGAAAGCACCCCTGTATTCCAAACAGATTGTATTAAAATTTATTTTAAAAGAAAAAACAAGACAACGATTTAAAATAAACATGGTATATTCTACACATCTGTAGATCAACACAATTTTACATCAGCCATTTTTAACTTTTCAAAGTTCTGATGCAGCATCTTCTAAAACATATGACAAGTGTTGGTTTCCACCATTTCATAATCATCCAAACATTACCCAAATGAAACTATTTGCTTAAGTGAAGCTTTATTTTTCATGACCAAAGATGGCTCTACTAATACAAAAGCACCTGTTAAACAATTATCCCCACCTAGTTTTTTTTTAAATGAAGTCTGTTCAGCCTTTTTTGGTTCTGTTCCATTGCCTGCATAGAAATCAGCATAAAGCTAAGTTGCAAGCTAAGCTTCACTTTAGCAGTGCAATAAATGGCATCAAACTTCATGAAACAAAGATAAAAACACTGATAAAATTCAACTATGTAAAAAACTATTAAAACAAGAATATTTGTGGGTCACAACTAGACTAGCTTTCAGTGTGCAGCTTTCCTCAGGAAAAGTGCTTCTTCCCGATTCACGTGAAAAGAATGAAGCACGCATCAAAAGCCTTTTTTTCATACAGAAATGCCCATTAAAAGAATTCTATGGTATTATAAGACAAAAGAGATATTAAGGTGGATGAAGCATTTTGGCCCAGAGTATGTTTTATGACAACTACAGACACATTACGCTTGTGTAGCATATGACAGGTAAAGGGATTGGCTCAGTAAGGTAAAAGTGTCCATTTTTATAAATACATGTCATTATTGCTAATATGCTACACATTATCATCCAACTTTTAAAGCTGCTTTGTTAGCATTAGCCTTGTAATTAGCAGCTCACATTTGTGATGACAATATGCTATTCCATACGAAGAAAAGCAGCATAAATACAACTATAAAAACAAAAGGCTTATGCAACATTCTTCTCTATCTTTGCTGTGGCTTTTTTTTGATTAAGAAGTGTTAAGAGAAAACAAGTCCAGTTCACCACAAATTAGGAAGTCTTAAAATGAGGTTGGAAACCAAGCTACAGGGAGCAGAGAGGAAAAACATGGCATGCATTATAATCTAGTCCTTTTAGTCATACCACTGGAATACAAAAGTCCAATTTAAAGGCTAGACTAACAATAGAAGGCAAAAAGCCAAGAGTAGACTTAGTTTGATATTCAAATTAAGATTAGAATTTTAATCAGTAACAGCAAACTCACACGGCCCTTTAATATATTCACAATATATACTGCAATTGAATACTTAATTGTGACTAGTATAGTATGTATGTTCACTTTAAAAAGGTATTAAATACCTGTATCATGAAATTACATTCGTAAGACATTGTGTAAGAAAATAGCTCATGTGTGAAATGCTTCTGAAAAGTATTTCTGCTCCCCCTACTGTGTCATACCCCACCCCCCCCCC
>NW_020799144.1:7146355-7180443 GCF_003259725.1 Athene cunicularia | reverse complement strand
AAGAGACAGCCCTTACTCCCCTCCCCCTAATTAAAGCATTTACTCACAGGGAAAAACAAACACCCCTAAAAAAGGATGGAAACACTGAAGGGGAGTAGCTTGGCTAGTTATAGCACAGTGCTTAACAAGGTTCAAGACAGAACCAGATCAGAGTTGGCCAAAAGATGCCCACAATACATGCCTGACCAGTAATTTCTTCTAACACATTCTATCAAACTCAGTCCACTTTTGGTTCATTGCAATGACTAAAGTATTTCATATATACACATAAACACAAGACTCCAGCTTTAGTTTGTTTTTGCAAAGCGTTTTTACCTTTTCCATTCATTTTGTTCTGCAGCAACTGCAAGAGGTAGGCATAAAGCATTTAAGAGCTTCTTTCCCATGGTCCTGTTACTAGCTCAATTTAGTGGAATAAAACAAATCAGCTGTACTTCTGAGATTTTGCTAGGTACAGCCTTGTACAATCCATCTGGAAAACAGCTTATGTGAATCCTGGATTTGCTAGGCTAGCACACCATGGAGTAAGAAGCTGTTCCTATTCAGGATACTTCTTTCTTTTTTAATGAAGTTTACTGCAGAGCATTCCTGTAAGAAAGTATGTCAGGAGCAATTCTCTCCATTTCTAGTTGTACATAGGAACAAGGTACCATTTGGCCAAGACTACAGATGTATTTACACAGATGCAAGTGCCATGCAAAAATAAATTAAAAGAACAGATACTAAAACATACAAGTAGTAAAACTACTGAAGGTAGATTTTCTTAAAAGTATTTATATAAACAATTTATAATACTTTTCTCCCCCCCTTCTCTTTTTGACATTCACAGTTACAAAGCTGTGGCTATACATCTAGAATTTCTTCTGCAGTGCCTCCACAACGTAATCTGTAGCGTCCTGTCCTCCAGCTAATAGTGGGGTCCCACAAAGCAGATAGGAAGATATAAATTGTCATGGATTCTCTGATGAACCAAGCTACTGCATAATCAAGTTTTGAAAAACACAGAGCACCACCCTAGGAATATAAAAAACAAGTATTTAAACATACTGATTATTCAAAATTAATTTTAAAGTTATTTAAAACATGTGTCACATACATATTTTCTAAAGCTTATTATACATACTTAAATATCAATAGTGTATTTTGTATAAGCCAAGAACATTTTACTGTTCAAGATATTGCCTATGTTAAACAAAACTTGCTTGGCAAAATGACCCAGAAGGTTTGAAAAGAGACTTGTATGTAGTGCAAAAGGCAAGAAAAAGCATGACAATTTCACTTTACACTTTTTGAAGTTTTGTAAAACTGTTCACTTGTGTTTTCACCACAGACCTCAGAACAGCAGCACCTACACAGAACACTCCTGCACATTACCAGTGGAGAGAAATTCAGATAAATAAGCCTTTGGCCTACTGCACAGGAAAAGTGTGAAAAAACCCCAACTTATAGACTCTCTATTTTTTGATTCTTTGAGAATTTCCAGATGCATGGCAGAGCTGAAAGCTGAAGAGGCTTCAGAAGAGGAAGAGCAGGCACAAAGCTCTTTTACATGCTGTGTATGGTGAGAAGAGTAATCAGAAAGGTGATTGTTAAAACTGACCTTCTGGAGTACTAACTTTATTTCCAATTTGTTAAAATTACCAAAAGAACATTTTTCCAGTATGAAGAGAACTATATGATAAGTTTAAATACACAAGTAATTATGGATGAGATTTGGATGGAATATGATCCCAGCAGAAACTAGTCCAAATACTTCCTACAGCAGTAGAAGAAAAAATGTTCTGATTTGTGATATCTTTCTATATTGTAAGTTTTTAAATGAGGCATCACTTGTAGTGATGGGAAGATTTTATATTTAGAGGTAGGCTACTACTGTCCTGTAAGTCTATTATTACTAAAATAAAGAAAAAAAGTGTAAAGAGTATATATACATACACCTCAATAAATACAAAACAGTGACAACTAAGATAACAAAAAACCTATAAAACACCATAAAACTACTGTTCTTATACTGTTAAAAAAGCTTCCAATTTCTGTATATTCCTAGGTAGAGCAGACTGAAAATGAGAAGATTAAGGGGACTGATATGCAAACTTCTGGAGCCTAGGCAGGCATATATAGACAATAAAATTACAACCAAGCACACTTACTCGTTTTAGTGCTATTATAACTGAAGCTGGAAGACTGATAAGTAACAAGATTTGACCTGTTATTTCCTTGATATCAAGAGAATTATTTTATTGTTACAATTAGGCTTAGCTTTTTGCTGACGCAGATGGCATCACTAACTTTAATAACCTCCAGAGAAAAAATGAAGCTACATACCTGAACACCTTTGAGTTGAATGTAGTCAAATATAAACCACGCCAAGCAGTGACACATGAAAAATACCATTATATCCCATCTAAACACGTGGTGAGCTGCCCATCCAATAACTAGACTGGCAACAAAGCACTCTGAGATTGGCTCACAAATTATTGTGGCAGGTAACATATTAATTCGCAGTTTGGCCCACCTAGAAAAGACAAACAAATCAGTTCTGACTATGCATTATTGTATGTCCTCCTCCACCTCAAAGGATGAGCCATCATGGTTTCTTTCTGACTATGTTAGTTTAATCACATTTAATTTACACCTGCAAATAAAATATTTTTAAGAATTCTATCTTTCAAAGATACTGCACATAGCATTTCAAAGATACTAAGGGATTTTTTTAGGTTTTTTAGGTTTGGGTTCGTTTTTTTTTTTTTTGATACTTGTATCAGTCATTCTTCTGTGGAAAGTCAGTGCTTCTCTCCCAACACTAAAGAGAAGCACATATCAAACTCTGCATTGGAGCTTCAGCATTCTGGACATTAGATCAAATTAGCTTAGAAAACGTATTCTCTCTCATCATCATGTTATCCACATCAGAAGCAGGTGACTAGGGTGTGTGGGAGAGGAAGTAGAGACTAAATTTTACCTGATCATTCTGGACTGAAACTGAGAAATAGAATATGAACCAGAGTTTTGCATTGCAACCTGTGTGGCCATTGCAAGTTTCCAGCCCCTGAAAAATGAATTTTAAAATGAGTTTATTATTATAAAAAAATAACATGCAAATAAGAAATTAAAAAAACAATTAGAGAACAAACACCCAGGAACTTCATTAGGCTTGAAAGTTTTTTGGCATATGTGGTATATTTTTACAATGGGTATAAACAAAGGAGTTAAGTGTATTTTATCAAGTCTCTTCATTGGAAAATAGCAAATACCACTTGAATAATACTTGGAAACCAAGGTTTCACAAACTTTTTTCGAAAGGAATTGACAATGACATAGCTTGTTTCTAGAAGACTACACTGATAGGACAAGCACATGTCATAAGCATGTTTGCTATATACATGTGAAGCTGACTTGAACACCTATACTTATAGTATGCACCATATCTTAAAAAAAAGATTTAAACTGCGCTTAAAAGAATAAGCTTACTTCAGAGTCATCTTACCGGTCAGCTATAGCTTTGGCCATAAAGTAATCTTCAGCAATATACTGTGCAAAAGCTATCAGTCCTCCAGCTTGGTCCAAGACATCCTTCCTCATCAAGCAGGACATTCCTGTTACACACTTAAAGCCCGTTAAATTGGCTGAAATATATGACCTTGGATGGGAAGTTCCAAAATAAACCTGCCAAAACAAGGTAAGGTTTTTCAACTCTGTATGTGTTTTATTCAAGTACTACCCACTGACAGCTTTTTCCTCAAAAAAGTTTGGAGAAGGAAAAATGTACTAGACATGGTCAATTATAGGCCAAGTCCAAATATGCTGTGTTTGGAAAGATCTTTACTGCTAATTTGAGAAATCTAGTCTACCACCAAATCTTAGAAATCTAGTTGTGATACTGACTGTGTTTTTACAAATCTGTAAGTGGGTTTTAAATATATGTATTAAATTACCATATTTCATTTCTAATTTATTGAGGTTGTTCTCAACAAATACATATATTAAAAATCCAGTTAGTAACTTACTAATCAGTAGGATTAATATATTATTTGGTGATAGCTGACATACATGCTTTCTCCTTCCTCTTAATAAAGATTAACTGCATTACTCCATACATGGTCTTAGAAACTTACAATATGGTTGTACAGAAGCAGGGAAATTGTTTACTTAATGTACTTGCAAAAAAGAAAAAGCGAAGAAAAAAATTCAGATTGAGCAAGTCTTTTTGTAAGATTTAATAACTTAAAACTAGGAGTGTCCTATAAAGAGACAATGCGAATGAGTACAACTGCTTGTCACTACTATTCTTCCTACAGATGGCCTTCACACTGGTCTTACGGACACAAACTCATTCAAGAACAGGCATGCTCATCTTGTAGTATACTGGATCTGGTAGCAAAAAACACTCTTCCAGGAACATAGAAGCAGGAGTTGTAATTCTTGCTACATTAGCACATAGCAGTACTACAAGCTTTGTGCTGTAGCTCCTTGCTCTTCTCTTGTAGGAGAAAGTTCAGACTTTGTCACAAAAATTACACAAGCTGCCCTCTCTCCATGAGTACTGTATTTCACTGCACTCATCTCACATTTCTGCCTTCAACACACATCAGTTAGACTTGGGGCCAAAACAGCTTATGACAGCTTCAAATATAGTTGATTAAATTACATGTCTTGAGACACAAGAAACAAACAAGAAAACTCAACCCTTTTACTCTACAAAAGAGAACTTACTGAGAAAGAAGAGGGGAGAATAGGACAGAATGAGTGATATGGAGATGATGGACAGGAATCTACTGTTCACTTTCTCTTCCAAAACAAGTATGACATGAAATAGCACTACAGAAGAACGAGAGTTGGTGTGAACAACGTGGTTGTTCCTGTAACAGTAGATCTATGGAACTTCCTGTTACAGACAGTTACTGATGTTCAAAAATCTCTATGGACTCAAAGAAAGAATTGAAATGTTCCTGTAAGAAATCTGTTCTTACTAAAATACTAATATATTGAGGATTAGTAAATATGCAAGTCTACTTCCTGCTCAGGAGGTTTCTCATCTGAAAATTGCAGAAAGTTGAGACAGTATTACAGGAAAATGGAATATAAGCCTCGCTTGTGTTCTGCTCTCCTCAAAGGCTGCGGTTATAATCCCTGCTGGAAATAAGATACTGTGTGAGCTGCACTTTGTTTGCTCTAACTTATCATGGCCATTTCTGTGTGCCTTTTCAGTCATCAAAATGGATTAATGGCCCTTTCTGACTATAAAGAGTTCTTCAGTTTTAGTAATTCTTTTAACCATATATATTATATTTATCCTGTAATCTTTATTGTTTGTATTCTAAACTTAAATATTGAATCAATGTTCAGAGCACCACAGTACAATTTTGGAGCATTCAAAAGTTATCCTAGATAGTTTGAAGTGTGACTGCAGCTGAAAACAAACATTTCTTCATTCAAAATGTGCAAGAGGCTTCATACAACTTTTAGTCAGCAAGGACTTGTAAAAAAAAAAAAAAAAACAACAACCAAAAACACCAACACTGCACTCACCTGTTCAAGGGTAGCAGCAAAACCCTGTCTGTCTGCAACATAAGGAAGCCCATGGACCAAGCCTACTTTTTCAGTCATTTGATTGGCCATATCCGTCAGTGTGTCTGGTGTTACTAAGTGACAAATGAAAAAAGACAGTTAATTAAGCAGTTCTGTCATGAGCAAACTACTTTACAGAGACACTAATTATCATTCTATTACCAATATCAAGAGCATATATACTTTGATGTACAGTATTCTGGAAGAACAGTTTCAGAAAAAATAACAACAGAGATCAACATCATTATTATGATCAACAACACATACAATGTAAATACATGAACAGTATATTTTTGAAGGGATTTTCACCTTTAATTAGAGATTAAACATTTTTATACCATGAACATATTTTTTCCAGTTTTTAACTTTCATTTCTAATTGTATTCTCAGTAAAAATAACCTCCAGCAACTGCTGGTCTACAGGGAATAAGAGCAATATAACAGTCAGCACATTACAGCACACACCTACCTCTGATTCCACTGTCACAAATCCATATGAGATCATATTTGGCAACTTCATAGCCAGGCATTAGATTGTTAATTTTGGGGTTGATGCCAACCTTCTTGCCACCTAAAAAAATACATAATCATACACAATGTATGAGGTTTTTTTAGAATTCAGACTCAATACCCAAAATATTTAGATATACTAGCTGAAGAACAGTAAAAATTTAACCATAAAAGTCCACTTCTATAAAAAGGATTTCAATTTTACATATTCCTTCACTTCTATATTTTAGATCTTACTACAACTATGTAGAGAATTAAAAAGGAAAAAATATTCTAATGCTTCCTCAAAATGGCAGGGTAACAATGTTAATGTAAGTAAAAGGGCAGTAAAACTACGAAGTTTATTACTACAGTCTATAAAGTAAATATTCTCTGCCTCTTTCTTAAAACTATGGTCTATGACCATTATGGTCTACAATAATTTTGAAAGAAAAATTAAAAAGGAACAGAATAAAGTGAGAAACACTTTTGTTTCCAGTTGTCAGACACGGTCCAGTTTTTTTCATGGCAGAGAAAAATGACACTGTACTACCTAGTTCTAATATCCTTTTCCTCCTCTAATGCAAATGTAAAGTGAAGAAAGAGACCTACATTATAAACTGATGAAAAAGGCTTACTGCAGGACCTCAAGATCAAATACAGCCACAACTCCAAGTCACTTCCTGCCCATTTAGTTCAGCACAAGGACAGGATTTAAACTACTGTTTCAGATTTAGAAGGAAAAAGTTGCTGGGGTTGCATAAATCGTTCTTTCTAGAGTTTTTCTGGACTGATGTCACAGATTGTGACTACAAACTTATTTCACCCCAAACTGATGATTAATCTACAGAAGCAACATGGGCTGAACAAAATGCCCATTTATTTTAGAATACTGTAAAAGGAGCTGAAGACCTAAAAACATTTTTCAAGTAAGTTCCACCCTCAAGTTGCACTGCTTACCTATGAACAGTCTAGCATCAACATTCGGGTATTTGCCAAGGAGCTTTTTGCACACATCAATAGCTGGATCATCATGATCTTGTACACAGAGTAGTACTTCATACTAGTAAAAAACAAAGATGTACACACACACGTAAGATCAATACAGTCCAGGGAATAAAGCTTGATAGTGTACCAAACTGGAAAAAAAGACAACTGTTACAGAATTAAAAATAAAACAAAAGGGGTTGTTTTACAGCTAAATAAGACTATTTACTGATACACAACCAAGTACTTGTGAAAAAAGAACCTGTTCCAAACAAACACTTGTACTGAGGAACCTTAGTGCTCCTGTTATCAGAAGAGTTTCTGTGAGGCATGAAGCAAGATGTCCTGGTATACAGGGTAAAATTTTTATTTTCACTTCCATTCTTGTTTACATATGAATCTTAAATCCAGTCTCATACGCAAGGAAATTACAGCACAAAATACTGCAGGAATGATGTTATGATATGCTTGACTGCATACCTCTGAACTACACTTTTTTTTCCTTTACTTTCTAGATGCATATGCAAAACAGAGTTGGAAGACAAGCCAGAGACCAGTATACATACATTTAATTGTATAATGAAGTTAAGCTCAGGAACATGTATATGCATATATAATGTGTATGTATTTTCCTCATTAATAATGTTTAAAAATCAACCAGAGGTAAGGGAAAACTCCAGCTGTTTCAGCAATCAAGCTACATGCTTGTTACACATGAGCTAGAGAGAGCATTTTAAGAATCACTCAACATTGAGGCAGCTTTGAAAGATTTGATGAAGTTATTTCTGTTTCTGCATTAACAGTAAGTTCCTTGAATACTCCTTACTTGATATAACATTCCTCTTTCTGTTAAAATTACTGAACTATTACAAGTTATTAGAGCTCTAATCCAAAGAATAAAATTCAGAAAATGCAAGTTTCTGATCAGGATACCTAGAAGCCATTTTCACAGTCCAAGATTAAAAATTCAAATCTCATTAAAAACAATTTTCTTGGATCTCATTTGATATAGCAGTAGTAAATAAGAGTCCCAACTAGTGTGAGAGTTCTTATTCTCCCTTATACTCTCCTATCACATCACTGAACTTTATTTTCAGTAAGCTACTTAAGCAAAAAGTAATCTGAAGTTTGAAAGCTGCCTGTGGGCTCAATGGTGACAACCTCTGACGTTCTTGTTCAGTAATAACTATTTCACCAGCAGAAAACATTAAGTGAAATACATTCTTTCAAGTAAAAACGGTATTGTTAAGCACAAAAACCCCAACAACTCTTATAGAATATTGTGGAAACTTAAAATCATTAACCACTAAATGGGAGTTGTTAAGACTTGGTCTGGCACTACGGGCTATCAGACAAACACACCTCTCCCTCCCAGAAAGAAATTTAAAGCCAGTTTGCCTAAAGTGCAAGTACTATTTTGATTCCTATCACTTTATCAACATGGAAAATGGAATTTAAAGGGTAAAAAGACCTGCCTCATTAAGCACACGGGTCATTTCACCCCAACCCTGACAGCATGAACACCACAGAAATAACCAAACTAAAGAAACTCGTTCTTTATTGTTCATCCAACTAGACATGTAAAAGAACACCTATTTTTACTAGTAATTAAATCACTGATCTTCTATCCACAGTTGCAATGACACTTCTATATCCATATTCTCCAAGAAATTCAACCAGAAATAATAAAAAATCCCTTTGAAATTCCAGTCTGAAACCCGAAAAATTCACAGTAAATGGTCTTTGTATGCAGTAACAAAGTAAAGAACGTCAACGTATATGACTAAAGGAGAAAAAATACAGATACTTATAAACATTACAATTAGGTTCATTTGGGCATAACATGAGCAAAGATTTCTGCCAAAATTACAGTATGCACAGTAAGTAAGAACTGTTCACTGATAAAAATATTATATGTAAGACCTGCAGTTTAGAAGCTGTATAACTGGCTTCTATGCAAGACACATGAGGTATCACAGAACTGTACACATCACAAATTTTGAATTATTTTAATTTAAAAATTATTTTACACATGGGGTATCACAGAAGAGTATCAGAGAATCAGTATCAATGCAGGCTGAACTTGGCTTCACTGGAACAAGTTTATTATTATTCTTTCCTAATAATTTTTCCTAGGACAGCTGAACTTTGAATACTAGGCAATACTGTTGCTCTGGTTTTTGTGGTGTAATGTCAATCTCTTAAATGAAATATTTCTGTAGTTATTGTACAGAAGCGTTTTCAAACAGTTTGGGGAATCTTGCTTGTACTGTATAATCTATGTCCCAGAAAACTGAAGCATTCATACCTCCGTCTTCATTCTCCTTGGGAAAAGTATGATTGTCACTATCGTTATCCAAAAATCAGATTTCTGTGGAGTAGCAATATTTTAAGATTGCTACCCATATGTATCAGTTATCAGAAGGCTCAAGACTATCTCTCATAAAACAAGATTCAGCATAAATTTTTCTGAATTCTCAAATGAATTATATTTGTAGTTAAATGTTTCAGCTGCATAATGCTTTGATGCTTATAGTCATAAAACAGCTAAAGATATTGCTGCAGCTTCTCTGCACCATTTGCAATATTGGGACACACAGCACGCCTCAAGTATGCTTTAAACTTATCTTGGCCACATTTAATCTTCATTGCACTTTTGTTGAATCAAAAAGACCTAAACATGAATGCCTGAAGCTTTTCAGAAGGCCTCAAGCTTCATTACAGAAAAACTATCCAACTTATTCCAAGTTCCAAATAGTGAAGTTTTTTTTTGTTTTATCCTGCCTACTTACTCCTAAGTTTAAAGCTCTCAGAATACATAAAGGAAGCTCACTGTATAGCTTACACATACCTCTGACCTTTTACAATTGAAGCAGCAGAGTCAGAAGCAGTTTTGAGAATTGAGAAAAGAGTTTTTATTAAAAGTTACAAGTTTTAGAATTCAGGAAATATACAGTAGAAAATGTAGTCTTTCCACCCACAGGAGCATGCATCAAGTAGCAAGTGATGCAGCAAGCATTTGCAGATTTCTTCTTTAAATTGTAAACTCCTTAGAGAAAGGACAGCATCTGACACATTTATCACTTATATTACAAAGTCAAACAGTGTTCAACAGCAAATGTAAGCTTTTTTTAACTAGTTGTTTCCCAGCACCTACAAGTGGCTGGGAGACTATCCTACCTTCCAACAACTGGTGAGGTGCACCACCCTCACTGTAAATTCTTCATTAGCCATGAGCAAGAATCAAAGTTTCAGGTTATCAGTTGTGCTTTATTTTAAAGGGCATGTTACAGAAAAGTAGTAACTGGGGAGGGAGTCTGGCCTCTCAAATGATCTTTTATAGACTGAAGAGTTTTATACTGCTATGAATACCACAATACAGGAATAATGGTTAAACAAATCTTACTGAGATGTAGATTATGTTTTGGCCCCAAGCACTGATCATGTTCCTTTATAGACAGCTTTTCAGAAAGGAGTAAGTTTTGTTTGCAATATGTGAAATAATGCATTTGCTGTGGAAGGAGGAACAATCCTATATATATCCAAGTTGCATAGTTCTAGCTCAAGATCCTGATAGACTTTTGGAAGAAAGGGAGGAATTAGAAAAAACTCCAAATGGTATACATACTTTTGGGTAATCCAGTTCAAAGAAGGTTTCTAAGTTGTTGATCAGGTTAGGATCCACACCTTTTAGTGGCTTTAAAAGTGAAACACCAGGAAGCTTGCTGTACGGCTGTTTGTCTGTGGCTTTCTTATTGAGGTGGAGGCGTCTGTAAGGAGAAATAGTGTGTTTTCTTTATGTGGTGGCACGCTAGAGAAGTCCATTCAAAATACAGCCAGAACTAAGAAACCTTGGTAGTTAAAATTGCTGCCAAAAAATAGTTTTGGTTGTAGAAACAAGTTATTTTTATATCTCACAGTTGATGCGTCAGAGACAATACCTAAAAAAACCCTTAGCATTGTGTAAGTAAATTCAACCTGATTCAACTTACTAGACATTTCAAATTAATGCATTTTCCACTATACATTTTGAAAAAGTATGACTTTTTTCAAACTGCACAGGAGACAATATTTTTCTGCATTCCTCCATAGCACTAAAACTCAAAGTATTGTAAAGGATAATCAGAACAAACAATTTAATGTCAACAAGGAAAGGTCATGTGCTTTTTCCTGCATTAAGTTATGCAAAACTTTCAGTAAGCTGAAAGCACAGGGGATTCTGTTGATCCTACTGATCAATTTGTTAACAAACACCTCCAAGAAAAGGATAGTATCAGTCAACTGTAGTATAAAAAATCCTAGAAACTGGAAATCAGGCTGGGTCAGAAGCATAGATAAAACACGAACACAATTCCAAACAATCACTAGTATTTCAGCAATAAATATACCAAGTAAATTAGTGATCATGTCAACTCGCTAACATGAATGTTTAATCCTACACACTCCTATGTGAATGAACACAAAATTAAATTCTGAAAGCTTGATGGGCCAGTATATAAGCAAATTTGCATCAATATATGTAATTTAAGTTACTGGAGAAAAAGCATTTGCTGAAACTTAGAATTTGCAAATTAGTGCATATACTGCATACTGTAGTTCTCTAACATGAATAGTAGTCAGATTGAAAGAATATTTTATTGCAACATGTACCTAATGGTATAAATTCTTAACTTGAAAGCTTTCACACTTTAAAATTTACAAGATGCTGCTTCAAAAAACCCCAAACAGAAATAGGATTGCTTCATCTTAGTTAAATGGTTAAAAGAAGTCAAGTTCCTAAGAAGCATGCTGCTGATGAAGTGAAATTACTAAAACACAAAGAAGCTCCACTAAGAGAAGATATTACAGTAATTCTCTGTTTTTTCCTGAAATGGCATAGTGATATCACATTTGTTACCTCATCAGCACCCCTGCCTAGCATGCTCCTTTCAGGCAGGTTTGCAGCCTGGATACCAGGCACATAATGCCATTACAGAGAATAAAACAATAGGCTCACTAAAAATACAATTACAAAACAGATTATGTCCTTGTACTGCTATTAAATCCAATCTGGGTACTGCAGAGGTAAACTGAAATAGACTTGCTGAGCAATTAACAGCCAAGGGACAGTCAGATCAAAGTAAGAAAAGCAATAGTTCAGACAGCTACCACAGAGAGAGAAAGATTTTCTTACCAATTTTCACAAATATAACAGCCATCAAGGTCTTTAGTGCCAATAAGAAGCGAGACTCTCAAGAATGCAACTCTGACCAGGAGGAACAAGAGGTAGACAATGGAAGGGGGAGGGTAGTACTCCATTTAAAACAAACTATAGCAATGCACAGAGGCAAAAGCCTTGATGAACAGGAAATAAGAGAACAAAGTAGCAGAGTAAATGGAAGGAGGAGAGAAAGGATGGAGAGAGACTTGAGGCAGGACTGTGATGAAGAATAAGCACGAAGTAATAAAACTGCAGAAGCTTGCAAGGCAACATATTGCACATGATGCTGACACCTAGGATTATGCAGGCGATTAAATGACATAAGGAAAAACCTACACATGGTGTGAGAGAAACTTTGGAAGACACGCAAATGAGACATGCAGTATTATCAGGATCTATTCAGCTGTGAAACACTACACACTGAGACTTTTGACAGGGTATGGCTCAGTATGGTAAGATTTTCTCTAACATGCCATCTTAAAAACAAGATTCCTGTTCCGGTTCATGTTCTATTCATAATACTTCACAAAAGTAGTAGCCTGCCATCCTGAAAGCACTGTGGTATTGTGACACTAAAGGTAAAGCAATTTCTATATCAGTAATTGCAATGCTCAGACTCTGTGGAACAACAGTAAACCACATCATTTTACACTGAGAAGAACTATTTGTGAAATGGCACATCTGGAAGAAAAACCAAAGTTACAATTGAAAGCTACCTTCACCAGAGACATGGACCAATAATTATAAAAAACAAGTTTCAGTAGTGAAATTAAGGCTAATGGAAGTCATGGAAGTCAAAATTTAAACACTAGTTCTAAATAAAGGTGTATGTTAAAGAACATGCACCAAATTAGAGGTCAGATGAAGCAGTAAGTCAGTATTTTTAAACACTAACTTGTGGTTATGGTAGTTCAGTGCTCTCAGGTGGTGTGATCAGCTATCTTCATTATCACAAAGCATATATGATACACAGTTTGAAATCATAAAGGAAAGGAATAATTTCAACAAGTTTGTATCACATATGGAATATTACATATTTTGCACTGAAGTTAGCCCAAAGAATTCAAAAACACTTAACTATACAGATGCACTTGTTTGATGCATTTTTTTCTACCTCTGCCTAATGCAGTAAACTGTTGAAAAACACTACACCAAGGAATGTATACCACCACCAAGGAATGTATAGTATATAAAACATGTTAGCAGAGCACTATTTAAAGGCACTTTTAAAACCTGTATGTGAGAGACTAATAGCAAAGTTATCTACATGCACTTTTGCACCTACATACATTAAATAGATAATCCTGAAATCCCAAAGTAGTGAAACCAAAATTCCTTCGGTAATTAGTCAGGTGCTGGTGTACATAGGTGGGGAAAGAAAAAAGCAGCAGGATGCATAATGGTGTCAGGAGCTATAGCTCAACTATATCATGTGAGAGGTTATCTGCAAAACTTTACTCAAACTTAGTTCCTTAACACAATCATAATTAACCCAAAGAAGTAATTGTGTAACCTAGACTTCTCTCAGAGGAAAAAAAGTATTTCCTAAAACAAAACCCAGGCTACTGAGTTACTACTGCCCAGTATACTACATGATGGATTCTTGCTAACCTGTATCAAATTAAGTCACAAAACTTTTCTTTAAAGGCCAAGACTACATTTCCCTCTTTCCGCTTCATTAAGGGCAAGACAGTATTCTAGCAAAACCAAAAAGCTTCTTACAGTAGACATATTGCTGAGTCTCTCAGCTGAGATAGGAACACATAACTTTTAAAAGCATCTGAAAAAACTTAAGTGCTATTTATTCTCTCACTTCAACCCTTCCTCAGCAGCTACTGAAAGAATTATCCTATTAGGGTGACATAAGTAATTCTAGCTCAGAAATTTGTAACAGATACTTAAAATCTGCTGGTAAAACCACAACACAAGATGCAGGAAGCACTGAAGACATCCCTTGAAGGCTATGGTTCCACAGGCTATTGAGATAAACTAGCAGATCATTACTTATGAAAACCGTTTTCCTGCTTCTACTTCTGAATTTACACACTTCCCCCTTCCCCAGTCCATTTTCATGTTGGCAAGCTGGACTGTCTCACATGGGTGCTGTGAAGTGCTGTTCTGCTATGCAGTAACAGACAAGATCTCAGCTTAAACAGGAGAAATCAAATTTAAGATTATCCTGCTTCTTTTGGTAACAGAATAGTAGAAAGGATGAGTTTTCTCTATCTTCCTTACTTTTTATACATATCCTGTGTTAAAACATTTCCAAAAGTAGGTACCTTTATCCACAAAAGAAAAAATGAAATTTGCTATGGGTATACTACACTGGTCAGTGCATTAAATACAACTGAAAGAAAGACTGGAGGAGTTCAAAAAGTATAGCAGTCAACCCCTGAATTCATGAAAGGGGTAACAACACCCCTGCTTCAAAGATTAGTATTAGCCCACTTAAAATTCTACCACATTAATGTAACAGTATAAAGACAACTCCACATAAGGCAGCATAGGTAACTACTAAGTTTCAGTATCTCACAGCAGTAACTTTATACAGTTATCTGACCATTTTACAATATATTAATATTAAATAATATAAAAAGTACACTTTTTACATAGAAGATACTTTTATATATATAAAAAAATATATATGCATAATGGACTTGGGACAACTGGTAAGGAATCAGGAGCACAAATAGTGTTTTCCTCTATCTTTGTGTCCTGGGTACAGAAATCAAGAAATGAGAGAGTTTGATTCTTGTAGAAGTAAGGAGGGTGGTTAGCAGAACTGCTACCTTGGGACTTCCAGAGGGCAGAATTCAGCCTGTTTAGGAACCTGGTTGACAGAGTCCCTTGGGAGGCAGTCCTGAAAGGCAAAGAAGTCCAGGAAGGCTGGACATTCTTCAGTAAGGACATCCTAAAGGTGCAGGAGCAGGCCCTTCCTATGTCCTGAAGGATGAGCCAGTGGGAAAGACCATCAGCCTAGATGAACAGAAAGCTTCAGTTGGAACTGAGCTAAAAAAAGAGAGTTTCTGACCTTTGGAATTAGGGGCAGGCAACTCAGGAGGACTAAAAAAGATGTTGTGAGGTTATGCAGAGAGAAAATTAGAAGGGCCAAAGCACAACTAGAAGTTAAACTGGCTACTGCTGTAGAAGACAAAAATGTTTCTATAAATACATTATCAACAAAAGGCAGGCTAAGGAGAATCTCCATCCTTTATTGGATGCAGGGAGAAGCACAGTGGCAAAGGATGATGTACTTAATGCCTTCTTTGCCTCAGTCTAAATAGTAAGACCAGCTGTTCTCTGGGTACCCAGCCCACTGAGCTGGAAGGCAGAGATCAGGAATAGAATGAAGACCCCATGATCCAAGGGGAAATGGTTAGCAACCTGCTACACCACTCCAATACACACAAGTCTATGGGGCCAGATGGGATCCACCCAAGGGTACTAAGGGAGCTGGTAGAAGTGCTCACCGAGACACTTTTCATCATTTATCAGCAGTCCTGGACAACTGGGGAGGTCCCAGTTGACTGGAGGTTAGCAAATGTGACACCAACCTACAAGATAGACTGGAAGGAGGATCAGAGGAACTACAGGGAAGGCTATGAAAGGGTTCCTTTTGAGTGCCATGACACAGCACGTACAGGACAGCCAGGTGATCAGGCCCAGTCAGGGTTTATGAAAGGCAGGTCCTGCTTGACTAACCCGATCTCCTGTAACAAGATACACATTTAGTGGAAGAGGAAAAGGCTGTGGATGTTGTTTACCGAGACTTTAGTAAAGCCTTTGACACCATTTCCCACAGCATTCTCTTGCGAGAAACTGGCTGCTCATGGCTTGGACAGTCATACTCTGCGCTGGGTTAAAAACTGGCTGGATGGCTGAGCTCAAAGAGTGGTGGTGAATGGAGTTAAACCCAGCTAACAGCTGGTCACAAGTGGGGTTACCCAGGGCTCGATACTGGGGCCAGTTCTGTTTAATATCATAGAATCAGATTTGGGTTGAAAGAGACCTTAAAGATCATCTAGTTCCAACCCCCTGCCACGGGCAGGGACCCCTTCCACTAGCCCAGGTTGCTCAAAAGCCCCATCCAACCTGGCCTTGAACACTGCCAGGGAGGGGGCAGCCACAAGTTCTCAGGGCAACCTGTTCCAGTGTCTCACCACCCTCACAGTAAAGAATGTCTTCCCTATATCTAATCTGAATCCACCCTCCTTCAGTTTAGAACCATTTACTCCTTGTCCTATCCCTACATCCCCTGATAAAGAGTCCCTTCCCATCTTTCCTATAGTCCCCTTTAAGTACTGGAAGGCCACTCTAAGGTCTCCCTGGAGCCTTCTCTTCTCCAGGCTGAACAACCTGTGTGTGGCAGACGCATCGCCCAATGAAAGCAGAGCTTCTTGGTGACTGAAGTGTAGCAGCTCCTGGCTGCCTTTGTTCTCACAGCCTCAGGGTAGTTTGGGCTTTGGCCAAAGGGAGCCGCTATTGACTACAGGTCAGATTCGTCCCGGGTATCAATGGAGTCCCCTGGGGGAGCCTTTGGGAGCTCATCCCCTGGAGCAGCAGCTGTGGTCAAGGACTCTCCCCTTGGGTCAGGACGCTGCCCAAGGAAACTCCTCGAGGGACCGTGGGTCAGGACGCTGCCCTGAGCAGGTCCTCAAGGTTGAGAGCCCTCACTTGTCAGGTAAGTGATAAAGCATTTTGGGTTGTCGTTAAACCCTAGGTAGCAGGGCTTCGTAAAGTGTTTGGGGTTGTGGTTAAACCCCAGGGAGTGGGGATTTGTTATGCATTCTGGGTTGCTGTTAAACCCTAGAAAGCTGTTCTGTTCTCTTCTCAGAGAGCTAGTTAACTGTGTTCATAATTTCTTTTTTTTTTTAATTTTTGGTGGCTTATTTGAGAGCATCCATAACATAACCCCAACTCTCTCAGCCTGTCTTCATAAGAGAGGTGCTCCAGCCCCCTGAGCATCTTCATGGCCTCTCTCTGGACCAAACAGTTCCATGCCCTTCTTACATTGGGGGCACCAGAGCTGGACACAGCACTGCAGATGGGGTGTCACAAGAGCACAGTAGAGGGGAAGAATCCCCTCCTTCAACCTGTTGGCCACATTTCTCTTAATGCAGCCCAGGACATGGTTGACTTTCTGGGCTGTGAGTGCACACTGATGGCTCAAGCCTAATTTTTCATCCACCAATACACCCAAATCCTTCTCCGCAGGGCTGCTCTCAATCCACTCATTGCCCAGCCTGGATCTGTGCTTGGGATTGCCCCAACCCATGTGCAGGACCTTGCACTTGGCCTTGTTGATCTTCATGAGGTTTGCACGGGCCCGCCTCTCAAGCTTGTCTAGGTCCCTCTGGATGGCACATCCCTTCCTCCAGCGTGTCAACTACACCACACAGCTTGGTGTCATCGGCAAACTTGCTGAGGGTGCACTCAGTCCCACTGTCCATGTTGCCAACAAAGATAATAGTGCTGGTCCCAACACCAACCCCTCAGGGACGTCATCATGGCTCCTCTCTTGGACATTGAGCTGTTGAATGCAATTCTTTGAGTGTGACCATTGAGTCAATTCCTTATCCATCAAGTGGTCCATCTGTCAAACCCATGTCTCTTCAATATAGAGACAAAGATGTCTTTATCAATGGTCTGGATCAAGTGCACCCTCAGTAAGTATGCACACAACACCAAGTCAGGCAGGAGTGCTGGCCTGCTTGAGGGTAGGAAGACTTTACAGAGGGATGTGGACAGGCTGGATTGATGGGCCAAAGCCAACTGTACAAGGTTCAATGAGACTCAGTGCCAGGTCCTGCACTCGGGTCACAAGAACCCCATGCAACACTACAGACTTGGAGAAGAGTGGCTAAAAAACTACTCAGCACAGAAGAACCTGGGCGTGTTGGTTGACAGACAGCTGAACATGAGCCAGCAGTGTGCCCAGGGGGCCAAGAAAGCCAATAGCATCCTGGCTTGTATCAGAACTAGTGTGGCCAGCATGACTAGGAAGGTGATCATCCCCTGTACCCGGCACTGGTGAGGCTGCACCTCATTTACTGTGTTCAGTTTTTGGTCTCTCGCTACAAGACAGACATTGAGGTGCTGGATCATGTCCAAAGATGAGCAATGCAGCTGGTGAAGGGTGTAGAGTGCAAGTTTTATGAGGAGCAGTTTAATGTGGAGAAAAGGAGGCTCAGGGAAGACCTTATCATTCTCTACAACTACCTGAAAGAAGGTTATAGTGAGGTGCATGTCAGTCTCTTCTCCCAAGTAACAAACAATAGGACAAGGGGAAAATGGCCTCAAGTTGCACCAAGGGAGCCTAAGATTGGATATTAGGAAAGCTTTCTTCATGAAAAGGGTTATCAAGCATTGGAACAGGCTGTCCAGGGATGAGTCACCATCCCTGCAGATATTTAAAAGGAGTGTATACATGGCGCTTTGGGATGTGGTTTAGTGGGGGCCTTGGCAGTGGATAGGTTAACAGTTGGAGTCGATCTTAAAGGTCTTTTCCAATCTAAACAATTCTACAATTGTATATTCATAGATGGAATAGGATTTTATTTAGAGAGAGAGTGTCATGAACTCAAGACAGCATTTGGCTACAGAGCCACAATGCAAGTTTTTGCCTGCATGTGAAGGCAGGAGGAAAGGGGTCTGCACAAGCAGCCTTTGTTATAGCACCAGGAAGCAAAACAAGGTACTTGAACATGGAGACAAGAGAACCTCAAAAGGACTCTCTGCAAGGACACAACTAAGCCTGAGTAACACACTATTATCAAGTACTTATTTTCATATTGCTCTACCCAAGTACACAAACATACTAATGTGCATTAAGAAGCCTACTACACTATTATTCCTGTTTAGGCACCTCCTAGACTTCTGACAGATCTAAAAGTTACAACACAGATCAAACAAAAAACATCAACTGTGGTCACAGACCTCCCAGCAAATAGACAGAATTATTCTTAAAGCAAGAACTAAACATATTGATCTTGTTTTCAAACTTTTTCCTTCCACTAGAGTGAAGCTTTATAACATAGCTGAACCAGTTTAACTACAGGCTACTGTTCAGAGGCACTCCCTCTTTCCTCCTTTCCCTATTTTTTCTGGGATGTGCTGTGCTTCTCAGTGGTGATGATATTTGTCTGATCCCAGTGACCTAGTTAAGATACTTAAACCACCACATAATTATTACCCCATATGTAATATTATCATTTTGCCAGTTTAACTTTGCAAGTATAGTTTGAAAAGATGTGGCAAGATGATCATGGAGCTTCACTAATCAGAAAAGATCTTCCAGTGTTCCTTCTCCTCTGTGCTGTCATCAACACCAGCCAAACAAAACATCATGGCAGTATCAATGCCTGTACAATCCTGCTTCAACTCAAAGTTAAATCTGGCTTTTTTTCCTCCCTCACACTTCAGGTTGTCTTTTGCCAAATTAGAGTTATAGTGCCTTAGAAAAGGCTGCAAGAAGCTCCAGAGCACGTTGAAAAAGGTGACTGAATGTGCTGCCACAGCCATAGAAGAGTAGTAGGGTCTTTCTTCCTCCTCGTGCTTCAGCTGGCTTTCTGAAGAGCTGAGCTGCCTGTGGATGAGCGGCATAAGCCCACCCACCATGGAGTTAGAAGAGGAACAATGTCAGCACAAAGGAAGCATCAGGGGCCCACCTTCCTCTAGAAACATATACAAGGATTAGGGTCAGGTCCCAAAAAAACTCTTCCACAGCCAACTCTGCATTACAGTTTTCCTTTACAGCATTCACTCCCTTATAACTTACTCCCTGCCCTATTTGCCTGCCAAAATCAGCTAGAGTTAACTACTAGTAGAAAACACTGCCAGACTCTTGAAGTAATACTTAAGGTGTGCCACCCTTCTTAGCTGAAAGGAAGAGTTCACCCTATAGTAATATGCTGGTGCCAGATCAGGACACCTTTGCTTGGCTGCTGGCCTGGGTCACCCCATCCCACCAGCCAAAGTGTTCTCAGGTAGGTAGTCCTCTCCATCCTCCACTCTTGCCACTCACATCTAATTCAATGGCCATATGGACACACAGCAAGTCAATCCACCCATGCACCAACCTAAATTACATAAGCATCAGATCCAACAACAGCGAGCAGCAGAAATGCACAGCTGGGGACAAGAGGAAAGGACTTAAGAGTAAACACTAATGCCACTTTTAGTATGACAGAAATTGTAATTAAAAATAGTTAACATGTGATTTGGCCTTGATAAAATGCTCAGAGACAGAGGGAAGCAGACAAGTCCGTAAGAAAGAAACAGTAAGATTCAGGTGCCCACTTTGAGGTACAGACTTCCTCTGGCTGTCTGCCAGCAGAAAAAAAAAGTCATAGCTTTGTGCATGCCTGCTCAAAGAAAATTGAAAAAAAGTAATCCTACTGCTTGCATACTAGAAGTTTGTTGAAAAGCATGCTGCAATTGGTTAGTGCTTCATCACGTGACAGCTGAGGGTAGAAGGCAGGCCAAAAATTTCATTCACTTTGAATATTTCCTCCTGTACTACACATACCCCACAGACAAAAAAAAAGGAACCCAGAATGTAACACACTGAAATTGTTAGATCTTAATTGATAAGACAAGCAAATAAGGTTGTGAAAGAATGCCAGGAATTTATAAAAAAACCTGGTAAAGCTGACAGAGCAACCCTGAAGAAGCAACAGATTAAAACAGGGAAATACCAAGATAAGAAAGCTGCTGATAGCAAGGAGAGAACTCCCTGAATTATGAATGAGCTTTCCTTGTTAACACAGTAAATCCCTTCCTAGAGGACAAAGCCCTCCACCAAGTAAAGCCCCTTTCTCACTGAACATGAACAGTTAAGAGGATACTGTGACTTTAAATGGACTCGAGAACTTTTAAGGACTAATGAGAACAAGGGTGGCCAAACTTATCAGTAAAAAGTACTGATAACTGTCACTCGGAATGTATAAATGCTTACCTTGTGTTAACCAAGGTGTGCCAGCTTTGCAGAATTACCACCTAGCACCCATCTCTGCACAGATATGGGTTAAACAAAACTCACTTCTGTTTTTCAGCTCATTACACACTGGGTAAAAGAACCTAGATTTCTAAGACAACAAAATCACAATGGGCAGTGGAGAGGAAGGGGAGTGATTTAAAAAAAAAAAACCAACCAACCTTAAAACAAGCTCTAAAACAGCAAGAGTCAAAAGCTTTTCCACAAAAAAAAAGAAAGGTCAAGTTAAAGGTCTTGAGATGGAATTGAGTGAGAGAGAACCTAGGTTGTGATCACTTATTTTTCAAAGTAAATATTCTCAAAAAACAAACATCAATTTGCTCTTCCAGTTTTGTGTAGTAGCTCAATCAGTGGATAGTATTAAAGGCAAAATCATGCAATGCAAAATAGTAGAAATTCTATCTAGTACTATTTGACATTTTGAATTTGAAATCTTCATACACAGCTGAAATTCTTTAAGAAGCATCTTCTAAATGTTATCACAAAAGTCATGTTCAGTACATGAAATCCATAACTTGATACAG
The DNA here is from genome assembly GCF_003259725.1 of Athene cunicularia. Taxonomy (NCBI): domain Eukaryota; kingdom Metazoa; phylum Chordata; class Aves; order Strigiformes; family Strigidae; genus Athene; species Athene cunicularia. The sequence continues at coordinate 7,158,680 of NW_020799144.1, read as the reverse complement.
CCTGGTGGGTGGGAAGTTTCAACTTCTGGAGTTTTGAAGAGAAAAAAAAACCCTAATTTTTCAGGAAGAAGAAAGTGCAAACACTACAGACCTCAACTTAAAACCAGCAAATACTTCCTTTTTAATCTAGAAATTTGTCTCCTACTCTCTTCCTGCCCCCACACCTGCACAATAAAAGAAACAAACAGGCTCCTGTACAATAGATTGTAGTTAAACCTGAAGTAGTGGTAACCTTTTACTGTCTGAATCATAGAGAGTTCATAATTCATCAAGCTGAAATGAAATGTGCTTAACAAAACCAGCAAGTTGCTCACAATACAGCCATTACTGTATCATACTAAACATTAAATTGAACACACCGTTTTTCCTTATAGTCTATCTGCAGGCTGCCATCAATAGCAATTCATTCCCTGTTTCTGCTTTCCCACACCCTCAGCCTACTGGCAGCTGCAAAGCAGTCAGCACCACAAGATAAATTGGATCAGCCTGCTGATCAAACAGAAGTATCCCACAGAAAAAGCTAGTTTGCTGATCTGAGTCACCACGTAGCCACATGCTCACTAAAGGCAGATTAGAATAGCAGAAATGTTTAGAAAGGTGTAGGGGTAGGAGTGGACTTGGATTATCCCTTTGAGCATCAAACCAAAAGCCACTGAGGCACAGAAGTAGAAATACTTTTCAATACAGACTCCTTGCAACAAACGTTATGCAACTTCAGAAAACTGCATCCAGCATGATTTGCATTTTATTTATGAAAGCATCTCCAATGGATGGCAGTAACTCTAGGCAGCAGAGAGCTTTTAGTACAGGATCAAGCCCTCCAAGTATGGGATCTTTCATAACACAACACTTCAGAACATCTGTACTGTGAGACTATTAAATTTGTTTTTCTGACTTATTTTGCAAAGCTACAGATCAAAACAGCTCAGCCTTATTAATTTCATAAGGCACAAGTTTAAATCATTTGCTAAACATTAGATAACATGCTTCCTACAGACCCCAGCCTGCTCTTTACTGCTGCTTTTGTGCCAAAGATCCCTGCCACCCATCATTTTCCAGCTTCTTCACCCTAAGAGGTTCCAAAACAGTTAACTGCCAGTAACACAATTATGTTAATGACTAAACAGAAACTACATTAACAAATCATAAAGAAGATACCATAACAATATTTTTTTTCTTAATTTTCAGTGGATGACAGGTCATTTCTTAGTTAATTAACTCAGCTGCAACTGTTTCCAGAGTACAAAACAGCATAGCACCGAAGCAGAAACCTTACTCAAACACCAATTCACAGAAGTTTGAATAAACAGCTCTAGGCCCTATTACCCCCAGTTGGGATAATAAAAAAAGCTGTAAATCTTGTCTGGACTACTCAACTGTCAGCAACACAGTGTCACTGCACTCATGCTGCTAATGCCTTGGAGAACTTGAATAAGTCTCCTATAAGGAACATCAGAAACAGAAGAAAGCAATTATGAAAAGCCTACAATATAAAATCTTAAATTTAAGCAACACTTCTACACGCAACACCAGATCTGACAGCATTTCAGAAGGGCTATGGGTTGTTTTTTTTTTTTTTTATATTTCCAACAGATACAAACCAGAAAAAACAGCTCAGTAAATCTCTTAAAAAAAAACACCCGAACAACAAACACTTGGTTCATAGACCTTCAAAAAAACCATTTACCTCCCTCACCATTACACAATCTACATAAAATAATATATTTGAAAATGCTGTTACAAAACACATGTATCATCTCTCAAATGCTTAAAAGGAAGTGTGGAATACCTTAATTTTGAAACATTTCATTAGTATTTCAAAAGGTTAGCAAGTACAACCCTTGACACTCTTTCAACCACCCACGGTACCACCTCATACCGTGCTTTTCCCCTGCCTTCTATACTGACTAAAAATCCCAGAGATCTGCAATCCTGCAGTCCAAAAATCTTGTCTACTCCCTGCTCTCCCCTACCCCATCATAGAGAGCTAAGGATGAAGGCATGAAGAATTCTGCACTTTCTGTTTGCTACTCTTATAACACTGAACAGTTCAAGACACATGTTCTGAAGGAGGTAAGTCTGAAAGTTTTCTACCTCTTTTGAACACAGAATCTTCCTTTATTGAAGTTTGCAAAAAAAACCCACATGTTGATTTAAACTAAAAGAAGTATTTCAGCAGAAAGTGCTTAGGATAGCAATAACAGCTCAGTACATTGATCAAAATCTGATTTTCAGCAGCTTAATTATGCCAGATCTAACAAGGTGTGCATGACTAGAGAAATCCGCTTCATAATGAGTTGTAGCACACAACTTATTATCAAACCAAAGCAGCAGTCACCCAGGAAGTCATTACAGGTATACTGAACCAAGACCTCAAGACAAACACAATAAAGGTAGAACACTTGCAAACAATGTGAAAATGAATGCTTAACTTAATTTACAATTCCTCCTCATGGACTGTACTCCTGACACAGGTGAGATGAGCTCTACCAAGAGGAGCAGGGGAAGGGGCAAAACCTGAAACAGTCTTGGTTTACAAAGAGGTGTTTCTGAAGAGCAGGACAATAATTCAAGTGGTCTAAAACAGACCAAACCAACTACCAAATTGGTAAAAAAGATACATTATTAGTTATCCTGCCATTTTAATGAAAAAAAAAGATTTGTCCACTAGAAGCACCTACCAAGTGTTCAAAAATTGCTTTAAGAGATACAATACCAAAGCAGAAAGTAGCACTGCCAAGACAATCCTAATCTTTCACTTAGTACAATGCTTCAGTTTGGCTTTCTAGCCTTGTCTACACTTGTAAACATGTTTTTACCTTACTCATCCAAACAGCATACTACTTCCTTTATGTATGCATGCTACAACTTCAATAATTTGACTCAAGGTATGAATTCAATCAGGCCAATTATGAGAGGGAATAGTCTAGCCTAGGTCCTCATCAACTGTTACTAAAGCCAACATATTTAGAAAAATGCAAAATTACTGACCTTGCAGTTAGTGAAATTAAAAGGGTTTTTTGGGATCTACAGCAAAACATTTCTCACAATAAAGTAATTAATCATTTTTTAAACCACAGTCTTCAGTAAAATGCAAACCAAATATTAAGTGTGTCAAAACCACAGAACCTCATTTCAGTTAAAATGTAAAAATCCCAGTGAACTCCAACAGCACTATTTTGCATTATGCAATTCCCAGGGAGCAATGGACACAAGCAATGAAAGGTGCTTTAGTAAACCAGTAAAACTAGTTACATACTTAGCATGCCACAGAGCAGTTCTAACAGAAATTTCACCAATTAATTTTTAAAGTCACTTATCTACCACTCTACTCCCTCGCCTTAATCAAAAGTTATGCCTTTATGGAAACATGGTTCATATAAAGCCTCAGCTTCTTTAAAACTTCTTCAAAATCTTCATATCCTGACAAAAAGATTATATTCTTCCTCATTCCACTGTTCTGCTTCTTCCATTCCAGCTTACATACAAGGCTAAATGCTTTTTTGCCCTCCAAAAGCTCCACGTGCTCCACTAACCCAACCGTTTCATTTCTATCTTCAATACTCTAAATGTTTTCTATCTTCCCATCCCATGCAAACCACACAAACAGATATGGTTTGTTCTTAAAGCCCACTTGCCACATTTGTTGCACCATCCTCCCTCTTCTCAACATCAGCATACTATCCAGTCTGCCACAATTTCTCTCCTTAAATCTACAGCAAACAGTCTTTAATCTAGGCTTTGGTTCCTTGCATTCTGCTAAATCATACATGTTCAGAGCTGCTACTACCAAAATTTGGAGTGACAGTTTATAGTCTGTGTCTTATCCTCTTGACTCACACCATTAAAAAAAATTTACCTTCCCTAACTCCTTCCAATTTTATGGGTTTTCTGCCACATTGTTATCACCCTCAGATTTTGTATTCTGCATTGTTTTTATTTCCCTAATTATTACTTGTAATTTAAAAATTCAACCACAATCTTAGTATAAATAACTCAGATTAATTCCTGCTTTCTCCAGATCTGTCTTCCCTTATGGATTACCTAAATTTAAGTCTTGTGACTACACAGTGTCAAGTAAACCTCAAACTGTTTGAAATAAGCAGTATACACAATTTACATCCTCTACACAACCTCCTTCTCAGTCTACTGCTCCATAATAGTCCAGGCAAGAGCCTGGGTATCATCTTTCACCCAAAAAAAAAAAAAAAAAATCACAGAACAACAGAGGTTGGAAGACACCTTTGAAGATCAGCTACTCCAACCCTCTGGCTCAAAGTGGAGGTAACTAGAATAGGCTATTCAGGAGCAGCCAGCCTTTCCTGTCTCCAAGGATAGAGCCTCCACCACCTCTCTGGAAAGCCTGTTCCAGTATTTGACCATGGAAGTTGTCTTTTGTTTAAAATTAGCGTCTTTCATTTGAATTTGTGCTTATTGCCTCTCATTCTGTCACTGAGCACCACTGAGAAGCATCTTGTCCCGTCTTCTTCACATGCCTCCACCCCTCAAAATCAGGTATTTACACACAATGATGGGATTCCCCCCTAGCCTTCTCCAGGCTGAACATTTCCAGCTCTTGGCCTCTTTTTTTTTTTTTTTTTATGACAGATGTTGAAGTCTCACTGTCATCTCTGTAGTCCTAAACCAGACTTACTCCAGTCTATCCATGTCTTATTACCAGGGAGCCCAAAACTGTGAACTGCACTCCAGACATAGCCTTACTGCTGCTGTGTAGGGGGGAAGGATCACTTCCCTCAACCTGTCAGCAGCATAGCCCAGAATACTGTTGGGTTTTTTTGCTGCTACAGGTACATTGCTGTTCATACTCAAATTGGCACCCACCAGCACTCACAGGTTCTGTTCTGCCAAGCTGCTTTCTAGCCAGTCAGCCCCCAGCCTGCGATGATGCCTGAAGTTATTCTTGCCAGGTGCAGGACTTGGCATTTTCCTTTCTTGAGCTTTATGAGGTTCCTGTCAGATCAATTTTCCAGCCTGTCCAGGTCCCTCTGAATGGCAGCACACCCATGTGGTATATCAGCCAGTCCTGCTACTTCAAACTTGCTCGTATGTCCCATCCTCCAGGTCATTAGTGAAGACATCAAACACTACTGGCCCCAGCACTGACCCCTGATGATTTTGTGCATCTCAAACTTCCATCCCTTCAATGGTTTCCATCTTCTATCACAAGCTATCACTACCCTAACCATGACCATGCATAAAGCAAATGGCTGAAATCTGGTTCAGCTTTGAATAGGGGGTTGAAACTGAACCTTTAACAGGCACTTCCAGTCTGAAGCACTCCTATTTGCTTCAGTGATGAAAAACTGACACTCACCTCTGCCTCTACGTTGTTAAAGTCTCAGCCACTTGTGTGTTCCCATACCCCATAATTTTCCTTTGTTCCTCCCCATACCTTTGCATCACTATCCTTCGTATTTGCCTCTTCTACAATGCTGTCATTCACTTGCTGAATAAAATCAACACATCAAGGTATATGGATGTAAGACTCCCAGTAAGTACGTTAAGGTTTCGGCATAAAGTGGGGTCCATCCACAATGCATGGACTATTGGGAGACGGGTTACTGAAAGCAGGAAGATGAAAAAGTTGCCCAAGATCAAACAAAAGCCTCAGATAACTTCCCCACTCATGCATCTCCAGTGTTCTAGTTTATGGTCAAGCATTCAAGTCCATTTTTGCTTGCTTTTAACCCTCTAAATTTTTGCAGAAAGAGGCTGCTAATATAGATCATGAGCTTGCTCCACTCCCTGTTCCACATATACAAGATCACAGACAACAATCTAAGTTAAAGTTACCAACATTTTACATGAAGCTTGTCAGCTATGTAACTGGAAAAACTATTTACCCTGAGGTAGACAACCTGCATGGAACATTTCATCATAAGTGGTTCAAGTTCAATAAAGATTCAACTAAGGAATGAAGACAAACCCAAGAAGAGACAGAGCATTCTGCATGTGCTAAGACACTTTTAGCTACTTCCTGGAGCTCCACATTTCTGTTTTCTGTTTCAGTTTGATTATCAACAGGAGGGAAGGATACCTCTAATCTCAGAAACAAGTATTTGCACTATCTCCATCAAAGTCTTAGTTCACTTACACCTGGTTAACAGTTGATAGTAGCAGGCAAGTTCTCTAAAGATTGCCTTTTAAATTAGATCTACACTACATCCCCTCCCGTATCTACAACATGACTGCCTCTGAAGCACTTCCACAAACCAAAGAAAATGCAATCCTATGATGCCAAAGTGTATAACTACTATTTCTCTTAACAACTACTTTAGCCAATCTATTGCCACTTACAGAGGAAAATGTAAGACAGCTCAGAGGAAGAGACAGGCCCACCAACAAGCAAAAAGGTCAAAAGGAGATGACAGAAGACAAGCAGAGAGGTCAGAGAACAGAGCAGGGTAAGCCTGGACACAAATCATGGACTGAGCAACAAGGGAGGAACAAAGAGAACAACAGGGTGACAAGACAATAGAATAGAGCCAAGAAAAACAGAATTGTTATTTTCTTAAGAATGAAATGTCACAATTACTATACAGTAATATATTATTAATCAAAATATAAAAAAGACTTCACAACAAAAGAACAGAAGTTAAACATCAGCTATGTGGGCTTTTTTTGTTTAGGTTTGGAAGCCGTGTTTAGAAAGCTCTTCAACACTGCACATCTACTTCAGGAAATTTGAGGTTTTTGCATCTGTACAAACTGAATTTCCTCCTTGTGTACATATGCATTACACTAAGGCTATTAATTACTTTTAGTTACATTCAGGTTTTTTATTACATTTACATCTTTCTGAAAGTCTTGTGTTTTACTCAGCAGACAAAGCACAAGGGACCCAGTTATATCCAAATGCCACAAATGCAGAATTCATTTCTTTGTTGACTGCTATAACATATAGACAACTGATTTTAAAAAGCAAAACCCAGCAATATGTTTATCAATTAAATGAGATGCACTACTCTTTCCGCTACATCTAGGAACCAAGACAATGACCAATCTCAGTATCAACTGACTGTGGATCCCTTAAAGTGATTTACATTAAGTGTTATAATTAGAATTGCCACTGACAACTGTTAAAAGAACAATGGAGACTCAAAACCAGAACATAACTCCATGTTTTGTGGACCAGGCAAATAAAGCATCAAGATATAAACAGCTTAAGAGATTTACCAAACACTTTAAGAACTCTGTAGCAGAGGCAATGCTGAATGCAAGTCACCAAAGACTGAATTTGACTTAAAAGCCATTCTACTGCCTCTCCTCAGTCCCAGAATACAATAAACACCTCTACTTGGTGTTCAAATTGAACTAATCAACAAGTGAGTTATTCAGAGTAAAAATATAAAACCTTTCATTGATTTTTTTTTTTTAGACTAAAGTCTGAAGACATATAGGGAAACTGAGATCAGATTGATTATGCTTAAATAAGGCATTTTCTAAGTTCTGCAGGCTTCGCTTGCCAGCTTTATTTTAGAAAGAGGCACACCATGTTCAGAAAGCTCCTACCATTAAACTAGAATAATCTATTTTGAAGTACAGCTAAACCAGAAAATCTACTGCCACAGATCTTGCTAGCCAGGGATTCAGAATTACAAGACATTTTAAAGTACCATAAACCCATGAAAACAGCTTTACCTGTGTTTTTATTTTGGGGTGGGGTGGTTGTTACTTTTTCCCTGATGTCCTAAAACTTCTGTTTCACTATTTGCATGTCCTTAGAATGTAAGTTAGAATCATTAAATAACTATTTTAATACACTAATAAAATGTCAAAATGTACTCCTTAGTTTCCTGAATAACACTTTAGCCAATACTATAAATACATTTTCTTTATTAGCACATCATACCTACAGTCTTCTAGTTTAGATATAGATACACATTTCATTTTAATTCTCAAAGTTCATTTTGGTTGTCCATACAACTACACAACTTCAGATGGTTTCAGAGTCAGTACATCAGACTCAAAAACTGAACTCTTCTTACTGGATCAGTTGGTGTCTCAACTCCAAATGAAGAGCCTATACGGAAGCAAGGAAGGGTCTTAATCAAGGTCCCAACTTGGGTATGAAGGATAGCATCTCAAACAGGTCAAACACCACAGCCTTACTATGAAGGGTAATATATGCAAACTGCACTTCATCTAATTACTAGCTATAAAAACTTGCTATTTGGTCCATGTTTATTGCATTTACTTCACTGATTCAGTATTATTGAGAGCACACCAAACCAAGACCCATTTCATAATCACATACATTAGACAATTTATAAAAAATTGGCCTTTTGACTTAGCAGTGTGGCTGTTTGCATCTCATTGGTAGCCCACCTGTTTATTTTAAAGGATGTCATGCTTTAAACTTGGCCAGTAGCCAATCACCACAAGGCCAGTCATTCACTGTCCCCCCTTCCTCCCCAGTGAAATATGGAAGGGGAAAAAAAAAAAGAAAATTGTAGATTGAAAAAAAATATTTAGTAATAGTAACAAAACAACAGTAACAATAGCAAGTCCAAACCAGTGAAAATACAGCAATGGCTCACCAACCAGCACAGAGCCCACTCTTGGCAGCCATCCTAACCACACCAGAAATCCTACCACCAACCAGGAAACCAAAACGAAAAACAAGAAAGCACACATCCTCTTATATACTGAGCATGATGTCACACAATACGGAATATTCCAATGACCAATCCAGGCCCAGTCCTCTAGCTGTGCTCCCTCTCAGCCCAACGAAAGTTAACTCTATCCTGCCTAAACCAGGACAAAGGAACATGAAATCAACACATCCCACCATACTTATTTATAAATCAAAACCATTCCAAGTGGGTAAGGGTAGTAGGAGAAAGAGGTAGCAAGAACCAGATTTTACAAATGCAGTCTGGAAGATATTCTTCCTCAACTGAAATCCTGCACAATACCACAGATATCCAAACCCTACATCTTCTAAAGCAATTACAGCACAAACCAACATAGCTGAAATGCTGTCACGACCTTAACCTTTACAACTGCTAACAGCACTTCAAGACAAAAAGCTTACTTTCCTGAATAATCCCATTTATCTAATTAATTCACATATGTTCCAAGTATTTTGTTAAATCAAACATCTAAAATACCAGTGGGGAATTAGAGGAGGACTGCCTAGGCCACAACATGTTTCAACATTATCTTAGTAATCCAGTGGCAGATATCAGCCCTTCCAACTCACTAGTTCAGCATTGTAGACACAGTGCAGATCAAGGACAAACAGCCCCTACCCCAGCGACCTGAAAATGTTAAAACCAACACTGACAATAAATAAAAAACAGAAGACTAATTAGTTTCATCTTATTCACTTCCTGTAACAAGTACAGTATAAGCAGTTTTCAGTATATGAAAAGTATTTCATAGTTCTACTCTAATACTGCGTCCTCCCACCTACATCAAAAAAGGAGTTTCCATCTAGTAAGTGAAGATCCCTTCATACCTCAGTGGTCTAGGAAAGGGTGTTGCACGTTGTGCCTGCTGTCCATGGCAAAACAGTATCTATGGAGATGAGAGGCACTAGTGAGAGTGTCCAGCCACCACAGTTTTCAAGCCATGGCATTAATGATACCATCTATCTGGGGTCCCTTCCCCATAAATATGCTCCAGTAGTTAAAGCAAACACAGACAGTAATCCTTCTACTAATTCTCTTCACAAGGGTAACTTGCTCACAGGACCAGGCCATTCCTCCACACACTCCACCAGACAACCCCACAGCCCTTCCCCCTTGCACAGAACTGTGCTTACAGAGAGCACAGGCTCTGCACTCGCCAGAGCAGTGCTTTCTCCAGTCATTAGCTATATCCCACCAGCTCCAGTTTCTCAGCACCAACACAGACACTGCAAGGACATCTCTCTGGGACAGCTGTAGTTAGGTGTCCAGCATTTCTTTAATTTCACTACAAGCAAAGGGCAGCTGTGTGGTCACACTACAGGGAACAGTGGTCCCATTCCCACAGACCTGCCAAATCACTGTAGCTGGGGAAGCTCCTCTACAGCAGCCTGCCAAGGCAGCACAGCTTGTAATTTGGTCATTTCAGTGCTACCAGCTGCTCACCTCCAGCCAAGGGCATTTTCACACGAACCCGAAATTCCTATTACCACCAGCCCATTATTCTGCCAAATACAGTCAGCTCCTGGCTCTGGATCTGCAAGACAGTACCTTGAGAGTCTCACTGGAAACACACTTTTTCTCATAGGAGTCTCATAGGTTGGGACATGACCAAACCAATTCTTACCCATCCCTTTTGCAGCTAGCAAGTTTTCCATCTGTTAACATATTGTTTGTATTAACTCCACTATACACAATACATACATCTGCAACACAAGTTCCTAATAACAAAAACCACAACTCCTTCCAAGTTCCACATAACTGCCAACACTCCAGGCCCAGGCTACAGGTCCAGCTGTCACCTGCATTCCCCACCAATTACTGTCACAGGCAAAACAATCTTAACTAGGGAATTCTACTTACTTTGAATTATTGCCAATTTGGGTATACTGAGTGGAAAAAAAAAAAAAGACAAACTTTTAGGGAAGCACCTTTTGTTCTCCTTCCCCAGGCTCAGCTTCAGCCAGAGACCTTTCCTCCCCACCTATCTGAACTGTTCTCATTTCCACTCCTTACACCCAGTCCCTCCCAAGCCCTTCAGCAAAGCGAAGCAGGAGGCAAGGGTCAATGCGCAATGCTTTTTTTCTGCCACGCCCTCCTTCTTACTTATTTTCCTCCCCTGCTCATTGCTTTTTAACTGTTACTCTGCTCCAGCAGGTGTATCTGCTCTGGAGTGAGTTACCTAAAGGCTGCAATCCCTCTAGCAGTCTAGTGTCCCAGCATGGGTCTGCAATGGGCTGCAGCCTCCTCCTCAGGGGTGGGCTACCCACAGGCTACACTCCCCCAGGGTATCCCCACATTAACATGGATTGCCCACAGGTCGCAGTCCCTTTAGGGGTATGCATACTTGCCCTGGCATGGTTTACTGGCTGCCCACAGTCCATTTAGAAGTGTCCCTGCTCCAGTGTGCAGCATTCCCTTTGCATGTGTAGCTCTTGCGGCATGGACCACCCAACAGTGTCCCCTTCCTCGGGTTCTCCTCTGTCCTCTCCTCTCGTGTCTCAGTGTATCTCATTCTTTTTCCTACTGCTTATCCTCTTGCCTGTCTTTCTCCATATCTCCATTTGTGTCTCCTGCCCCTCGCAGCTGCCACTCTTCTTAAAGATTTATGAGCAGCAGCACCACACATGCTCATCTGATAGGCTGAGGTTTTAGCATGTAATGGGCTGTTTTCATCAGCCTCAAAGCTGTCCAAATCAGCTGTGCCCACAGTAGTCTATGGTCTCTTCCCCCCACTAGGCACCCTTGCAGCTCCCCAGTACTGAAATCCTGCCATTTGTGCCCAAGACAATCCATACAACTAGTTTTCAAGAAATAAGTTAATTATCTGAGTAAATCAGAACTAAAGGCAACCCAACTAGAGTACAGAAAAACTGTTAGAGCTTATCAGTGATTTCACATAAAAAAATAACAAGGTAACCATGATCAAGGGCAGTGGAAGCAAATCTCTATCACCCACATATTCAAGAGCTTTGCCTTGAACTAGGGCTAGGGTTTATCGAATACCTATTGTGCATGTGAAACAGCAAGAAAGGAGAACAGATAAGCAAAGCAAACAGAAATTCAGATATTTTCTAATCCCTGTAGTGATGCAACAGTGGCCTTTTAAGAGAGTAAAAACATAGTCTTCTACAGAAAGAGAGGTGCGTTCTTAATCATTTCCCCACGTAGCCACAGACAATTCCAGTGCCAAGCTCAAGCAATAACCTGCTTTGTCAGCCACCAAAATGCAAACACTCCTCACAAACTCTTGAAGTATTTTTCCTTGGAGTTATCAAGGGGGTCAATACACACTACATTTACACTTCTTTTACCAGTACTACCATTACTTCTCAAGGGAAAAAAAATAAGTGTGCTTACAGCTAAATATCTGTCTGATCAGCAGAGTACTGCGCTACTTCAACTGTTCTGCTGTACCCTCACTGCGCACCCAGAAGCTCACATTTTAAAACTGCTGCGCACGTTGGTCTCCCACCAGCAGCGGTAAAGCCTCGCTTTACAGGTGTATCGGCAAACAACAAAACCTAAGCCTTCCCTAGCTCCACTAAAGGCAAAGAAGCAAAGATCACGGAGCAAAAGCAGGCGGCGAAAGCTACGGAGCAGGGGCTTTACCCGAGGACCGGTGGCAGGGTAGCAGCTGTGCCCTCACGACAGCCCACCCGGCCCCGGAT
>NW_020799144.1:7080655-7146305 GCF_003259725.1 Athene cunicularia | reverse complement strand
ACTACCATTACTTCTCAGTGACGGGGCGGGCGGTTCGGCCTTACCGCGCCTCCCGTGCTCGAGGGGCCGGGCTGGGCCCCGCGGCCCGCCCCGCCGCCAGCTGCGTCACCTTGGGGCCGTCGCCCTCCGGCCGGCGAGGCGGGCAGCGGGAGCGGCGGAGCAGCAGCTCCTTGGCCTTAAACTTTGCTGGTGGCTCCTCAAGGCGCTCTCTGCCCAGCCAAGGCCTCGTCACCACAGCTGAGGAGGCCACTGGCCTTCCTCCGCAGAAGGAGGGCTCGGCTCAGCCGGTTGTTGCCGAGTTGATCTAGCACAGATGGGCTGATAGGGCTGCGTAGCCAGTTTTTTGTTTGCTTTTTTGGGTTTTGAGTCTGAAAGCTTTCTCGGCGACTTCAAATGCTGCAGGGTAGGATTGCTACTTGCAGCATAGGTGTGCACCAGTGGTGCTGATCCTCCCTGAGAGGCGCCGTCGGCCGGGAGGACTGGGGTGATGCAGCAGTCACGCTGCAGCTACGGTCAGCCGGGCACTGGCAAAGCAACCTGGTGACTACCAGCCTCGGCTAGACTTGGGTTAGTGCCCAGTTAAGGGAATAGTCTGCTGCTTCTTAATAATCATCTAAGCTATATAGTCTTGCCTTTACCTGGTTACAGTATTTATAGTAATTTCTGTTAATTTGGTGTTGCCCCCTTTTTGAGGGGATTCATATGAAGCAACTTCCCAGCACTGCTGTTCAGCTTTTACAGTTTACACTAGCATTTTGGATCTGGTGTCAGAAATATCAATTTATCTCTTCTGCTTATTGTCTAATAGTGTAGGAGACTGACAGAGTTAGTGCCTCAAGGGTTGGGGCTGCACAGTGCGGAGAGCCACGGGTTTGTGCTGGAGGACACAAGGTTCTAGGTGGCCCAGCAAAAACAAGTCACTGAGTTTACATGAGGAAGGGACTTCACAACCACCACCACCCCGCGTGGCACCTGCACAGAAGGTCAGGGTTTAGATCAGCTGAACAGGTGTTCAAGAGCCGTATAAATCCTTCTGTGGTGTGACTGTGCATAGGAGTAATTAGCGTATGATGGAGGGGGGGGGGCTAGAGGCAGGGAAACGCCCAAACACCGTCCCCCCTTGCCTCACAGGTAAATAAGTCCAGGAGAGCCTGCCCTTTTCCTTGCCTCACCTGTAAATGAGCACAAGAGGATCTGCCCCCTCTTGCCTTGCATGCAAATGAGCCACAGTAATTAAGGAACAGGGAGCCCTGTACTGGTATGCAGCCATCACCAACAAGACCAGAAACTGGTCATCCAGAGATACCACTGGAACCCTGGGTGGAGATCCAGATCCCTACTTTCATTTTTTTTCACTCTCTCTATGTCTGTCTTCTATGTTATAAGCGGTTCAGTCCTTTATAAAGTAACAGGGTTTACTATTTACTATCGATAACTGTTTACAGAGATTTAACAGGGTTTAATTAGCTTTAAAAGGTTTAATTGGCTTGTGTTAAAATATAGTTTCTTCCGTTAATAATTTTTTCCATTGATTGATTGGTGTTATGTCACCTTAATTTAGCCCAAGGGTATCTCAGATATCAACTACTGGGGTGGGTTGTCCAGTATGGCCCTCTCTGGCAATAATTGGCCTACCTGTTAAGAGGTAAATCCAGCTGCCCCTAGACCCTCTAATCTTTGAGGACCGTCTAGAACACAAGGGGATTAATCTCTCACTAAATTAATTTGTCACCTGGAGTGCAACAAATAGGCAAACATGCATTGCATTAACTGTTTTAAATTAAATTCCATTTATCTGGGATATGCTGCAGAAGATAAAATTACTTGAGCACCTCTGCCTGCATACTGAGCTTGCCAGATGCAGGTTAGTTTTAGTCCAGAAGAAGTATAGTCAAGAGAATATGAGAAGGTACACTTTTTCTTCAAGACTCTTGACAAGTAGCACAAGCTGAATATCACAGTGTATGCACACTCTCTAATACGTTTTTTGCTTCCACAGTTCTCAATTATTAATGCAGATGAAGCCATGATCATAAATTCTGTGGAAGAACTCAGTTTTTTAAAACTCTTTAATCACCATGAAGCCTTGAAACTGTAGAAGGTTTCAAGGCAGCTCTTGTTGTGTATGAGGTTAGGATGTAGAAAATTAAAGGCAACTTACTGTAAGAAAAGCTAGGATCTCACATAGTGTTGCAAGAAATTGACTAAATTAAAACCACAATTTAAAGTTGAAAGTGAAAAGCTACTGATAACTTTGGTAAGAACAGGTAAGGTATAGGTCTATCCTAGAGCCAACACAGCCTGTTTAGTCTGTTAGTTCCTGCTAACATTAGTTCCCACATAAATCAGGGTAGCCAGCAATATACCTTTACACTGCCTTCAGTGTTTTGTTAGTAAAACTTCCTTAAAATTAAATTTTCAAGTAAAACAAATTACCTTAATTTTCAAATTCCCCTATCACAAACTGTGTGCATACAACTTATAACTGAAAGTGGCAGTCAGTTTTTCATTTTTCTATTTCAGCAGTTAGAGCCTAATGATCACATTTATATTGACTTAAGATCACCTAGCTGAGCTTTATATACATTCTTTAGTCGTGAGTTGAATTGTCATGCTCAATTTTGGCACTGTAGCAAGACTAGTCTAGCCAGAGAAGTATGAGCTGATTATGAATTGTTAGAATATAGCTGATATAATTCTTATCTGGTTGGACTGCATCTCTCTTTCAAGGCAGAAACAACCTATACTGTATCTTGCATTAAAATATGACAGTACAGTGAATTTAGGAAGATTGAGCACCTGTTTTCAATAGTCATTTGAGCAAATAATCAGTTTATTAAACTTTCTCTGGTTTTGAAGAAGTATTGAGCTGAAGCAGTAAAGCTTATTCTTTGTCCTAGAAGGCATTTGCCTTGGAGATTACATTACAGACAGGCTTCTTATGTTGTAATATCTAGGGTCAATGGCTCCGTGCAAACAAACTTTGCTGAGGCTTCTTCATAAATAAAATGAATAAAGGTTATATAACCTGCTACTGACTCCTATAGTTCAGCAAACCACACCAATAAATGAGCAGTCCTCAAACATTATTATGCAAAAAAAAAAAAAAAAGACAAGCTGGCTAAATAACTTTGGTTTAGCCAAGAACCCATCTTTTTGCCATTCTGTCCTGCTGGCTTTGTTGTATGGGAAGAAAGAACTACTCTCTCATGAGATGTTTAAGGTAAAAACCTGCAGCACCCAACACTCGAGTCAATGTTGGGTTTCAAATAGAAAACTCCAATATACTTTCAGGAGATTCTGTGGGTGCACGGTAGAGGAAGGTCAGGTCGGACAAGGCCTCAGGTTAAACCTGAGTAACCTCTAGTCAAACCCTGCCACGTGGATTCTTTAAGCAGGTATATCAAGCTTAGTGGGGGAGCAAAGAAAAGAGTAAATGTTCCCTGGAGCAAGGGGCCATCTGGAACTGCGACAATTCAGTGGTAGAGGACTTACTCCTGGTCTCCCCTCTGTTAGTGTGAAGTGCAGTGATTCACAGAGAGCAGTGCTCTTCAGATAGTGCAAATCTGCCTCCTCCTCAAAGATGCCTCATCATGCCTCGGAGGCATGATACACCCTGGTGTTTTAACCAAATGCTTTGGACTTATGCTAATGTGTAATGTGTTTAAATAAAAAACAAACAAACAGAAAAACAACCCTCTCATGTGCTATAGAGCTACTGTTCTTGATTCATTCATCATTTCGCCAAAATATTGATAAATTATTTAATAGTGTTTTGAGTATAGCTTTCTTGCAGACTGAAAAATATTACTTTAATAGAAATCTCCTTCCTAAGGATCCTAAATGGCCTAGATATGAGACTTGTTCCAACAGCAAAAATGATGCAATGGAAACACTCTTGCATAATTTTGAACTGTTAAAAAAGGATATGTATATTTAGATAATTAGCAAAAGAACATTAATATGTTAACCTGTAGTGGTAATGGTATCAGTTCTGAGGAGACTGTGGAAACCAAAACCACAACAGTTTCTCTTACTAGTATATCTGTAGAAGCTTTTAACCCCTACACAGACTTTTCAGTTTCTTCCTAAACCATCAGTGTTTCTGTCAAAAAACATCATTTACATAAGCTTTGGACAGATAAAATTGTGCTTTATTTCTTCATCTTCAGATGGAGCAAAACAGTTTGTGACCCGAATTCCACTTAAAAATGTATTTAAATGCATTTAAATGTATTAATCTGCTGAAACGCTATTTCACAGCCTGTGTGTGCCTTTGTTAGTATTTCCAAGTATACATTCCCCAGTTCACTGTATTATTACTGTTTCTGTTCAGAATGATATCTCTGAGGTTCTGGGCAAATAGAAGGCAAGTACAAAATAGCTTTCTCTTATATTCATTTTTCTTTATGAAACTATTAAATAAGGGACAGGCAGTGTAAGTTTTCCCTGTGCATAATGATTAGATCCATTCATGGATCTACCCTCTGAAACTGCTTTATAAAATACATTATTATAAAGGGAATATGCTTGGTAGGAATTATGTGTCTTCAAAACTCTGAAAAGTCTGCCTCCAAGGCCAAGCATGATGTTGGGTATGTATAAGCAACCTTTTATTAAAATACCTTTTCTCGTTCCTTTTCTTTGAATGAAATCAAATAAATGTGTATATTACTGCTCATCGTGGTTATTGTTACACAAATATTCTGTCTTGCAGCTTTCTCTTCTTTAAATCTCCTTTGTTTAGATTGTGAAAAAATGTATGCAGACATTAGTTGGATTTGATATAGAAATGTATGCAGTTGCTCCCTGCTTATTAGTTTCCCTGCCTAAGTGAGTCCAGAATTTTATTCAGGTCTTAGAGCACTTGTAAATATTGAGGAAAAGTCTGTCTAGTAGAGGAGAGAGACAGAGACCAAATTTATCAGACAGCTCTGCCAGTATCCTCTTTATTCAGCGGCAACAACTTGTCTCATCAGCATATATAAAGTGGCCCATGAGGTTTAACAAATGCACTTTTAGGCTAACTGTAGCACAGACTGTTTCTTGTCTGGTAGAGTGTCTCAGCAAATCAAAGACCAGAAAAATTAGTCACCAGAGCTCTTTCAAATGCCCAAGAATGGAAATAGTTGAACCTACAGCTTTCAGTGAAACCTCAAAGTACAAATAAGTGGAGAATGAGGCTTCACTACTTTCAATTTCCAGAAATCTTTTTGTAAGAGAATGTGAAAGCCCTTTTTTTTAAAAAAAAAATAAATCTCAAACAATATTGTAAGATCCATACAAATGTTTCAGTTACTTGGTATTTTTCTTGATAAACTGATCCAGGTCTACACTAACCTATAAACCTTCTCCCAAGTATTGCTGCTGAAAACAGTTATGCTTATGCAGCCAGCATTAAACTATGGGGTCCTTGGGGAAGAATTAAATTTAGAAAGCCAAAGTCATTAATTTTACAGTCACAGAATAGTTGAGTTTGGTAGAGACCACTGGAGATCACCTATTCCAACCTACTGCTCAAGCAGGGTCAGCTAGAGCAGTTTTCCCAGTTTGGGGTCTGTCCTCTCCTCAATCAGGTATTTGTGCACATTGGTAACACTTCTCTGAGCCTTCTCTTCTCCAGGCTGAACAATCCCAGCTCTCTCAGCCCCTCCACATATGTCAAATGCTCCAGTCCCTCTGTCATCTTTGTGGCCCAACAGCTGGACTCACTCCACTATGCCCACGACTCTCCTGTAGTGGCAGTGCACATACTGAAGCAAACCAGGATGCTGTTGGCCTTCTTTCTCAAAAGAGCACATCGCTGCTTAGGGTCAACCCTGTGTCCACCAGCACCACAGGTCCTTCTCTGCAAAGCTGCCTTCCAGACAGTTGGTCCTCAGTGTGTATTGGTGCCTGGAGTTGTTCCTCCCAGGTGCAGGACTTGGCCTTTCCCTTTCCTGAACTTCATGTTCCTGTCAGCCCATTTCTCCAGCCTGTCAAAGTCCCTATTAATGGCAGTCCACCCATGTATGTTATCAGTCACTCCTCACAGTTTTGTATCATCTGCAAACTTTCTGAGGGTGCACCCTGTCATTAATGCAGATGTCAAACAGCATCAGCCCCACTAGTGACCCCTGATGCACTCCAGTAATGACTGGCCCCCAGCTGGACTTCTTGCCACTGATCATGAGGATTAGAGTCTTGTGTGGAGACCTTCTGTCTATCTCACCATAGCCTTATCTAGTTCATTTTTTGTCAGATAGTCTATAATGATATTATGGCAGACAGTGTTGAAAGCCTTGCTGAAGTTCAGATTCACAATGTCCAGATATCACCCCTTGTTCACCAACCAGTCCTCTGAAGGCTCTCAGGTTGGTTAAGCATGATTCTACCTGTATAAATCCATGCTGACTACTCCCAATCACCTTTTTGTTCTTCATAGGTTTAGAAATTATTTCCAGGATTAGTTGATCTGTCACCTTCCCAGACACTGAGGTGAGTCTAATCAGCCTGTAGTTCTCAGCTCTAACTTCTTGCTCTGCTGGAAAACAGGAGGGACATTTGTTTTCTCCTAGTCCTCAGGAACCTCCCCTGTTCTGCCTGACATTTCAAAGACAAACAGAAGTTGTCTTATGATTATGTCAGCCAGTTCCCTTAGCACTTGTGTGCATCCCATCAGATCCAGTGTTCTCATGTGTGTCCAGTTCAATGTTTTCTAATCTGATCCTCCTCCACTGAAGGTAGGCACTGAGTACTTCAGTCTTCTCCATGGCCTTTGTAGCCAGGTACTCTCCCTCTTCAGTGGTGGTTCCACATTTTTCTATCACCTTCCTGTTTCTACAGGGTACTTGCAGAAGCTTTCACAGTGTCCTTCACATTCCTCCTCCGATTCAACTCCAGGGGGATGTTGGCTTTCCCTACATGCTGAGGGAGTGTGTCTGTGTATCTCCTGGTTTCCTGTCCTGTTCTCATCTCTCGTAAGATTCCCTTTTATGTTTGACTTTTGTCAGGAGCCCTTGCTCATTTATGCAGGCCTTTTCAACCTTTTTCCTTCATATGCTGTGAATATCTACCCTTTTTTTACTGCTTTTCCCTGACTCTCCTTTGAAGTTCTTAGTTTTCACTCCAGAGGCCCAGTAGAGCTCAATCTTCCTTGCATTTTAATGGTTCTTTCCCCTGCTTTGCCCAGTCTTCTTGTTCTCTTGTTTTATGAGTCTCTTTTTATTCAAACTTACTCCATCCCTCCTTGCTCTCTAGACTATGTTCTGACATATTTCACAGGACTTTGTTCTCCAAGACCCAGTCCCAAACATGTTTGATCTATGTTGTCCTCTGTAAAGTACTCCAGAGTTTCTCCTGTTAATTTCCAGATATCAATGAGTAAGAACAATGTGGATTTGTCATAAGTAAGTGTTAACAGTTCCTTTTTTCCATTGTCATCTGTTCTTTTTTTTTATTCCTTTACCTTCCTTTGCCTCCATTCGTTTTTATTGGGAGATATGCAGGACAAGTATAATCTCTTAAGGTGAAAAGGTATTATTTTCCAATATACAGACTGACACAAAGTATCTACACACCAGTGTTTTCTTTTGCTTTTAAAAAAATTAATGTCCTGTAAATAAATCAGATGCTCATTCTAGGGAATATCATGCTGTCCTCACCTCTCAGAAGACAAAACCATATGGCCATGGTATTTCAGATATTGCTGAGCCACAGGCTAAGGATGATGGTCAAGTCTCTCCCTGTGTGGTGATCAAAGAAAAAGGGATGGTGATCAGGGCTGAGAATGTCTCATTGAAACAGCTCAACATCTGTGATACTTTTCAAATCTGAAGTTTTTCCGATGGAATTTATGTGAGTCCTTCATGAACAATGATATCTGTGGTGAAAAAAAAAAAAACAAAACCTATATATTTTTGTAGGCTCAGGGGTTTCTTTAAGCTCTAAATCCTCTCACTTTTGGGGGCTAGCTTTATTTAAAAAATAATCTCTATGTTCCAGTGTTTCAAAAGTCACCCCCCTGAGGAATATTAAGCAAACAGCTTCGCTTTAAGAGATAAATCTGTTTGCAGGTATGTCCATGAAATTTTACATGCTGAGCAGCATATATGTCAAAATAGAATTTTTTTTTTATGACCAAAAAACACATTAGAGAAATACTGAACATAAACATAGAGAGAGAGAAAGAAGATAATCAGGTCTTACAACATTTTGCTCTGATTAGATGTTTTAAATTTATGTTTTTCATTAATAGTTCTGAGAATAAACTTTGATTTTTTTTCTTACACATATCTTCAAAACCTTTCTATTGTTCATTGTCCAGTCACATACACACTATGTACAGACTTTTCACTCTATAATTTTTATTTTTTTTTTTTTATTCATGGTGCTCAATTGGCTGACATCACCTCATAACAGTTTATGTCCTGCATGGACAATTCAGCTTTATAAAGATGAGAATTTTTCGTGAAAGAACAAGAGAGAATGGCTTTAAACTGCAACAGGGGAGGTTTAGACTGGACATTAGGAAAAAAATTTTCACAGAAAGAGTGGTCAGACAGTGGAATAGGCTGCCCAGGGAGGTGGTGGAGTCACCATCCCTGGATGTGTTTAAGGGTCATTTAGATGAGCTGTTGGGGGATATGGTGTAGGGAAGAACTTTGCAGAGTAGGGCTGATGGTTGGACTCGATGATCCCAAGGGTCTTTTCCAACCTGAATGATTCTGTGATTCTGTGACTCCATGAATCAAACAAAATTGCAAACTGATTAGATAGATGGGTAACTCTTACATAACTTTTGGAAGAGCAAACACTTGTTCAGTGAGACAGTTTCTGAGAGTTTCCATCAATACAAACATTCTTGCAAATAAAAATCTCCCATAAATAAATGCTGAGTGAAAGTTAAAAAGCATATACTACCAATAGAAACATATAGTCAAGATTCTTTTCTCAAATGTTGGGCCCGAGCAGACACTCCTGGTTCTTAGCATGTTGCAGTCCTTTTTGCTGTGGAATTGTTGCATTCTTATTAACTCAGGCAAGGGCAGTCAAGAGCACAATTTCAAAGTTTTAGTGGATTCAATAAAGGGAAAGTTGTTCAGGGAATTAGGAACAAAAGGCATCCAGAAAGGGCTAGAACTGGGGGAAAGAATTTGGTCTGGGAGCAACAGAACAGAAATTGGGGTCAGAGGGACCCCTGGGCTAGAAGACTGAAAGTATGAATGCTTTTTTAAGCTGAGAGCAAGAGCAAGGGTGAAATCAAGGGAAAACATGATAGGGGGAACAGAGTCCAGTTGTGTCCAGGACTTCCACGTCAGCAGAGTCCATCCACAGAAGTGGTGTCTCATGACTGAGAATATGACATTAGATTTAAATAATATTTTGTGCTTCCATCAACAAAAGTTTGATGATTCTATCAACAAATATTTGATGCTCCAAGAATACGAATAGATACAAGTAATATAGCTAGATGTATCTATAGATACCGGCACAGAAGTTAGTCCTTAAGAAAGCAACTAGTGCACTCCTGGGCCCCAACACTGGGCAGCTACATTACAAAAATAGTGGCTAGGGTGGGAGCTAGTTCCTAAATTTAGTGGAAGCAGATTCAGCAGCAGCAGGAAAGCCCCTCAGTCTTTTCTAACTACTACAGCCATGAGAGCCTTGGAAGCAAAACTGCCTTAGCTGGGTAGGTGAGCAAAATCATTAAGATGTTTTGGTCCTTATTAAAGCACCCCAGCATTAGGGGAGTGGACGAAATACATGATTTAGAAAGATATCTGACTTAAAAATGAGGTCCAACCCTGCCTTGAAGCAGAGTGCCTGGCAGTTTCTGAAGTCCACAATTAACACATTGATTACAAAATCTCTTGTGATTGAATATAGTCATCAAGACATTTCACAGGGTTTCCTACTCATGTCTCAAGGGCTAGAATTACAGCATACTCCACTAGCTTTATCAAAGGCATCCCTAAGGAATGTCTCTTTCTCAAGTGCCTGTGAAGATATGAGCTGTATTTATGCCTTTCCCAACCACTGCACAGTTGCCAAGCATTCAGGAGTCACTTTGTGGGCCCTTATGGAGTGCTGAGATACCCTTCCTGATACCTGCAAGTGTTTGCATGCAGTCTCCTAGAATTTGAGTGGAGGTTGCAGACTGAAGATGGAGAGGAAGGTTATGTATGAGTATCCAGAACTCCCTGGGACACCAGTTCTACCTATATCCTTGGTTCTCATCGCAGTCACAGATTCATAGCAGTGATTGAAAGGGACAGCTCGACTTGTCCCGTCTACCTGGGTGCTGCTGAAAGAAGCTGCGGACAGTGTAGTCTGAGGATAAAAATACACTGCTAAAACTGTTAGAGGAAAACTCATCTGGCTTTTTCAGACTGCATTTTAAAAAATTGTTTCAGTTGCTATTACTTAAGTGTTTTAGAAACAGTTGTTTCTAAATAGTTGTTAACACAACATTTCAATCAATCAAACAGGAATTATTATAGAGTTGCTCACTTTGCTTTTACTGTTGCTTCTCCATATTGCCACTTTCTGACATCCCTGTTTTCTTATTTTGTGAAACCAAGCTCAAAAATAGAGCTCTCCTCACAGGAACATGATAAAAACTGCTATGCAAATAGTATTTCACCACAACACTGGCCAAGCTTTCCCGACTCTTTCTCGGGAGCCCCTCTTGTTAACCATGTCAAATACTTTACACATCCAACACTGCAAAAGTACTATCTGCATTTCTGTACCTGCTGTTTAAAGTAGTTGCAAGTAACCAGTCCCTGTACTGTGGAAGCTCTGCGGTCCCAGAATGCGTTTAAAGCATATTCCAGATCTGCTCTTTCAGATAAATGTTTTTTCCAGAAGTATACAACCATATATGTCTTTTGTTGTGGGCTTGCAGTTGTACAGCCATTTTCACAATTATGTGCGGGAAGAGCAATGCAAATAGGTCATTATGACCTCGGTAGCCACTCCTGCACAGCTGGGAGGTGCACAGAGCGTGATGAACAGACTGGCTGAAACAGTGGGGAGTCCTTCACGCAGAGAGTTTCAGATTGGTGCCTCAGATGTTCTCACCACGCTCTACCCAGATCACAGGGATCATCTACTCTGAGCTATGCTCATTTTCCACAGGCTCCGGCTTTGCACAGGGACAAGCATTCAGTTAGAAGCAATGACAACGGGTAACTAACATGGTGACCTGACGTGTCGGAGCTGCCAGTTTTCCTGTGATGTCTTTGTGGTCCCTTGTGTTTCTGCCGTGGTTATTTAATTACCACTCTCACAGTGAAGCAGCTGTTAAGTGGCTCAGAAGACTTAATATACATTGAGTCTAGACAGGCACAGTTTGAAACCAGAGTTTTCAGTTTCTCTAGATAAGCGATGCTATCTGAGTTTCTGTTTCTAAAAATATTCAACATTTCCATAACATTTTAAAGTTTTTTGCAAATGAAAGATCATCCTTAGTTGTGTCTTTACATCCTGCTTGATATGAGTTACTCCTTAAGAAAGTAGAGAAGATGGGGAAATTATCAAGTTTCAGTTACTATTTACACCCATTACAAAAGCACCACTGTTAAATGCTCTTCTGAATTTCTTTGCAATGGACTATGCTTATAATTAAGCACACAGCAGGTGAGAGACAAGGCTGAGCTTTTATACATTATAAAGGAGGCAGCTCTGAGAAAAGTCTGAGAACTCCTGCTTTTTAAATAGTAATTTTATAAAATTATATGTACATTTTCCTGTCCCTAAGCAGAACATTTCTTTGTTTCTTTACTGTAAATATTAAGTTCTTAGGTGTTCTGTGAACTGGGTGAATACTGAGGACCGCTAATTAGAAGAGATGTAGGATTACTAGAGCTCTTAACATCATGGTCTTTTCATGTAGTGACTTCTGCTTTTACTCATGAGGTTTCTTACCAGTTCAGTTCTTGATGTTGACCCAGAGAGTGACACTTATATAAAGATGTACAAACAGGAAAGTATTTGATTTGATTTGGTATGGATGAATGGCAGAATGGTGTCCAAAATTACGCTACTGAAATGGAATATATACTCACTGGCTTCTGGCATCAGCTTCCTGTAGCAACCATCAGTGTCTGTCATCAGGCATGCTTACATTTGTAAGAGCAGAGTCTTACTTGGAGCAGAGGTAGAAGCAGCTCTTTGCTGTTGTGTAAACACTGGTGATGTAAACCTGGACATCTGTAAACCTGGACATCAAGGAACAAACAGTGGGAACACCTGCAGGATCCATAAAAATGTCACCTTGTTCAGGTGCATATCAGTTTCATATATTGAAAAAATTGAACAAACAGGTGACTGAGCACTTTCCCCCACTTTAAGTTTGAAACCTCAGCCCAGAGTGTGAAAGTGAAAGCCACAGGGTTAGCACTTGGTTCTGTCATCTGCTCATCTGTCTGTGCCAAAAAAATCCTGTGGTAGACAAAACTACTCTTGAATGGATCTACCCTTGAGTGAGCTTAGAGATGTCATGGAAGTGTCTGGGAGACACAGCTGCTGTGCTCTTTGCCTAAGGACAAGAAGTTTAATCCTTCACCAGTCAATCATAACTGGGTGTATCACCTGAAATAATTGGGACAGGTTCATTCTGTGTACTCGTTATCATGAGTCATCATTGCATTGCGTCATATATTCCAACTCTGCAGTGTCAGGGTAAGGTGTGAAGGTTAATTTTGATAAATAGGAAGCAAGTGTCTACAAATTGCCACATCCTCCAAAAGGGGATATTACAAGATCGTATCTTCTCATCCATTTCTTAGTGACTTGCTCTGGTTTTTATTACAGTTAAATGTTCTTTTCAAGCAGGTAATTGTGGCAAGTTTGGATACAGAAATACTATATTCTGTTCCTGTGTATTGCACCCTTAAAGACTTGGGCATTTGTAGAAAAGCAGTAGGCAATTTGTCTTCAGCTAACTCCATCACAGTTGAATCAAAAACATTTTTTGTACCTCCACGTGGAAATCTTGCTTTTGCTCTTTCTTTATTTTTCACTTTAAAGAAAAAAGAAATATTATTCAGGCAACAAATATTGTGTGTGTGTGTGTGTGTGTGTGTGTGCAAACATTCAATATGGCTAAATGGACAATGTTGTTTGGCAGTCTAAAGACACTAGTTTTATTACCTCTGTGTTTGTGGGCTCAGTATAGCCTTACCTTGCTTTTCACTGGGGTGTGCCATACCATTTCTCAATGCCATGAGAGAGCAGGAAACTCACCTAAGAGACCTTTATCATATGAACAGGTGTGGCTTCAAAAGAAACTCCAGACTATTTCCAACAGGAACTTACTCGCCACTGAGTCTTTCCACAGATATCTACTCATGAGAGTGAGGCTGATAAACAAACTCTTATTGGGTAACAAAGCTATGGATGGAATTTCCCAAAAGGCAAAAAGAAAAACTCAGATTTCTCTGGCTGGTTCAGATATTCACATGACAACTTACTCCTTGGTTAGAGGAGTGGCCAAAGAAATGGGGGTGTATTGACTGCGCTGCTTCTTTCCACCCCTAGGCAATTGGGAGCAGGTGCCAGACGCTTCACGCACACCATGCAGGGTTTGAATGCAACCTCCTCAAGCATTTTTAGGGAAACCTATTAATAAGGGGTAAGAGCACAGGTCACTGGTGTCCTGCAGGCAGAGTTTGGCATAGTGGTACCAGTCTACTAAGACACTGGAAGTTGTAGCTCTGTTATCATCAAGGCTCCAGCAAGAGAACTCCCAACTGTTCTTCCAGATCTGTTGCCTAAAGATATTTTGCCTTGTATGGAGATGGTTAAATATCAAGACAGCGTGAAAAATGAGTGACAGTCAAAGTCATTTGGTTAAGGAATGTTAAATTATGGTTGTGAATAATTTCACAGCATTTACCTAATTCTGGGGAAAACAAAATAAATGGCTCTGATATATTTTGCCACATCTCTTAATATCCTTGGATTTAAAGGACAGATATCAGCACAATTAACTAGATCTTGGGTTCAGGGGTAGATAGGACACTATTATATGCACCATCAGTTGGGGAGTATTGAACCCTGACTGCAATGGAGCCATGTTCAGCTACATCAGCCTAAAGTCTTACCCAACATTAAAAAAAAAAAAAGCTTCTGATATTAAAATGAGTCCATGCTGCATGTCCAAGGTGTTACTGAGATTTTAATTATTTATCATAGAATTTTTCTGAAGTTTTAAAGAGACCTCAGTGTACCTTCTTGTGCAAAGACTGAAGAACAACAACATATTCTGCTCTCATGAATCTTTTTGTGATATCTGAAATATAGGATGTTTCACATCTGATCATGCTGAATTAATTTATGTTTGTAATCTTTTTCCACTTTACTTACATATATGGAATTGAACCTTTGATCAACAGATTATTATTTCCTTAAACACAATGAACACCAACAACCTTCCTTATATATACTGTTCCTAGTTTTTATTCATATTTATGAGGGCTAGAAAACACAATTTACAAATGTGCAATATGATCTAATCATGTTATAATTCACGTAGCTACTTACATGCAAAGTCTTGTAGGTTCTTTATTATAATTTAGTTTTACTTCTACTCGCAGTATATTGCATATTCTGGTACTAGAGGGAGACCAGACTGTTCCTCAAGAAGATTCTGGTCAGATTCTAGCCATGATTCTACAAAGAAAATAAACAAAGAGGGAGGGGTAAATAAGGGATATTAAGGTTACAACTAACTTAAGAGTTAATTTTAATACAGCAGAATATAAAGAATCCATCAGAAATCTATTTCATAGTCTCTCTATAGAAATGTAACAAATATAAAATATGAGAACATATCTTAAGACAAGTGTTTTAAGTACAGTAGCTGAATTGGTTTTGTTATAATAATTCTGGAGTAAGCTGAATAAGAATGCAAGTTGTAGCAGTGTACTCAAAAATACAAACCATGCAAAGGTGTGAAAGTATTTTTGTGTTAGAGGTACACTTTCTAACAGATCATTAAATTAGGGCTTAATTTTAAATCATGATCTTCCTAAGAAAGCGTCCATTTGCACTGGGCACAGTACTGGGTTCTTCTGTGTGTTGCCAACTGAAAAGCAAATGCGATTTCAGTGGATGCATCAGTTGACCAATGAAATGATGCTCAGCAGTCTCACAAAGCTTTGTAAACAGCAAAACAACACTTTCAAGACATGAGGAATATTAAGTATTTGTTACAACAGCCTTAAGCTGCTTACCGATTCTGAAGATTATTGAAGTGTATTGCAAAAGGTTTTCATTAAAAGAGCATCTCTTTATTACACTTTCTATGAAAGTTGCTAACATTGTGTGGTTCCTACCTGCTGACTCCAGTGAACTGAGCCTTGGTTTTAAGAGACAAACATGAAGAATTTCTTCTGTTATATTGAGGTCTGCTTCTTAGTTTAATATCTGAATAATAGAGTTATTTTCTAATATATGTAAGATATCTCAAGCACTTTCCTTCTTTAGTCTCAAAGCTTGCTGCACTTCTCTTTTCTAATTCACCCATTTCATCTGGCTGTTAGACAGATTTCCTGTTCTTATGAAGCACCAGAACTATCTAATTTACAGAGATTCAGAGGTATCTAAGGTATCCTCTTTGGATCTGCAAAGGAAACAACATTTTAAAAATCCTTTCCACCGAAGAACTGTGCTTGTATTCAGTGCCAAAGGGACACCAACCAGGAGAAGATCCCCAAAGTAGAGAGGTGAGAGGAGATTCTGATGCCATAAATGCCACACATCTTTCTCTGTGTCATTCATAGATTACTGTCTATAGATTCAGCTTTTGGCTTCTCTAGCCTTAATATCTGGGATGTTCCTGGGTAAAGTAGGTGCTCCCCAAAGATTCTGCTCTTTTGTGTGTGCTGTACTATCTGTGCACTCTTCCTAATTATTTTTTTCATGAACCTCCATTCTCTTACATGTGGATTTAAGAGGAAAGTGCCCACCTGACTTGGAAGAGCCTTCCCATCCCCTGCCCCCCTGGCTGTGATGCCCCACATCTGCACTGTAGTGGACACCATGCTCTGAATCTGGTCCTCTGTCTCTTCCCCCAGAAGATCACTCCAGTCTCACAGCTGAATGATATCTATTCCTGGGGAATTGGGCAGAAGTGAGCTTGAAATAAGAGGGAAGGAAGTGCCTGCTTTAAAACATGACACTGAATGCTCCAAAAGTCATCAAGAGACACCTGGCGTAATTTTATGTGTTTGATTTGGTTACTTGAGCAGTGAGACCTCAATGATGAGCAGTTTTCAGAGAGCTAACTTAACCTCTTCAGAGCCTGGAGGACCTCAAGGCCTACATCTCCTCAGTGACCCTACTGTCTAAGAGCTCTCTTGTTGCCAATATTCACTTTTAGAACCTTACATGCGCATTTCCTGACATGGCACACAGAGTCTTGTGCTCGCACTACACACTGTAGCTTGATGCTGAAATTTCTAGTCGCTTTGTGCGGCGTTCCTGTTCAATGGTCAAGAGCATGCACTGGCTAAACTTTGTTATATGACCCAGTAATTTTTCCATTTCAGTCCAACTTAACCTCTTTTACTTCCTGTTTGAGATTCCTATGCAGACCCTTGATTTTTAAAGAGGACTAGCCAAGGCACTCCAGCCTTAGTGATACAAATGATAGTAAAATGAAGTATGCCGTTAGTAATGCTTAAAATACAGGGTTTGACATTGTCTGACATAGGTGCGGGCCAGGCAAAAAGAAGGTCATGGTAGCTGTAAACTCTCCAGGTACTAGCCTTGGTCTGCTGCAGAGCAAGATCTCTGAGGACGTCAGTGGCTCAGAGGTCTGTTTTCTGAATGCCTGCATGGAAGAAATCTTCTCCTGGCTAGATACAGGAGTTTTTCAAGCCCTTTTTTATCATTCTTGCCTTAGATCTGCTGTAAAGGGGCAAAGATCTCACCCCACATAGCTGAAAACAGAAGAGAGATCCCATACAAAAAGAGGATGAAATGGAAGAGTAGTAAAGTATGAAAAAAAAAGCAGAGGTTATGATTTATATAAAAAAAAAACCACCAAAAACCAAAACCAATAGAACAAACAAAACCAAAAATGTTTGTTGTTACAGAACCATCTTGGGCAGACAACAGAAAAAGTGGATCAAGTCAGGGAGGTGCAAGTCTTCATGAACCTTGACAGTCACCAGAATATGTTGTAAGAATGTCATTCAGAAAGATATGTAGCAAGACTGTTTGGAAATATAGCCATATTCTGTGTGGGTTTGGGACCCGATGTGGTCTTTAGAAAGCCCATGTGTGTGTCTGGATTGCAATAAGCACTGTGTGTGCATCTTACCAAACAGAGAAATCCGGATCACTGTTCTGCATCTGGATTTCTCACAGAAATAAATGAGTGGCCTGCTGGCACAGCAGTGTGCAGGAATGTTTGGCCCACAGAATTACATATTTTTGCTGATATGTAATGAAGTGCAGCCAGTCATTACTGGCTAAGAGCTTTACTGAGAATATCTGCAGGATACACTTGTGTATCTCTAATGGCTGTGATTATGATGTGCACAATGCCAACCATGCCATCAGCAATACACAGAGCAGAAAACAAACCTCTCCCTCCTTCCCCAAGGTTCAACATGTTTTTCCTATTTTTCTTCCAACTTACATTAATCTATTTTTTTAAAAAAAATTTCATTCTATCTTTTTTACATGTACCAGATCTAGAAAAACCTGATTTTGCACAACAGACGGGACTGAAAGGCTGTACTGATTTCCAGCCAGTTTAGAATGGAGTATGTTTTGTTTCCAGTCCTCCTGTCAGGGCAGAACTTTGGTTTTTTATCACAAAGAGCACAGTTGCTATCACCCCACGGAAGCTTTTCCCCATTACAAACATTAATCTGTGTCCTAGAATTATGTGGTCTGCATGTCTTTCGAGTCATGCCTTTAAACATCTTTAAGAAAGATTTCCAAATTTATGCCCAGACCTTGCCTTTTGACTGCGTGCTAAGACCACCCCAGATGGTAGGTGATATTTTAGTGCTAATACTCCATTGCCTTCCTCTTCTGTACACATAGTGGATTTCTGACAAACCTTCTTAAAAGTAAGATGATCATATTTATGCAACCTATTTTGCAATCTTAATTCTTAGAAAAAAAAGCTAATTTGCATCACTGTCAGAGAATGTGAATTCAAATGGTGTAAAATTTGGTAGTGCTTAAGCAAAACCTGACCACATTATCTGAAGTTTATGGCCAGTGAGACCCTGAATTTTGATTCCATGAAGACTAAATTCCTTGGCTCTAGCACAGGGGAGAAGGAGCAGGAGAAATGCTCTTCAGAAGCAGTTTAACTTGGTGCCTAGGAAAAATGAAATTTCAACTCAATGTTTGGCTTATTAACGTGAGCAAAAGATTAACACAAGATGCTCTGACCAAGATACCTCTCTACTATTCTACATCTATTTGGCATTACTGGATTTTGATTGTAGGCAGAGGCCCAGCATTCCCAGAGCTCCTCAGCCTTAGGAACAGACAGATGTGTCAGAAAGTGAAAACCTTTCTGTATGGATGCAAAAAGCAATCTCGAGAATAAAATATACTGCCATATAGATAGAAGTCCCTTAAACTGCTACCATCCATACCAACAGCCAAGCATTGTCCGTGCTGTAATTATTTCCATGGCAGTACAGCTATCAGAGAATTTGGTTGTAAGAAGGTGGTGTTTTGTGCTCTTTTATCTCGCCTGGTGCCTTGTGATACTTTACTGTCTATATGGCATTTTGGTGAGTCCAAGTGACAGTAGGATCTTTCTGTCCATTTCTTGCTTGCATAAGCATGTATGAACATGCAGAAACTTGCTTCACTAATTACAGAGGTGAAGCAATCACGTCCCATTTCCTGTCACAATCTGTAGAGCTCTGCAGTTTATAAATATTGCAGAACTACATCGACCACAGTATCTCATAACTGCTCCATATGAAAGTGTTCCCAGGTACCAGGGTGTGTTCAGGAAGGCCTGGGAAGAACACTGCCCAAACCCATGTTAAGCAATAGTAAACAGATGAGTTGCCTTTTCTTCTTTCACTTGTATAACAAATCACTCTCTTGTGTGCATTTCCCGTAGTGATCCTGACAAGCCATGAACAGACATCGCTGCATTGCTGGCCTGCACTGGAAATTCTACCAGGAGTCTCAGCATTGTTTTCATGTGCCTGTCTTATTTTGTCCTGAAGTGTTTACTATACTGCATGAGGAAACAGTAGAAAGTGCACCCGGGGAAGCAAGTTTTACCTGTGATCTTTTTGCCCTCTGCTCCTTTTTTTGTGAATATTAATATCAACTGTTCCCTTTTCTTTTTGAATGTTTAAAAGGCATCATTTTTCAGCCTGCAAGCTGATTATCAACAATAATTTATTCTCACAACCCTTCAGTGAGGCAAGTAGATACAATTATCACCATTTTACTGATAGGATAATTGAGATTGGTACAAAGATTAATGGACTGCTTAAGGCTATATGACAATTAAGGTCTTATTTTTATTTACAGGTTTTTGAACAATTGGGAAAGTCGCATTCAGAGAAAGGCATTTCGAAAGCATTAATCTGCTTTATAGAACTGTAAATGAGATCACTGACGCCAGTCTACATTACTTTTTTCTTGTTAGCTGATGAGATCAGCACTTGGTTAAATTTCACATAGCAGTCCAGCTGTCTCCCTCCAGACCTAATACCATCACCTTTCTCTGTGAGAGGGGCACTCAACAGCAACCTTCAGCACAAGCTTTACTTTAAATTAGCTTGATAGCAAGTTCATGGTATCAGTGCAAAGTCTTCCATGAATAATCTCCACTCAGTGTAAAACCATGTTCTATCATTCAGTTTACCTTGGTGGTGGACTTCTTAAGCCACCCAGCACTTGCTGAAGAGCAGAAGAACCTGCACAGTGAATCATCTTGGAGTAACAGTAGCAGCATCACTCTTCTCACAGATGTTTTACTCTCCTTTATCTACATGACCCAACCATCCAGTGTAGGAAGAAATCCTTGAACCTGTGAGATTCTGCACTTCTATTTTCATCTTTGCGTCTTGTAGAACTGCAATGTACTTCCTCACAGTCTGTTTCACGGCAAAACAAAGTTAACATGCCAAGCCATGCCCAATAAACATTGGCATGCAATGGTCACTCCATGTGCGAGCAGAAGTATCGAACTACATTTGCCAAATTTATTACTTTCTGAACTTCTTTGAGGTGCTTCTATATAAGAGACAACAGATGAAATATTTTTTAACTCTGCCAAATTTGAGACCTTCTAGGCAGTCAGAAATCATTCCCCAAAACTTAGAAACAAGTTTCTGCTAGAAAATTAGTAGCTTAGATACCTGTTTAGCATGATTTACTTTAATCCTGGTAGGATTTTTCCAGGAATATTAGAAGAACAAACTCACCAGTCAGAAGAGTGATTTCCAATTTTCATACTATAATTAAATACTTCATAAAATTCCAGGATACAACTGTGTGATCTTAATAAATACACTGTACTAAACTAGCAAGTTATCTATGAGAACAAGTAGTTCCCCTTTTTTCATTTTAATACAAGGATTCAGTCCATGAAGCTGTTTGTTCATTTATGTATGTATTTTTTATTAATGGAATACATTTCAAGTCACATTTGTCCTTGTCTATTGTCAGGTCTTGATACATTGTTTTCTGTAGTTCAGAGGTGACATTCCCTCACTGGGTAACAATTTTAGTAGGACTGAAAGCCCTGCCAGAAAACAGAGCCTCAGGAAGCCCTGCCCCAGCTTTTATTTCTTCTGGGCAAAAACATACTCCTAGTGTGGAAGCCAACGTTAGGACTGGTAACAAAGGATCAGGGGCTAGTGTAATATAATGCGTGTCATCCCTGGGACTCCAGAGTCCAAGAAATACAGTATATTGCAGGGGAAAACCTGGGCTGTAGCCAGGCGCAGTTTGTCCATACTCTGGCCAAAGCTAAGCATGCATTGATGCTTCTTAGTTTCATGTGCAATGTCTGTATTTCTTGCACTTTTCTCAGTAAAGTAAATTTTGCCCTCAATATGGCAGTTTTTATAACACATGGAGCCATAAGTGTGCTATGTGCTTTCAGCTGAATTTTGCCCTATATGGCCTGGTGGGACCAATATGCTAAAAATTTATAACTTTTATCTTGTGGTGTGTATATTTCATTTAAAAAGACTACAATTTCTTCCATCCTGACCCCTACTAAATCTTCCTTTGTTGTCTCCTCTAGACTACATAGGCAGCTTGCAGCTGCTCTTTTAAACTGGTTTAGCTGAACTTTCTGAATCTTTCCTTTCTCAGTTACCAGCAGCAGTCAGAGGTTCCCATGGAAACACTGGGGAAAACAATGTAAAGCCTATAGGAGAGCTGCCTGAGCCACAGCTCTTAGGGGAGCTTCGTGACTCTGTCATGATTGTGCAAGGGTTGATACTTGAAGTGCCTATACTGAACTGTTAGAAAACAAGCACATGACAGCAGACTGACTTTTGGGGTAAGAATTATACACAGACCTACACATTTTTGTGTAATATCGTGGAACCACTTAAGGAAAGTTGCATGGATTTTTTCATGTTATCCTGTGTGTCCTTGCAATTCTAAGAACAAGCATATTTTCCTCATTTCCATAGCAACACTCATTAGTGAGATGGAGCTCATTCTTTATTGCTGCTGATTTTACTCAAAAAGATGCTTTTGAAACTAACAGTTAAGAAGTATTCAGTTTGTAGTCCTTATTTCTCTGCTCCCCATGTGGTATGTACTGTGGAGACTGGGAATAGGATCTCTTCCATCATTAACTTACTCTACCAAAACATTAGAAAAAAATTAAATTTATCCAATTATGTTTTTCAATATAAATAAAATTAGCAACAGTAACTTCATTTTATGCTGTTACAAGGACTTGGGCAGGACCCATGTCAGCTCTTTCTTGAACTCACAGTAGATTTAAGCTTAGGATCCTTCAGTTCTGTCTCCTGGATAACTGTTTACCTATAGTTCTGTTCTGCACCAGAGCTGCTTGGTAGCCAAAAGCGGGCTGGCTCAATGTCTGTCTTGTCAATGTGAGTTCATGGGTGATGTGTTTCCATTTAATATGACATAAAAGTAAACCTGGGGTGTAACACCTCTGACAGAGGGGTACCTGGGAAGTGTAGCCACAGAACTGGATATGCATAGCATATGTCAAGTTTATGTCATGGACTGCTTGAAGGTTTGAGTCTCATCACTGTCACAGTGGCATCAACTGACCATGCAGTGCATAGTGTCCTTAATCCTCACCCTTTGAGCGAGGTCTGTAGTATTCAGTTTTATCTACAGATTAATCCAGGACAAGAACGGTTGCCATTGTAACTAAAACTACGAAACATTAAAAGTGGGCAAAATTCTGAAAAGTATATGAGTTGAAATTTATAGAATGCTATTTAAGAAGGGAGGATTCCACAGTTCTTTATGAACATAAACACCCAAAAACCTCAGCTGCTGGCACACAGGAAGAAAACAGACAGACAGTACTTACTCTTCTTCTTAGTGACATTTTGGGTAGTGCATAGAAACTCCAGGTATGGATGAGGATGCCACAATGATCGATATTGCACTGACAAAGGATGGAAAGACAGCCCTTGCTGTAAAGCACTTTATAGTGTCATACTTCACACAGTAAGAAATGACAAAGAAGAATAAGTCAAACTTGGGATGCAGTTCCTTACCATCTTGGCATCTGGGCACTGGTGGTGCCACAGGAATATATCTGCTGCTGGTGTGCCCACAAGAATGGTGCTCAGCTCACACGGTTCTCTGTGTGGACCCCACTGCAAAAGTAAGTGTGAAAATCTGTGCAGGTGCTCTTCAGACAATATTATACGATGGGTATACAAGAGTTAAAGGAATCAGACTTGAGGTAAAAATATTTCATTATCGTGGGGTTTTTCTTTTCCCCAAGGGAGCTCCATCAGTGTGGATGCCTGGATGAAAGAAGGCACATCTTGCCACAGTGCCTACAACAGGACTTCACTAGCTGTGGACCAGAGGTGAGGTTTCTAGCTAGTGGGACTGCTGCAGCTGTTCTGCAGGCAGATACGCTCCCACATATCTGTTTATGCCAGAGCACATGCCGTGTATGTCATTTATATGGACAGCTTATTGCAATGACATGGTCTTTCTGCACAGCTATTGGTGACACTAAGGCCCTGCTGATCTGAGGGATGATAGGAGGCAGAGCAGGAAGGTATTCTTCCTTCTCAGTGACCTTCAAAACAGGAAGTACTTCAGGAAGAGAGCCACAGACAAAAACTAGTTCAGACACACATCCTTAATCAGATTCCTAGCCCAGCTCTTAACAAGGTCCTGGAATCCACCTATTCTGTGAAAATGAAGTGACCCTTTCATCACAGCCAGGAGACAGGTGGAAAGCTATTGTCTTGGTAAGTACTAAATTATTTCCAACCCAAGGGGTTAAAAAAATAAAGAGAAAGTTCTGATGTAAATTATTTGTAGTTTGAGTATTTCTTTCAGATCATTTACTCTTTCATGATCTCCACCAGCAAACAAACTACTTTTGACTGAAACAAAAGCTGAGACTGTAGTGTAACAACAGGACTTCAGAAACTGAAACTCCAAGACAAACAGCACCCATTACAAGAGCCAGAGAGAGTGTTGCCAATATTGTTTATCTGACAGTAATGAGTGCTTTAACCCCTTAGAGTTAAAGAGAGGTACTGTGGGTAATCCCATCTCCAAAGAGCTAAATATTTAGCTGTAAAAGACAAGCTGAAAAGAAGAATAACTACATTTTAACCACACAGTTTTATAGATAATCAACTTAAATTCAGTTTAAACTAAATCATAAAGGTAATACATTTAACTAAGACCTAAATTCATATTACCTACATCTGATCACACATGAGCTAAACATGTCTTCTAACTGATCCAGTAGATTGCTACTTTGGTAAATGCAGAGAGAGAGGGATTTGTCTGAAGAAGGGTATACAACCCAATTTAAACACATGTGAATAATCCCTCTCTTCAAGAGTAATTTACACAAATAGTTTCAATTAGACATTACTTCAGCAATAGTAGAGTGGGATGAATCACTCTGTGTGACTTGCCCTAGGTCACACAGGAAGATAATGATGGATTATGACCCAGAGTCCTCAGTTCAATGCCTCAGCCCTAAAAGCATCTGTCTTCTTTCATGTCCTGGTTTTAACTTAATGTGCTGTGGTTTACCTTCCTTCTTATCCAGCAGAAAGTGACCTAAGAAGTAAATGGGAATTAGTACAAAATGTTAGTAATCTTGGGTCATTTCTGTTTCCATCTGCTGTAGTAAAAGGTCATTCTTTTCACAATAATTTAGAGAAAATTCCATGGAGTTTCATTTTCATCTGAAATACAGTAAGTTGCACTAAAATTCTATGTGCTGTGAAATACAATTTAGAAAATTATTGGTATTCAAGCAGGAAACCAAAGTTGCACTTAGAAGCAGGTAACAGCATTTTTAATTAGAGATCAAGAGAAGTTATCTTTCCTCTCTACTGCTTTCATCAGTGTGTGCTTACAAAATGCTCTGTCTAATATTTGTGGGCTGATCCCTCTCTGTTTTCTGACAGTAAGAGATCATCTGCAGTTTTTGCAGGTAGGCTAGGTCAATGTCAGGCTGGCCTTTGATTTAGCAGATAGCCAGCGTTGTGTCATTCCCTTCCTATTCCGAGGAATGCAGCTGTCCCGGGTGTCAGGGGGTCAGACAATGACACTCCAGTCGTCCATGTTAACATCTGGTAATGATCTGAAAGTGCAAACAGAAAAGATAAGGGCTTGTTATTCACTGACTGAGGTCCTCTGACTCTGCATTACACAGAGATTGATAATGAGATGGTTGTAGTGCCCTTACAGGCCTTCAGATCTTTCAGCTAGTGGTCATCAGCAGTCTGTGACAAACCTGTGTTTCTTGAGGCTGTAAGCAGAGCATTGGAGAGCCTCTCAGTCTTCTCACATGGGACAAACTACTGGATTCTTATCCAGATTGAGATTTTCCACATTAGAGACTCCAAAAGCTGTTGGTCACAAATGTCAGTCGTGAACAAATACATATCACTGACTTTCTAGGATAAGAGGTGGTAATGAAAACTACCTTATGTCTGCAAGGAGCAGAATCATTTCCTAATACTGGACATGCTGGTGTACTGTGGTTCTGCAGACACAGCTGTGTACAACTTCTCCAATTATGACAGCAGACCGTCCAGCTTGCCCAAATTCCAGAGGTGGTCACAGAGTTTCATTCCCATGATGTTTCTCAAGTCAAGGCATGTTGCTCTAAATGTTGCAGGCAGAGAAACTGTAGAAGTTTCATGGGCAGTGACAACATTTCAAACTAATTTGTCATACAACCTCTCTACCACAACATGGAAAATAATATGGGAGAGATGGTGGAGAGATGCCAAGAGCACTGTTGTACTGGAGCAGCTTTCCACATAGTGCAAAATCAGAAAAGGGTCCTCTCACTGGAAGGAAATGTTAATTTTTATCAGTGTGTCTCAGCAGAGTCATTTACTGTGCTGTTCTTGGTGCTTTCAGTAAATTCTGAATGGATGCTCTGAGAATAGTTGGGGGGTGTGATCTTCATCTGGGTGCTTTTATGTATGGAAAACAGCATGCTCTGATAAATCTTGCAGGTAATGAAGAGCAGCTAAGATCTTAGGCTGAGAATTTTTGATTGTTCATTAATTCCCACCCTGTTTTTTTCTCCTAACTGCATGCAGGTTTTATGTCATAAGTGTCTGGGCTAAAAGAATGTACGTTTGTAAATATTGCTTTGTTTTCAGTAAATACTCTTATTAAAGCAAGTATCTTACACTTACAATCACATATTTACTGCTCTCTTGGAGAGTTTCTGTCTCATAAAAGGCCTAAGAAATCCTGCAACTATCTTCAGAGTTTGGTGGGATGTCCAAATCACAGGCACACACTTGTGCTGTATTTGTCACCTCTTTGCACCTCCTCTTCGACCATTATAACACTCCCATAATTATGGCTTAAAGAGAAAATATATACAAGTTGTTAAAATGCTGGCATTCTTTTTACTTTCTGTGTTGCTAATTCCTAACTAACCTCTCCCAGTCAGAGTTGTTTTCAAAATGAGTTTTTCTCCACTTACTTACATCTATGTTGGCAAACTGACCAAACATAAGATCACCTGCAGAAGCCATACAGCATAGTCTGCGTAAACGTTTAGTACAAAAGGCTTAGTTAGATGAAGAGTATGGTTGAATGTTGTTAGCTATTCTCTTAGCAACAGTTACACAGTTCAACACCATGAAGTTCTTTGTGTTGCCTGGTCAACTCTGTATTGGAAATAAGAGAAGACCATTCAAATGTAACTACAACACAAGAACATGCCAAGAAGAAAAATTTCTTCCTTCTTGGCTTAACTCCATCAACAAATATGACTCAATGCCTCTCTAATCCTGATTATATCAGAATTTATATTTGTGACAAATAACTCTCCAGATCACTTTCCTTCCAGTATAAGCTTTTCATGTTCTCCTGACGTATGAAGGTTCAATATTTATTCCTGAAAAGAGAAAGACAGAAACTGAGCTCTTGGGTTTGAGGACAACCACAATCTTTGTGCTGCATTCACAGCATGGAGATGGAACTGAAAGTACATACTGCCCTAGCCCAGAGTCTGCCCTGTGACTGCAAGCAGGGTTGCATTCTCACCTGATGGTGCTCCTTGGTGTGAGGGGTATCCCACACTGCTACTCAGTATCACCAACAGTAAGTCTTGAAGCATCAGCATAGAGATTTGCCTAAAATCTTGGGATGGGCTTGAAAGTCACACAGTGCAGAAATGCTCTGGTTTCTTTCTCTGGTTTTGGTCCAGACTGCGCTTAGGATGCTTCTTAGGCTGCAATCTTGAGAGCTAGGAATGTCTAAATAGAAACTGTGATTCTTCTGTAAGCACATGAGACAGAATCAGAGGCTATAGGCAGGAAAAACAACTTCCCTGAGAATCATGACATCTAAAATTCTACCTGTAGCTATATTCCTCTTCCTGTAGATCCAAGCTGCCTGAGTATGCAGCTTCATAGACCTTTCTCTTGTAAAGCTGTCTTCAAAAGTTCCCTAATTCTCTTATTCCCCAAACCCTCACTGCAGTTCAGTGCTCCTGCTCTTGTACTGGTAGAGTGGCTTGTTTGAGGCTAAGCTATAAATTAGTACACTGAAATGGTAAGTGTTAAAAATAAGATTGTTTTCTTCATAGTGTTATTTTTCACCCAGGTATCTCTGGTGAGGGTTTACAAGACAGAGGTTGATGAGGCTCTCCTTTTTTCAGCAGCTGGTTTTAAGATGAATTACCTTCATCCTTGACTTTTTTGCAAGAATAATAGGATGAAGAGTTTCTCTTCCAATGTAGAAGAAAGAAGCACTGAAAGGAAGGACAGATAGAGAAAACATTATGTTTAAATAAATTTTAATTATCTTAGACAAAACAGTGGATGAAATAATGTTTCACTATTTAACATCTCCCAATATTAAAAAGAAAGGAAATAAGCAGACAGTGATCAAGATAAACTTTCATGTTTATTTGTACCAGCATCCCATTGCACTAGGTCTTAAAGCAGAACAGATTTTTCAGCATTTGCAGGGCAAACAAATCTTTGTCCAAGTTGCTAAAAACTATTAATACAGTTCCAAGGAAACTGCTTGCTTTTCCTCATATATCAGTGCAAATGTAATTAGCTAGGTGCACATTAATTAACCTGGAATTAGCTATTAATGAAGAAACTGAATGAAAAGCTTATATGTTCTTTTTCTAAACCATCTACCAAGATCTGAGTCTGGACTCCTGTCACAAGCTTTGACCATACTCACCATCAGAATTTATGCAGCTTTCCAGACTAGCTATAGACTAACTCATGTGACAAAAAATATCACCTCTTGTACGTGATCTAGGGTCCAGCTCTAACCTGTTGTTTTTTACACACAAAAATAGATTAAATAAATTTCCATCTTGTGGGAAATATGGAGCTAAAGGTGATAATCTCTGAATTATTTTTTCTCTCTCGCTTTGTATAGCAAAAGCAACTCAGGTCTTAATGCACCTTTGCCTTGATAGCATGGATCACAAAATAGCATGCATTTTAACAAAAGGAGGCCAGAGGAAAAATTGTAGTTGAGCACAGTAAAAATCTAGTTTCTAATGCTTACAGTTTGACTGCAGAACGTTGAGGAAAAAGAGACTTCTGTGATTCAGATCCAAAATCACAGACAGATTTTTTTTTTTCTTAATCTCTAGAGTTACATTTCCCATGAGGTTTTGAGAAAATGTCATACAATAATGTCTCTTTGGGGTTCTTTTCCTTTTCTCTAATACAGAAATAATGACAATTTCTTTTTCTTGAAAGATTACTTCAAGGTTAAATTGATTAATTATTCAAAAGTCATTTGAGAGTATCTGCTTGTCATTTAAAATCAATTAAGAGAATTTAGTTTTCAAAGAAGAGGCCTTAAACTTAACCTCCAATGATACAACTGTATCACAGTGGCAACAATTACTCTGATGGAGTACAGACCCATCTGAGAAAGCTTAAACCAGCTCTCTCAGGGGCTTGTAATTGCATGATTTTGACAGTCCAGATTTTTTATGCGCTGTAATTCCTAAATGTTAAAACCAATACAGCATAGATTCTGTGAACAAATGACACATGAGCTTTGTTATCCCAAAGGGGTGAAAGAATCATAGAATCATAGTGTCCTGGTTTCAGCTGGGATAATTTTTCTCCTTAGTAGCTGGAATAGTGCTGAGTTTTGGATTCAGTATGGGATTTGGTATCAGAAGAATGCTGATAACACACTGATGTTTTCAGCTCTTGTGAAGAGATCAAGGACTCTCCAAGTCCCTGTGTTCTGTCCCTGCACAGATGTACTGGGCGGGAGCTCACCCTGAACACCAGACCCAAACTGGCCAGTGAAATATTCCATATCATGTAACATCATACTCAGTCTGTAAAGCAGAGACAGCCAGATAGGAGGGGGTTGTCTCTATTCCAGGACTGCGATTGCAGAATATTGGTATTTCAGGACAACTAACTGGGAACTGGCTGGGTATCAGTCAGCAGGTGGTGATCAATCACATTGTGCATTACCCATCTGTACTTTCAATTGTTATTATTGCTTTAATTTATTACAATTACAAAACTGGTTTTATCTCAACCTATAAGTCTCCCTTTACCCCTTAAATTCCCTCTTCCAATCCCAGGCAAGGGGAGGGTGAGCAAGCAGCTGCATGCTGCTTGGTGCCAGCCAGGTTCAAACCATGACACATAGAATGGTTTGGGTTGGAAGGGACCTTAAAGATTGTGGAGTTCCAACCCCTCTGCCATGGGCAGGGACACCTTCCACCAGCCCAGGTTGCTCAGAGCCCCGTCCAGCCTGGCCTTGAACACTGCCAGGGAGGGGGCAGCCACAGCTTCTCTGGGCAGCCTGTGCCTGTGTCTCACCACCCTCACAGTGAACAACTTCTTTATATCTAGTCTAAATCTATCTTCTTTCAGTTTAAAACCTTTACCCCTCATCCTATCACTCAATTCCCTGACAAAGAATCCCTCCTCATCTTTCCTGTAACCCCTTTAAGCACTGGAAGGCCAATATAATTTCTCCCCAGACCCTTCTCTTCTCCAGGCTGAACAACCCCAACTCTCTCAGCCTGTCCTCATGAGAGAGGTGCTCCAGCACCCTGAGCATCTTCGTGGCCTCCTCTGGACCCACTCAAACAGGTCCATGTTCTTCTTGGGGACCCCAGAGCTGGAAACAGCATTGCAGGTGGGGTCTTACAAGAGCAGAGTAGAGGTGGAGAATCCCCTCCCTCAACCTGCTGGCCACACTTCTCTTGATGCAGCCCAGGACACAGTTGGCTTTCTGGGCTGTGAGTGCACATTGATGGCTCAAGCCTAATTTTTCATCCACCAATACCCCCAAATCCTTCTCCACAGGACTGCTCAATCCACTCATTGCCCAGCCTGTGTCTGTGCTTGGGATTGCCCTGACCCATGTGCAGGACCTGCACTTGGTCTTGTTGAACTCCACAAGGTTTGCACAGGCCCACCTCTCCAGCCTGTCCAGGTCCCTCTGGATGGCACATCCCTTCCCTCCAGTGTGTCAACCACACCACACAGCTTGGTGTCATCAGCAAACTTGCTGAGGGTGCACTCAGTCCCATCATCTGTGTCCCCAACAGAGATACTAAATAATACTTGTCCCAACACCAATCCCTGAGGAATGCCACTTGTCACTGCTTTCTACTTGGACATTGAGCTGTTGACCGCAACTGTTTGAGTGTGACCATCCAGCCAATTCCTCATCCACCAAGTGGTCCATCCATCAAATCCATGTCTCTCCACTTCAGAGACAAGGATGTTGCATGGGACAGTGTCAAAAGCTTTGCACAAGTCCAGGTAGATGATGACGTCAGTTTCTCTTCCCTTATCCACCAACACTGTAACTCCATTATAGAAGACCACCAAATTTGTCAGGCCCACCTCTCAAGCCTGTCAAATTCTCTCTCGATGGCATCCCTTCCTGCTGCAGTATCAACAAAGAAATATTCATCCATAGAAGACTCTGCTCAGTATTCATCAGGACTGTTGCAAATTGTTTTCATTTTCCAGATATCATATATGAAACACTCAGCAGATATCGAGTGGGTTTTTACTGTCACTTGCTTCAACTGAGAAAACACTTGTATATGTTGCACTTTCGAATTATGTGGATGTTATCTGACACAGATGCTCAATCACCTGCAGCAAATTTTTCTTTCACTCAGATGAAAACTAAATCAGGAAAATAAGCAAGAACTTGTTAGCTATCAGTTGCCTGCATTGAGCCCTTTTACTTTCATAGCGTGATCTCAAACTGTGCAGTTTGTAACCAGTCTCCTATACATCTGTTTAACCACACAATCTCATAGAGGCATTTGTGGGGAAGGAGTAAAGGAAGGATATTTCCTGTTTTTTCAAACAAAACTCCCTTTCTGTTTCCAGAAAAGCTGCCATACGTTAGTGCACTTCTGTCTTCTGTCTGTGACAGTTTTCTACACAAAATATTTCCAAAAGTTTTTTATAACTTGCAGTTCCTCAAATAAAAGGATTTCCCACTCTTTCTTTGTGTGATCACCCCCCACTCTGAAAGACATCATTATGAAGAAATGTGTTTCCTGACAATCCACCTACATATACTTTTGCTCAGTTTATCTCTTTACACTTTATTGTACCATGGAAATAAAATGTTTCCTGGTCTTACAGCTCTAGACAAAAGGCCCAATAAGGTCTGCTAATATCTGTGAATACAAGACTGGATTGAATGGAGATATTTCAGTAAAGCTGTTAAAAATTAATTTTACACAGTGTTCCTCATACTAGCAAGTCAGACTTTTTTAAATGTAGCAACAAATCAGACTTCATATGTAGTACCTAATTAAGAAACAGGGAATCTTTTTTTCTTCTTGCGTTTATATGTTTACATTCTGTTAGTTGATTAAGAAGTTCTTTTCTCACCCTCTCTTGAGAAAATGGTTTGCATCTTAATCTTTCCAATTTCTTTGAATCACGTTACTCATTTTCTCAAATCTCATTTCTGCTCAGAACTGGATTTTTTATTTGTTTTCTTTTTTAAAATTTGGGGTAAAGCAAAGACAATGAGCTATACAGAAAAAAATCACTAATAAAATTGCCTTTTTGAAAAAAATCATTTTTTTTAGTCCTATGTTCTTTAACTTCCAATATTTTGGGAGGGGGGTTTGAGTCATTCAAGATCCCACAATTAAAAATGGGTCTGTGATGGGATGTATCATCAGCTAAAGTGATACGTAGACTGAGAACAATGGAGCATACCTGAACATGTCCCCACAGCATTTTTCAGTC
Organism: Athene cunicularia; assembly: GCF_003259725.1. Classification (NCBI taxonomy): domain Eukaryota; kingdom Metazoa; phylum Chordata; class Aves; order Strigiformes; family Strigidae; genus Athene; species Athene cunicularia. The sequence continues at coordinate 7,114,377 of NW_020799144.1, read as the reverse complement.
AACTAATTCACCTTTTGCAAACACGCTCTTCTTTAGATAAGACATTATTTTTTAACAGGAACTACTGTACTCTCTTCAAAATTTTAAAGATAACTGAAGGGTATAAGTTCAGAAAAAAATCAGTTTCAAGCTAGTTCAAACAATATGACATTATCTTTTATTACATGCTTGTACTGAAGATCTAATCTCTGCCATAGCCTCTCAGGTGCTCTTTAATGGAGAAAAAAAAAAAAAAAAAAAAAAAAAAAAAAAAAATACATACTTGCAATTGATTTAGAATAAGAAAGCAGATTTCATGTAGACTGAAATGATTTTACATGCACTTAGGCAATCAATACCAGCTGTCATATAGAACAATGACAGACTACCCAAAAACATAAGAATATTAATAAAGAAATAAAAGATAAGCACTAAACATTACTTATCTTTATATCTGTCTTCATCCATGGTGAAAGGTGTTTATGACTATATTACTGCCTCCCTAACTTCCTTTGGCTTTTATTAGTGAAGAAAAAAAAGTGTTTTCTTGTTCTTTGATTAAAACACTAGTGTTTTCCAAGGTACTTCCTAACTCAGTCTGTTCCCGATTTTAGGTAAAATAGCAAATACCAAGAATACAGCATAAAAATGGAAAACCCCATAATCTTCTTAGAAAACTGAAACTATATTTGAAACATCTCAGCTAACCACCCTGAAAAGCAAAGACCTCTGTTCAAGCTCCCTCTGTAGGGACTTCATCAGAAGGCTCAAAGCAGGCTTTTTCAGCAAACCTGTCATCTTACTTCATCAGCCTAAAGGCTGTTTCTCCAGGGAAAGAAAGGCCTTGGACCTTCTAACACAGTCAGTGTATTTGCAAAGAACAAGTTGAGCCTTCCTCTTCTACCACTGATGTGCTGCACTTCCCCTTAGGCCTCGAGATACTTTACAGAAGAGGGGTGGTCTTCAAAGGCCAATGGAGAAGGGATCTCCTACTTCTCCACACACAAGCCAAAATGATGAGGGGCAGGTTGTCCTGAACTATGTTTAACTTCTTTCACCTCCTGACATGGAGAGCAGCCAATGAACATTTGTGTAAGAACTGCTGATCTACTGAGCAGAGCATTGGCTGGGAGCTAATCTTAAACCTGTCCATAATAAAAGATCCTGTTGAAAGATAAACAAATTAAAAAGACTGTTCAGAATTTCAAATACCAATGTCTTTGTCCTTGACCTTCCTCATGTGGGTTGTTTTCGTCATATACATGTCACTATTTTCCTGTCAGCACCCCACTTCTGAGCCTCCCCAGCAAATACATGTTAATTCTATGTTTCCCCTAGGTTGTCTGTAAAAGCCTTCATTTGTAAAATCATTTTCAGGAACACTAAGTACACTTACATTATTTATAGCATATCTGAAGATGTTTCCCAAATTGTAGCTGTTCTGTAATAATTTTCCTTCTTTTATTCAAGGTGCATGGCAATTACTGTTGGAAATGGCAATTGCTCTTGGAAAATATGCCAGAAACTCTCATATCATCTAAATCCAGGATTATTCTTTTTTCAGTTTTTTCTTACTGAAATATTTCAAGTATAGTATAGAAATATTTTAAGCATATACCACCATACATATTGCATGGAAACAATTAAAGGATATCCTTTCAGAATATTAATTCCTTCATTCCTTCATACATGCACATTCATAAAACCTTGCTGATACGTTTCTTTCACTAAAATAGATATAACCACTTATCTCCCTGATGAAAATTGCTAATACTGTCCTGTAATATAACTCAATCCATCCTGATAGCCAAAAATAAGAAGCCCAGCATAACTTGGTGCAGGCATCACTAAACAGTGAAAAACAGAAGCAGAGATTCTTGGCATGTTTGCAGATTCTTTATATAGACAGGAGTGCTCTCCCGCAAAGCCAAAGACAGACTGTTTGTAGTGGATCTATCAAACATCACTGAAGTTCCTCTAATATCTTGAGCAGACACACACTTCATCCGTCAGGATCCCTGGATGCAGTGGCTTAAGCTCTTCAAGAAAGCAGGTGCACGTACACAGAGACATTCACATTCCTCTCGTTCTTTAATCACTTCAGCCACTCACTGATGACATAGAAAACCAGTCTTGGGTTTGTTTATGCTTTTTGGTTACAACTAGTGCAAGGAGCCCAGATTAAGAGGAAGGAGAGAAAGACTTCCCTTTTTGGTGGCAGCTTCAGCTAAAACAAGAAACTGCATCAGTAAGTCACAGTGTAACATAATGGCAGCGTAAGGACACTCAACTGCTAGCTGTTTTTCTGGGGCTGCAAGATTCCTCTGTCAGCAAAGGGTGCAACAGATGTCAGAGCTGGCACAAGGGAAGGCCTGGGATGTACCCTCAGTGTTGGTGTCCAACCAGGACTGTGGCAATCATGCCATGTACAGGTCTGGGGTCTTTGATACATACCAAATGAAGTAGTTAACTACTTCATATATTTTTTTTAAAAACAAATAACTTCAGAGTTACTGTTTTAGGATGATACCATGTCACAGTGATCACCAGGATTAACACCCAACAGACTAACTCCACAGCTTCACAGTGAGGAAGCAAACTGTGCATCAAGTCTTGGAGCTGAGGTCTGCATTAGCTGATACTGTTACCAGAGTGAGTGTTTTTTAAAGCCACCAGTCAATTCCCTTCCCAACCAGAAACAAAAAACCAGCCCTTATATGTGAAATAACCCTACAGACCTCTGCAACACCAATGTATAACCCTATATGGCAATCAAAAATGTCCTCACCTGAAGATTCAATTCTGTAGTAGATATGAAGGAAATTTGTGTATTATGTTTAGTAGTTCACACCACAAACTTTCACATTTGAAGACATGTCTAAGAACAGACATTTTATTCAAATAGAGAAGTGGCTCCAACAGAGAATGATAAGAGCTGATACATACTGAAAGCAGAAATACAGCTGTGGGAAATATATCAAAACTGAGAGAGACCAAAAGGGAAGAAGTCCCCTACTCTGAACCAAGAAATAGAATAGCTATGTACTTTCCTAAAAATTCAGGGGATGGCATTTTTTCTGTACGAAATCAAGACAGTAAAGCTGGTAGGATAATGAAAAGTTAGGAAAACTAGATGACATGCCAACTGACAGCACTGCACACTGGGAAAACACAGAGTCATCAAGCCTATCTTTGTGTAGCTACAGTATTTGAAGCATTGTATTCAGTTGTGATGCATTATTATAATTATAGTCATTTAAACAGTGGTAATACTTGGATAGCATATCCTACCATTAAGTATCCTCTGGTATTTTCTCATCACAAAAAATGGGGATGACTCAGTGATATATCTACTCCAGTGATGAAGCTTGCCTGAGAAGCTCCTGCCTCCCCTTCCTCCTGCCCTGCTGCTCATCACTCACAGCCCTGGCACGCCCCTAGGCTCTGCCTCGGAGCTGTCTGAGGGTTTAAGAAATTATCTGGATTAAAGGTCAGATATTTCTGCTTATCTGAGAGGGCTTACTTGAGACCCAGATAATTTCAGGAGGAAAACTGATCTCCCTATCTGTTTATGTGTTTACACTTTGCCCTATCATTGTAGTGTCTGAATGACATGTCATTTGACAAGCCTTACATATGTTCCACCTCGTCAGAATTAAGGGGTGGGACTCACCAGCCATTATATCTATTATAAGCAACTTCAATAATTGGGGGGGGGGGTAATCCCCAGGTGGGGTACAGCCACCCACACAGCATAGTCTGTGAGGCACCTACACAATGCAAACAATGAACACTAACAAAAATAACATCAGAGCTTACTCATCTTTGCCACAAGAAAAGAGGAAGAACATTCAAGTGGGCACCTTGTCATCTTAAGGAAAAACAGCTCCCAGGGTTACGGTACAGTACAGGTGAACTACTCTAATCTGGGGCTGTTGCTGAAGACAGCAATTAAATTATGCAGCTGCCCTGTACTTCTCTTCCATCTTCCATGCATGCTGCTCCTCTTTGACCACTACTGGTGCTTGTTTGACCAGCTTGATCACAGAGGTAAAACTGACATAAAACCAGCCCTACCAAATAAATAAGTGAATAGTTTTATCCTCGTTTGGCTTCCTAAACTGACTCACCTCACCCACCTGGCTCCTGCAGTGGGTCCAGTTGCTGTGCAGTTTTTACCCCCCACAATCATGACAGCAGTGCCCTATCTCAGATATCACAAAATAACACCATTAGCTTAGATGCGTGTAAGACAGCAAGTATTGGTTTAATTTGTCTGGGTCTGCTAGTATTTGATCTGAGGGTAACATCTTTAAAAGCAACTATGTGATACTGAGGAATTGTTTTGCTGAATGACTTGGCACAAAGCTTCTGAGGACAGACAAGACAGAAACTGTTCCTGTAAGTTCAGAGAAACTTACTCAGCAATTTCTGCATCAAGCCTATACCCTCTGCTTGAGCATTTCCACAGTTATTTTCAGCAGATCTCCAGTCTTGGAGGAGATGAAAAATCTCTGTGTAAGTGCAATTTCCAGTGACTAACTGACTTCAATTGTTAAAAATTCATGCCTTACTTCCGCCTGAATTTGATTAGTTTTGACTTCCAGCAAGTGAATCTTCTTGTACTGTTGGTCCCTTGACACTGGTGTCTGTTTTATATAACTATGGAAACAAAGCACTAGGGAAAGCAGTTTTAAAAACCTGTATTTTACTCTCAGTCTTAAATAAGAAGTACATTCCTGTCAATCTTCGTATTGTCTCCTTCACCTCTTTTCAAAAGGCTCTAGGGAGAGCTGTCAAAGGACACACCTTAGTGTACCCGTAACATTTGTTGCTCTGCAAAGTTCATGTGAACACACTGCAAAAAACCTGGAGTGATTTTGTTTGTCTGAGAACAGCATACTCAGCTGCATGTATTGTGGATTTTTCTTTTTAGCCATTATCTGATGTGCTAGACAATGGCCACAGCTGGAGAAGAGACATCAGATGGTAGAGACCACTGGGCAGGAGTGATGCCAAGATGTCTATTCTTAGATGCTCAACTTCATCAGCAGACTTAAAATCTGGGAAGTTTTTCTGAAGTTTGACTGGAAGGACCAGATGGTTTTGTGCTTCTTTTGCAGGTGGAAGATAAATAATCTGTTGGATCATCTGGGCATATGCCATCTAAGCAATTCCCTTACAAGGTCAGTGTGGCTTCACTGCATGGTGAGAACAGAGGAAGAAATGAGTCCAAGCTTGCATTGGTACTTATGCAAGACAACTTGGTTGGTGGTAGTGGCTTCCTCATTAGAATCTCAACTATCATGAGGGCAACAGAGCATACTTACGGTGGCCTCCAAGCCTGTGAGAGAAGCTTTTATCTCATGGCATTAAACTTCCATGCACAAAGCCCACCTGCTCAGCCTCAGAGCTGAAAAAGATATTCATGACATTCAGTGAAAGAACCCCACAGGAAAAACAAAGAAATTCCAGAGAGTGCATCTTTTTCAGGTTTAGGTGTAATGAGACTTTGTGAATTACTTTGCCTTAATGTGCATATAAAACAGAAACAGATCCCTATGTGGACATGCGATATCTAATAATATATCTAATAAAATTATATTATATATAATAATAAAGAACTAATACATGTGTCCAAAATTTCCTAAGAAAAATCCTGGAATGCCTAAAAAGCTTTCATGTTAGTTATGAATTAGTTATGAAATAATCTTCACCATCTTAAAATAAAGTTGGGTGCTACGAGGCTTAGTAAGGATTGCCACAGTTTCTAAGATATTCTGAGGATTTAGTAACATGTAGAAAACAGCTGCCCCATGCAGCCGCATGCATGTGTGTTCTCACAGTCAGCCACGCTGAGCCTCCTTTTGTGTGCTGCTCACTAGCACAGCAGCTGGGATGACAGTCCCTGCAGGTGTTAAAACAGTGAGCCTGTTTCAGCCTCTAGATTTTCCAGGCCATTAACCTCCAGCTGTCCTGATTTAGTGGGACTGTTCTACCACCCCTGAACCTCACCACACTCACCCACAGGACAGCCTTACTGATGGCTGACCAGTGACATCACCCACAAAGAGGACTGAGGCGGCACAGTGTATGTGCTGCAACAGCAAGACAAATGCCCTTTGCAGACCAATCTTAACAGGAAAGCTGAACCCTGCTCTCTTCCCTTCCAACTTTGCTCTCCTATGGCAGTGGAGGAAATGATTCAATGAAGAAAGAGGTAAGCCCAAATCCAGGCATCTGTTTTTCATGGTGACTTCTATAATCCTTCATCTTCATATGCACTGTTCATAATCCTTTGAGAGCAAGGACTTGGGGAAGTACCCTACATAGCCATAGTTATGGAATATATATACAGTCTGTTATAGAACTTAACTGACTACTTCAAGTGTGCTGACAGAGCACATACCCCACACAGCTGCTGACTTCCTCTCATAGGTGAAACACAGCGTGACAACACACTCTGTAAACTGCTCTTTGGACTCCCTCTTATTATATACTGCCCTGAAAAGTCATTTTGTCACATGTGGTGGACCATTTGTGAGTGGGGGTCAAATAATGACTGTCACTCCTGCATGAAAAAGACCTAGCACAAAATAAGATCTATCATACTGCTACACTGTAAGATCTGTTCAAGTGAGAAAGATACGCCATTTTATATAGAGGACTATTTGCTTGACAGTCATATTAATGTCTGCCTGAAGTCCCAGCCCGCGACTGTAAATACTCAGCATGTAAGACCCAATGGGCTGCACTGAAGAGTGATGACCAATGTCCTTGCAAGGCTTCTTAAATGTTTGAAAGAATCCTAACAACTGAAGAAAAGGAAACCTATCTTTGAGAAAAATCAAAAGCACATATTGGAGAATCACAGGGCAGTCAAGTTCACTGAGGCTGGTCTCCTGAAGCACTTTTCTGGGCACATGAAGGAGTAGTGACTGTGGACACTCACCATGGACTATCTAGGGGTAAATCACGCATGACCAGCTGGGTTTCTTCTGTGATAAAATGGTTGGAACTCTGGATGAGGGCATAGTGGATGTAATTTACTTTGATTTTAGCAATGTTTACAACACTATTTCCAACAATATTCTTGTAGCCAAGTTGGGATATTACAGCCTGGGCGGGTAGACAACCAGATTGGTAAATACCTGGTTGGACAGTAGGCCTCAGAGGCTGGTGCATAATGAATCATACTCTGCCTTGAGGCTGGTAACAAGTAGGACCCACAGGGGTCTGTATCAGGACCTGTCCTGTTTAAAAAATCCATCACTGACAAGGTGGACAAGGTGATGGGGTGCAGTTTCATCAAGTTAACAAATAATACCAAGCTGCAAGGACCAGCTGATAATATGCAAGGGCAAGGCTGCCATCAAGAGGGACCTGGATAGGTGAGAGAAAGGGTTTGATAGGGCCCCCATGCACTTGAGACAGAAGCAATGTGCAGCCTTGCCCAAGGCAGGCAGTCCTGACAGCACTGCCAGTGGGTCTGGAGAGAAGGTTCTGGGCCCCAGTAGCCAGCCAGCTGAGCAAGGGACAGCCATGCATCTGATCAGCAATGGTGGCCAGCAGCACCTGCAGCAGTGTGAGCAGAGCTCAGCTTTGCAGCAGACGTGGCTTTGAGGTACATAACAGCACCCCAGCACTCATGTGGAGGGGATGGAGAGAGCAAGAACAGACTTTTCATAGAGGTGCCTGGCAGGAGGGTGAGAACTAACAGGCATAAGATAAGGAATGAATTTTTCCCCACAGGGACAGCCAGGGAGTGGAGCAAGCTTCCCAGAGAGATTGTGCATCCCTGTCATTGGATGTTCTTGAAGCCCAGCTGATCAAAACCCTGTGTATGGTGGTCTGATCTCACAGATGACCCTGCTTTGGGAAGGAAGTTGGGCTACTGTCCTCTCAAGGTCACTTTCAGCCTGAATGACTCTTGTGAATGCTTTTATGTTGAGCAGTCTAAGACCTTGAGCCCCCAAATTCCTGTAAGACTTTTCATCCTCTGTGGTTGTCTTTCCTGAGGTACTGAGAGTGGATTCATAACTGCAATTATTCTTACAGATATATTGTGGATGAAGTATGTTTGGGAAGCATTTTTCTGTATTTCCTCCTGATTATGGGTTGCTAGAGATTTAGCTCTGCTGTAATGTCAGAAAAAGCCCCCTCAGCCTTAGAGTCTTTGATACTGATTCCTGTGGTGTTGTGTGTAGCGTTCTAACTTTTCTGGTTATTTCTTATGGTGACTGTTCTTTCAAAGATCTATCATTCATGCTTTAATATCATAGATGAAGATTTCATAGATGGGGATTTCAGATTCACTGATTACTTTTTTCCCTCTGTTTTGTTCATCACATTGTCTAAAACCAACCTTTTTCTGATTGAGATGATGCCTCCTCAATATCAGAACAACTCCCTGCTGGGCACATTCCCAAGATTAGCCAAAGTCCTGCTAACTCCTGATCAAAGAGTTTCAGTGGGACTGCTCAAGGATTGCAGTGTCATTCACTATGAATTACAGAAATACAATCTGAGTCCACACAACAATATTCCATTAAAAATACTAATAGGCTTAATATATTCATGCTAGTAAGCAAGAAGCCTTTTACCTTTCACTAGTAATCCTCCCTCCAATTTCCATTTCCTTGTACAGTGCCACTTTTTTAGATTATATCTGACCTAAACTGCAGGCTCTTAAGGGTGGGTTTTTTCCTTTATCTGTTCATTTAAGTGACAATGATAAAGTAGTGGAGAACTAGTCACAAAACCAGAGGTGGAGCCTCTTGTCACCAAGTTTCACGTAGTGAAGCACTGAGTGGAAGTAGATTTTGGCAGGCCAAGGCAAAAAACAAGTTGGCTTGTCTTCATCCTGCATTGTGATAAATCTTCCCGCCATGTAAAAGTGCCATCTCAAGACACAGGATCTCAAGACTGTTCTGCAGATCTGAAAATTAGGTGAAAGGTGAGTACACAGCTCACTAGGAGCTGAGTCAGCAACTCGGAGAGTTTTGTAACATTAAAAATGTTTCTCTCTTCCAAACAGATCCTACTGTGTAAATACTTTAGTGTGTAATACTGAGTCTGATTAAGTAAAACCCAGTTTGCCTATAAGTACATTTGGAGCCAAGGCTCACTCTCTTATTAAGTGTATGTGCCCAATGCAGCATAGTGGTGCCCTGGTTTGCACTGGTATCTCCTAACTACAATAACAAGTATCAGTCGCAGAAAGATGTTCATCATAGGAAAAAATGACAAATTCCTTAATTAGTGTAAAACTGGATGAAACACAATGAAATATCACATGAAGATCAGGGAATGGAGTAGCTGACTTACTTTCAAGGGTGATTTTTATCTTTGCCTTCTGTAATTTTAGTTTCTCTAACATCAGCTGCAGTCATGGACATACCTACCCACAGAAAATGACTGTCACACTGAAGAAAGTCTTTGCTGGTTTGATATTTTCTAGCAGAAACGAAGATTCCATGTTCCCTGGACAAAACTCTATTTTTTTGGCCTGTAAATAAATTTTAGTTAGGAATAAAAATTTAAAAAGCACAGCAAGAGAGCATGTGAAGAGTACATAGTAAGTAACATATAAGTTAACATATGCGAATTAATATAAAGGAGAGAATGTAATTGTGTCGGAGGGTGTCTAAATCTTGGGGACAACATAATTGCTAGAAATTTAAGTAATTCTGGAGCTGTGAGTCGCTTCTTTTCTTCTGGCTGCTTCCCAAAAATTTCTAAAGAGGATTACTTTGTTGTCTTAACCTTGTCCTTGCAGCTTTTAGAAAAGCATTAAGCATCCCAAAAGACATTTTGCATGATACATATTTCAAGAGTGTAACAATACACCAAAAAAGAACAGAAAGAGAGCCTGTTAGTTCCCCTTAATACCTGCCTTCTTACAGGACAAGTTTTAAGAAAAAAAATTATCAAGACTTTTTGCTTCAAGTAAAGGTTAAGTAGTTGATTATTATAGTGAAGATGAAGTTAAACCTGAAAAACAACAAACCAACCAACCAAACAAAAAACCCCACACCAACCAAAAAAATAAATCCCAACTAAAAAAAAGACACAAAACCACCCAAACCGAAAAAACAAACCCAACAACAAACTTTTAGACTCGGAAACTGTGGCATTGCCCATTAACTTCAGTTCATGGCACATACTAACAAGAAAATTTCCTTGGTTGAGTCTGATGTTAATGATGACCAAGGGATGCTTCTCAGCTTTCACAGCTGAGGGTCTCATTCCTAAAAAAACCCCACAGCCTCCAAATACTGCATTTCAAAACAGGACACGGGTATGGGATGCAGCTTACTGAACACAGCCTGAAGTTTTTTAATTTTCCTTTCAAAGATTTGTTCTTTCTTCTTTAATTCACATTAGATAAACTCATATGGGATGTGAACATATCAGAAACATCTCAATGTGGTGTTTTAACTTGCTTCTATCTGCTTAATTTATGAAAATATAAATTAAGCATAGTTGTTTGTTTCTCTGTATAAAAATTTTATTTTTATGCTTTTGCTATTCAAGAGTTTTCTCCAATAGTAATTCTCTGCTCTTGTCACCCTGCTCAGCAGATGGTAGGGAGAGCTGACTGGACTGAAACTTCAGCTGGAGTTCCCCTTAGGCTACACAACAAACATCATGAAAACCTTCCCTTAATTCTCCAAGGTCATACAAAAGCTATAACAAATGTCATATCGGTTACACTGGAATTCTGACAGTCTCGAAACTTCTGACAGATCCTATGAGTGAGACAGTAAGAGCATGACATGACATATCAACATTGCAGAAGACAAACGTGGCAAAGAGTCTTGTAAGTATGCACCTGCCCTCCCTGCAGTGCTGATGGAACCGCAATTACGCTCTGGAGATGTAATGTAACCCGTGTTATGCAAAGCATGAATGTATCCATCTTATGCCTGTACATTATAAATCATGCACTGCAAGAAGCTCTCTCACTCACATAATTTACTAATTTTGTAATTTACCATTGCTGCGTGGCAGTGCAGGGAAACTAAACATGACACATGAAAATGGATGGATGCCAGGAAATGCGTATCAGAATGGGATTACTTGCTATGCTGTGAGAGTCCAGCCTTGGTAGCTTTCTGATCTTGAGGTTAGGGAAATGATGTTTGATTTCAAATCTTATTTCTTTGTAGGCTTGGCTTTTTAGACCTTCTTAGGGAAAAAAAGGGTGGTAGCATGAGTCATTGTGAATCAAGCAGGTCCAGGACAGGTCCAATTCAGGAGTATTAGCAGGAGTTACAGATGGGCATGCTGGATGAAGCTGCTCTCTTCTGCTGACTGTCAACTGAAAAATGACCCCACTACGCAACTGACAGCGCAGGTGTCTCCAGGTGTGTAGAGGAAATGGGCTTAGACAGCACTACTCACACAGACCTGAAGGAGGATAAACAAAAGGGCATCATGAAGGCACTTGAGACACAATTGTGTAGAAATTCATTTCACATTGATGGTAATCTGAGCACAAAAGCAAGCTAGGATGACACAGGTATCAGATACTGAACCATGTTGCTAGAATATCCCTGTGAAGCAGAAGCAAATGCTGCTTGCCGCTGCAAGCACAACCCAGTAGTATCAGGAACACCGGATAAACTGCAGAACCTTCTCCTGTCTATGGGTAGTCATATGACAGGAATACTGTGACTTCACTGCAGAATAATACCCTGGTGATCCTCAAACTCATTCACCTCATGATTCCCACTCTCTTAAGTAACCTTCACACAGTTGTCGCCTCATGAACTTTTTGCTAATGCTACAGCTTTCAAAGTTGTGTTTCCTCCACCTTTCCCATAAATCACATAGACTACAGGGTAGCTGCAGCCTATTGGGACAGATTCTGTGCTTAAGCTATTCTAACTATATTGACAGTCCTACGAGTTTTCACCGGCTATCTTTTCCCACTTTTCCATATCTCCAGTAGTTAACATAAAGCATAATGTTTCAGCAGAAAGCCAGGCAACATGACTTCCATTAATTTCTGCAGTATAAAAAAATCTGTCCTTATGCACTGCAGCCAAGATAGAACAGGAGAGTTCCAGCACAGTATGGTAAATACCCTTGAAATGTCTCAGTATATCAGTTGTAATCATTATGACACCTTTGATCTATGAGTTTGAAAGTAATTAGTGATTAAATAATTTACTCAAGGTCAGGCTTGGAGCTAGTGATAAGAATTGGCATCAGAAGTGAGAAGACAGCACTTAACAGATAAAATAAAGCCCTCTGCATGTTTTTAGTTTTATCTCTTGCTCTTGAGCAGATAACATCCTCAAAATTGCCAGTTCCCTGGAGTACATTAGATACTGTGTGTTAATAAAAGTTAGTGGCTACCAACAGTAACATACACATCAGAAGAACCAGACCTCTTCCTCAGATCAATCTAGCCTTGCTATGAAGTACCTATAGAATCGATTTTCTGAATGTTAGTTTCTACTTTTTTCCTTAAAAAAAAATCAAACCCTTGTTAGATTTTACAGACCGACATAAAGAGAACTCACTGGTGTTTACAGAGATTTGCTAAAGATCACGGTTTGGAAAGTATTTTACTCAATGTCATTTAGTTTCAGTGATACTACACCAGTAAACAATGGAGGGCGGCTTTTCAGTAGTTAATCTTTAACAGCACTTTAATGTCAGTCCAAAAGAAAGCCTCCCTCTGTGCTTCATCAGGTGTGGAACATGAAACCAAACAGATGACTAACTAAAGTCTGAAGAAAGTTAAGATTAAAAATGCCTCAAGACTCACAGATGTTTTGAAACATAAGATGTAACTTCCTAGATTAAACCACTATTACATTCAGCCCAGTCTCACGCCTCCTCCAGCAGGTATCAATATTCAATGCTTCTAAGGAGGGAATAAACAGATAATACCTGGTTGATGCAGAAACACCTAATAAAAGGTGAAAAGAGAAGGGACTAGTCCATTATTACTGGTGCATTTGAGGCTTTCTGACCACAACATTTCCTTTCACCACTGACAGCTGTTGGAGGGATAGTTATCAAAGAGCAGCAGAAATAGCAACAGCACAGTCCTAAGGCAGCTTGACACAGACATCTCCTGAGCTCAGGTAAGTTCTGATCCTAATCATTATGTCAGTGCTTCTGTCTAGTTAGAAGAATTGAGCTCTCCTCAGAGCCACCACTGCTACTGTAAAGCCTTGAAAATAGAATTGTGAAGCTCTACTTACTATAGCTCCATAAAAATCACATCTTGCAGGGCCTATTATTTAAGGCCCCTTCCCTATACCAGACATCACCATTCCCGAGTACACTCCAAATACACATTACTGTGCTATCTATCTGATGTATTAAGTTATGGCCTTGAAAAAATCTGCATTTGTTTTGGATTAAAATGTCCAAGGAGCTGTCAACACCTTATCATTCTGGAAGTGTTCAGCATACAGTAAAGCTGATAAAAAAGGAATTCACCACTACCTGTTAGCCTTCCTGAGATCATGATGTTGCTCCCTGCTTACTGCCCACTGTACTATGGACTGGGACAATTGCTCCATAGGCAAAGGATTTCACATGGCAGTTGCTCACTTCCTCAGACTCTCCAGCTGGGAACAGCTGATCCCAGAGAAGATCAAGTTTGAAGTCTGCAGTGACCACAGAGAGATCTTTTGAATACCTTTTCTAGTCAGATGGATAGCACTAGATGTGGTCATGCAACTGAAGAAGGCTCTAAAGTAGTAAACAATGTCCACCCAAATTTCAAAGCCCACACCCCACCTCATTCTGCCTGTTTGTCAAGAGCAGTCATGTTTCTAAACTTCTGACTGCTTTTTTCTTTGGAAGTGAGTTTTCAGAATATCATATTCTCCTGAGCCAACTGCTTTCCTCATTGCTTTACAGTTTTTCTCTATTTGTTCAAGGCCCTCCATCCTAATGATCACAGGGGGCTGCTGACTCCTTTGTCAGAGAGAAAAAGCATTCTCACTCTGTGTTTTCTTCTCATTCTTGTCTGAAGAGCTTGACAGAAAGAGCAGGCCATCCTTCCAGCAGAGATGGGATTACTGAATGCTTAAACTAGTCCCCCTGCTCTCCAATTTATGAGTCATTCCTAAGCACAGTAGAAACTTCTGAGATGATACCTGAACTACAATCTTGCTGCGAAACTGGCAGTTATCTGGCTTCTAAATCTTTGGAGCTGTACGATGCTGTTACATGTCAAATCCAGCACGCTGCAGAATGTCAAACACTTGGCTTCATTTCAGCTCAGACCAGAAGATGTTGAGTCTGACTGTGATAAGGAAGCATCGAGAGGAACTGTCAAAAGTCTCTGGCAACCCCATCTATCAAGGGGAACAGCTCAGCTGTAATTACAAAAGCCCCAAAGTTCTGACACTGTCTAGATACACATGTGCTTCTTTTCACCCTAATCAGAAATATCTTCCTGTAGTTCCTGCATGGAAAAGATTACTTTCTTTTTTCTATAATTTAGTGCACATCTCTATCGTTCAAGTCACTTAGAGCATAGACTATAACAAGGCATCCTCCCTGTTCAGGAGACTTAAAACTTCACCTCATGAGGTACAATGCTTCCTGTCACTGTCAGCACCTCCATGTTTCTGTTACAGCTTTCTGTCCTGGTGAATGCAGCTTGCCAGGTATAACTGAAGTGCTATTGTGACAAAATACTAAACATTAGCTGGTCTAGATGTTTAGAGATGCAAATCATATTACTGTGTCTTTATTACACAGTTATTCTTCATTTTATGTGTGAAAATGCGCAGTTAGAATCAATCTCCATATTTAAACACATAAGTAAGCCTCACAAGTAAAAAAGCCTCATATGTAAACTGAGCAAACAGATTTTTACTAAGCTTTTACATTAGAATGCAGTAGTTGATCACTTGCATCACAGATTTGCCTTAGCACTCTATTTGCTACCCCAGTCTATAAATACATCACAAAGTATTTGACTTAACAAATTATCTTTTCAGCTGTATTATTCAGAAGTCATTAATTTGCTCATGAAATGAACTCATTAACTTTATTAACTCATGAAAAAAAACAGCCCCATCAGCAATTAATATTGTTGGCAGCACTGAAGCACTTAGCTTCTCCATGCCCAGTGCTCAAGATGCCTGAGGCTGGCTGCTCGAGATGTCTGCCCAAGATGGTAGATCAGTTTTGTCCAGTCATAGACCTGAAGCTATTTACAAATATCCATTAAAGCCAAGATAACAAAAAACTGCAGCTACTCAGGTCAGTATTATGAATAGCCTGACTGTTGCCATTCCTATTAAGAATTTCATTAATATCTAACTTTTCACAACTCTGGATGCACAGGAGAAAAACAAATGTAAATGCCTCAGATCAGCCATCAAATTTGTTCACAGAAAGTAACTACTACCAATAGTTAGCAAGTGCAGGAAATGTGTATGAAAGAATGCCTAAGAGTCTTAGTTGGTATAATAACAACAAGACATGAAAAACTGCATTAAAGAGAAAGCAGATTGTGGTAACCACCACCTGATAACACATGCAGACATTTTGTTCATCCTCTTCTTTTTGGTTTCCTTCACCTAGATGCAATATCTATCTTCAGACAATTTCCTTTTGATTTGGTACATCCCTAAGGACATTGTAAATATGTCTTTCCTGAGTTTAGACCTCTGTATTTCACAGTATTGTAATCTTATTATCATTTGCAAATTTTATAAAGCCACAAAATATAGTCCTTGCTTTCCTCCTGTGGCTTTGGCTCCATGACCTTGTGACCCCTTGCTAAAACGTGCATAGCACAGCGCTTCCTGCATCTCTTCAGCCATGCTGTTAGCATGTTGTTCCCTGAACTGTTCCACCCTTCACCTTTCCATGGCTCCTACTGTCAGCTTGGGTGAAAGACAAGCTGCCTTTCAGAAGCTGTGGCTGCCCCCTCCCTAGTAGTGTTCAAGGCCAGGTTGGCCGGGGCTTTGAGCAACCTGGTCTAGTGGAAGGTGTCCCTGTTGGACTAGATGATCTTTAAAGGTCCCTTCCAACCCACCATTCTATGATTCTATGGTTCTGTGGTTCTATGGTTCTATGGTGCAGGTGTCACAAAGTCCCACACTGTAAATCCTCCACTCACACATCACAGTGGAGCAAGCTACTACTGAGCCTGGTAAAGCACATGCTCAATATAATAAGTGTTTCCCAACAATGATCCAGAAGAAGAGATCATTTGTGTTACTAATCTTTGAGGGCAGGTAGGCTAATGACCAGGACTGGGAGCTGCACCATTTAATGGAGAACAGTATTTCAGCTTCATGTCTGTATGTGAGCTGTTGCCTAAGAGATCCTGGCAAAAGTTTCAGAGGCTGCCTTGAAGACAGCATAGACAGGGATGGCAGCATGACAGCAGTAATCCAACACAATCAGGCAGACATGGATGTTGAACTGATGCTGTTTCTAATGACAGATGCTCATTGCAGAATGGATATGCTAGGCCAGAAATGCAACCCAGAACTGCTGGGAGTAATCCATCTAACTTTACACTTTGCACATGCCTGAGTTAGGAGATAGGTTTGATAACTAAGGGGAAGAGTAATACCCCTTCCCCAGTCTGAGCAATGCAATATACTGAGCACTTTGCAGACAACTGAAATATAGAGTACCTCTATCATTGACTATACAGGGACCCTGACTAAATACCTGGAATTAAACAATGTATGTGCCTCCCTTGTGATTAAAAACACATGATGATCACTAGGAGGTCCAGAATTTGGTAACCTTCCTGTAAGGTAACCTGTGCAGCACAGAAGCTTGTCATTGCTGTTCTGCTGCTTTGTCTTCAGATTTAGACTCATGTCACCAAAATTGTGTCCCTATCTTTGTTTGATTCATTGCTGCAGTTGTTCCAGACAAGCAAATTAAAAGGTATCCTGGGTTACTTCGTTTTTCTTGTTGATCTTATTGATCAGCTATGAAGAAAAATTACTTTTTTTCCCCTCAGAAGAATGATAGTGTCTTGTTCTTAGTCACCACATTCCTATCTAAAGTGAATGTCTTATCAAATAATATATTCTGAAGTACACAGTCAGTGGAAAACATAGCAACAGTGACTACACTGCATCTTTTTTTAAGCCACTAGAAACATATAAGATGTTTATATGCTTCAGACACCAAAATAAAAGGTATCATAGTTCAGACTATGCTAGAAATATCTGTTTCTGTGACAAACAAACTAAGAAATGTGAATGGAATGAATTGCAATTGTAATTGATCTCTTAGCAATAAATACTTCAGCCTGCCTAGGCTTCTGACTGACTGAAAAATTGTTTTCTATCAGACCTCCAAACTGGACAGAAGGGGAAGACCAGCAAAATGATCTGCTGTATTAATCACAGCATATCCTAACACACAAGTACTTTGGGATAGTAGCAAGCAATTCTCAAGAAAGTTTTATGGCAATGGATATTTTTGTTGGGATATGGCTGCAAGAATTCCAGATTTCACAATTAAATCTGTGCACTTAAAAAGAAGATTGTATTGAGTCCTTATAAACTACTGGTTTGAATTTTTTCTTCCTCCATTGTCCATAGTTTTGAACAGGATTATTAGAAAAGGAGTGCTAAGGCGAAAATCCTCTCTCAAACATAAACCCTAAGAGCCTACCCAAAATTTATAACAAGGTTGGCAGTGCTTATATTATCTGCCTGAGATGCTGAGGCTTTTGCAGCATCTCCAGTGTAGGAATGCTCCTGTTTTGGGTGCCTGTGGAGTCCCAAGAGAATACAATCTTGTAAATTAAGGCTAAGCTTCTTTCTAAGACTATATGCATCCTATCACACAACGCTTTCCTTCTCTAAGGTTTATAGTATCCTTGAAAGCTGTCACAAAAAGACTGTACCCATGCCAGCTCCACAGATCTGAAGAGAAAACAATGGCTCATGAGCCATACTGAGGAAACTGCAGAACAATCACAATTTTCACAACAATGTCTTTATGGTAACAACATACTTTTCAGAATTGCCCTTCAGTTCTACGATTAAAATTGATCATACACTTAGCAAGTACTACATGCATATGGCAGGAGAATTAAACTTGGGTGGAGACAAAAGCGGTGAAGACAGAGTGTAAAAATATGTATCACAGGTAATACACCCCAAAAGACAAAAGATGCATTAAAAGCCTATGAAACAGAAATTAGTCTCAGGGAGAGAACACCAATTTAAAAGGTCATCTTTGAGCCTAATTTGAATTTAATCAATAACCATCCTTATCTGCAACTTTAAAAAGTTTAATCTGCCCCTCTCGTATGATTTCACTGCAAAACACTGAAAAAAGTCCAGCTGTTTTGCCTTGTGGTTTTCACTGAAACCACACTCAAAGACTCAGTCTCCTTAGCTAACATGTAAATGTTCTCTGAAGTAGTGCTTTCTGCTTTCTCCAAGTTTCTACAGCTAGCATACCTGCAGCATGCTATAATACTCTATTATCAAGCCACAGAGTGTCTTAGTCCAGTCGGTAAAATGAACCGTAATAAAACTCCAATCTTAGAGAAATCAATGGAATTAAAACTCATTTAATCTTGCTGAAGATTTTATGTGTCTCCAGGGGCTAGCCCATCTTCATAGGGTCACTTTTAAATGGGTCTCCTTCACTGTGCAAGCAGCCCAGGACTGGAGTCATCTTTTACTGTCACTCTGATGCCTGGTTTGTTTAGTATAAGATGAGGTTTGCAAATGTACTTCAAAAATCTTTCTTAATATTAGAATGGTACTACTCAATTATTTGAACTTCTTTCAGGGCTCAGTTGAGACATGTGTGACAAGTATTTTTTCATGCCAAAAAACGAGTTATGTAAAAACATTACATTATACTTTCTCCTTAACAAACAGGATGTGCAAAAACAATGCAAAAATTTTTAGTGTTATATATGAATAACCACATATAACTCTACAGACATGGTTTTTCAAAGAAGATGACATGATAATTTGTAGTATTCAGGAGCTGTTAAAAATGTTTAAGGTCAAAATGTTTCTGTGTCAGCATAATAATTTCGTTGTCATTAACTTCCATTTCTTTTTCCTTTGGAAGAAAGTAAATCAAACAACAAAGAAAAAACATCAAAATTCCATTAAAGCATTGCACTTTTATTTCAGTGGCTACCACTAAAGCCAATTTCCCTTTTGAACCTCCTCTGTTCTGACAGACGAGCTGTTTCATTAGGCCAGCAGGAAGATCTCTTGCTTGGGAGATACCTGGAGAGTTGAAGTCCTTCTCTTTCAATCCCTGTGGGATTTTTCTGCCTGCACTTTTCTCTTGCAAGTGGAAGCTGTTTACCTAGACGTGTGACAATGACAGCCCCTAGTGGAACACAATTACAGACACAGCAGCCTTTCACAATACCTCTTCCATAAGCACTGCAGGATTTACTTTACTTGGATGTGTATTTTTCTACAATTTTTAGTGATAAATTAATACGACCACAAATTTCTCCATTTTTCATGCACTCTAACTTGATACTACCTCTGTGCCCTGGTTCATCAAGTTATTTTCCTTCCTTTACCATTTCTTAGTAAAGTAACTTAGTAGTTACTCTTTATTCTGAAATTAAAGTATTAAGTATTATTGCCTTTCTCATTATTCTGATTCACAAGTGAAAAAAATTTGTCATTTATTCTCACTTGACATGGCACAGTATTACTTATTACCAGATATCTTTCACAACGTTGCTTTTCTGCTGTCTTGTTTGAAAGTGGAATTTTTGTCTTTCCTTCATTAATTTGTTTGCCATTGGATGTGACTTTCTGCCAATAAGCAGGAATGTTACCTCAATGTAAAAATTATTATCACTGTTATGAAATTTGGGAATTTTGGTTGAGATGTTCTACAAAAGGCAGTCTCTTAGTGATTAAAATGATCTAACACATAAGATCAACCCTGATATTACCTGATTCAAAGTGCCTATTAAAAAGTAAACAGAAATATTACTGTAGGTGTAAGCAGGGTTGCAAAAGAAAGGCCAATTTAACAAACCATAACAAATTATAAAACAGAGAATATGATTATTTGAGGGATACACATAATCTCGCCAACCCATATTTATTCATACTGAGACATCAATTTTAGAGGTACATTATATAGCTGATGTAACCCCAATCAACTGAGACTGTAAAAAACCTCAAAATTCCACAGTTCTTGTTTACCAGTTAAACTCTTCCCATTTCCTCAGTGAGGCACAATTCTGTAATAATGTCTCTATAGAAATAAGGTGATTTGATTCTTTTTGTTTGGACGGTAAGTTACAAAGGTGGTTTTCCAGACCCAAACATTTATTCATTAGGGAAATGAGACTATTGCCTTGTACAAACCAGACCACTAACTTCAATGGGTTCTCCAGTCAAAATAAATCATTCTTTAAGCCTTTACATCAAGTGGGATGAACCTCACTAAGTCTAAAACACAAATGATCCAGTACTTAGTAAGATCAATCCTCTTCATGCCTCTCCTCCCTATTCTTGAAAGGAGAATACCATAAGCATGCAAGTTAATGTACAGACATATAACAGTAGATCTTAGAATAAAAGAGGACAACCTGGTTCACATGAATCGTGCAGTATGCATTCTGTAAAGATGGACAGATCATTCCTTGTTTTATCTTCTTCTTTTAACTTCACTGTAAATAAACTTCCAAGTAAAAAACAAAAACAAAGCATCTATTGCAAATATGGCTACCATGCCATGGTGTGTCCTCTACCATTACTTCTGTAACCAGAAAGCAAGCCATGGAAATGAACTAAGTGTGACCAGGAGGAAAGGACTGTTAGCCAAATAAGTTATTGAAAGATAGCACGTCTATGAAATGATATGTCCAGGAAGTGTATTAGTCAATCTTCAGAGGTGTTGAAGGGTCTTGAAAAGCCATTCCTGGTTGATCTCCAAAGGATGCAGATATCAAGCGATTGCATTGTTCTGGATAGACAGGTTCTTTTGTGCTGCAGTGACTGCATCAGTTGATTTAATATGAATTCTAGCACTTTTAATGAAAAGTGTTTGGATAACAACACCTAGATTCATTCACCACCTGGTGCTTACAGATGCATTCCAAACTTCTAGTGCATTTGTAACATATGTCATGCTTTTTTTTTTTTTTTTTTTTTACCTCCCTCACAATCATGCATTAAATGGCAGGACCACTGTGACTGAAGCTTCTAAGCTCAATATTGTTAAAAAAAGTCACTGGCACAGGAAGGATGTCAGCTTTAGCTGATGTTGCCCTAATCTCTGACTGCCAGTTGACCCCAAGGCTGATGTCTTCAGTAGGCATTTTACCACAATCTTTCAACTATCAGAACTTAGCATATGGGGCAGCACTGAATGAGACCTATCAAAAGTGGAGATTGTCCAGACAACTGCTGAAATAAGCACAAAAAAAGCAAGAATGACAGGAGATTTCAGAATACCAAAGCACAATTCTTCTAAGATAAATATTTTGCAATAGAGGCAGAAATACAGGTTTAATAAATGACAGAAAAGAAGCCAAAACCCCTTTCCACTGGTATTGTTAAGAAAAAACCCTTTGGCTTCAAGAATGCCACTTCAGCATATACATTGATAGGCTTTTGCTTGTAGTTGGGAAAAAAACTTTCATTGATCAAGGTAGCCTTGCTGAGATCAGGACTTCAGGCTTAGCTGCTGTTACCAATATCGTCTTACTAAGGCCAAAAGATTTGTTATGGGTTTGCATTTAAACAAAAATATTGACTGAAATGTCTTTCCAGAGAAGTCAATTACAAAGGCAGATTAGTGAAGAGTCTTCAGATCCTAGGTAGTGGGCATTCCTAGGTAGGTAGGACCGCTTCTGCATGCTGAACTGAAGAGCTATGAGTGACAATTTTCCCTATTTCAAGCTATTTCAATCTGAGATTTGTTAGCCATTATCAGCTACACGTACATGATTCATACCGGGAACAGATTATTCATCTACAGAATTTAGCTGCAGGAGGAAGACAATGTGTCTTTGTTTCTTCTAAAAATCTTAATCAAAGATCAGTCAGACAAGTACATTAAGAGTCATATTTATCCTCTGGACAGCTTTTTCTGCAGTTACCTTTAACTCCAGCTGGTTAGATGTCAATCAATGACTGTAAAAAGTGTTCAAAGAAATAGTATTCACAAATCACAGTGATGCAGTGAAAAGGTCTTCACTTTTATTTTCCTGTATTCTTCCCCCATAACCTGTATCTGTAGACTTGCTTTGCAAAGAATTTAAATTTGAAAGAAATCATTCAGATTTTTAATGACAGTTGGGGTATATGCTAGACATTAATGAAAAGTCCCCTTTTTCTTATAAAAATTATGGCAAATTAAATAATGTGGTGTGATGTAAAGCACATTATGACTATGGCTGAATTAATAAATGCACAAACTTCACATTTGTGAAAGAAAGACTGGTAAGTTAGTATGGCCCTACCAGTTTGATCATTTAAGTGGCTATCAACATAGGCAGAATCAATTTGCTTTTCTTGATGGAGATTTTATCTAATGCATTTTCTCTCAAACAAAGCCCTATTTAATTAAGGTGTAATGCATCATGATGACAACCTATGTAAGGATCCAAATTTAATATTAATATAGTTTAATTTAAATAAAATCAGGTACATGCTTATTGCTGAGGTACCACACGTGTATGAGTGTAAGTTACTTGGTATACACTTGTAAAGAAATGCTGTGAAATGCAAATACAGCTCTTGCCACCAGGAGCCTCTATGGTAGATACTGAAAATTTTCTTCCCAGTTTCTTCAGCTACTACAGAGCAGTGAGCAATTCCTACAAAATCAGAGTTCAAAGAGCAGGAATTCCTTTTTTATTTCATATTACAAGTTATGATGAGAAATTAGACATGAATATTACTAGTTCAGTATGCTGAAAGAATTAGTAACTAGAGACAATAATTTCAGTTCACAAATAACCTGTTTATTTTAACAAGTTCACTTCAAATTTGAGAAAAATTTGAGCTGCATGTTTTAAAAAGCATCACCTACTATTTGCAAACAAAATAAACCAGATCAAAATGAAGAATTTAATCAAGACCATTTGAAGCTATTTACTTTACTAAATATCCCTATAAATGTTTTTCACTAGGAAAAAATATCAGGCATCATGTACTGACTGCATTTAGCTGAAAATAAACTGGAAAAAAAATACAAGCCAATAAAAATCAACCTTTCTTTAAAAAATCTCGAGTAAAACTTGAAAAAAATATTGAATTGTTAGGAGAGGAAGAGATGAAGTGACTACTGTCTGGCATTATTAATGTTTGGAAGAAAGCTCCAAATATTCTCTCATTTAATGCTTTGCGTTTACCATCCTTCCCATTAGTCTTGCCCCACTGGACTCTGTTTTTAATTTTGTTTTGTTTTTTTAAGTACAGTGTTTCTCATTTCTGTAATTTTTTATGTTGACATCTTGTTGCTGTATCCACTGGTAAAAGCTGTCCAGCTATACACATATTATTCACCTTTTCCTATCTTCTCTCGTTCTTGGCTTGTTCATATACGACAGGTCAGGGCTGGCCACTTGCATAACTCAGTATGATTTAGTTTATTTAAAAAATGTTTACCTGATACCTGATTTAACTCATGATCAAAACAGATTAGATCAATCATTTCAATGCTTTACTCTACCATACATGTCTACATTACAATTAGTAATTTAAACTGGTTTATTCTATTTTTCATAGAATCAACCCAAAAGATCTATAACTACCTTGTTTTCTGACGTAGATTCACTACATTATTTGAAAAAAAGACAGTATCACATGTTGCCATTAAAATATTTCCTCCAAGTTGTTTCTGTTAATTCTGTGAAATCATGAAACATCAAAAGGTTTTCTACCCCTGTGCTTTTAAAATCCAGTAGAATTCACTGCATCCATTGAAACTAGAGCTGCAAAAGCAACTTTAATGACATATTCATATATTAAAGCTGTAAATGACTTTGCATTAAAGACACTCACCTGATTTCTTTAACCGGAACTGAGTACACATTAGCAGCATTTTCTCTCTTAAGAGTGCAGTAATGGAGTCACACCCATATTAAGTGTATTTATCACAGAAAGAAACCCTTACTCACACAAAGTTTTGTAGTCAGAAGAGTATGCACAGGGTCCACTCACACAATCAGAGGCCAGATGGTGCAACTCTCTTATTCACCCTACTGATAAGAAAGAATTCTTTCCACTGAACTCAGTGGGGTTTGCAAGGTGAGTGAGAGAGAACTAGCAGGATGTAAAGGATTAGCCTTTAAGTGTAGTTTTCATCCTGAAATGCATGCTTACCTGTGATTCTCACCACTTCCAAGATACTGTGACACAGACCACTTTGTAATGACTGCAAAAATGGATTCCTTCTGCTCTTCTCTTCTTCATTCCTCCTCCCAACAGAGCAGTATTTTACCTTCTAATTAATTTAATTACTTCATTCACAAGGAAACAGACAGATCATTAAAGTTGCATACTTGACAGAGCCAGTCCTACATAGGATATGAGACAATTAGACTACCACAGAGATATTTTAAGAAGCTGTGTGTGTTCCTTTATATTAGTGATTTTTCTGCATTTTCTTTCTTCTGCTAGATGACCATGTATATAAAACCAAGCTTTTTCTTAGTTGCTGTTTACCCTCTAAAACTTGCACAACTGATTGTATTTACACAACCCTATTTACAAAAGATATAACAGTTCTACCAACAACACCCATGCCACCCAATTCACACAGTATGAAGTACTGCCCATTGTAGGAGAAGACCAGGTTCAAGGCCATCTAAGGATCCTGAAGGTGCACAAGTCCATGGGACCTGATGAAGATGCATCCACAGATCCCGAGGGAACTGGCAGGTGAAGTGGCTAAGCCACTATACATCACATTTCAGAAGTCATGGCAGTCCAGTGAAGTTCCTGCTGGCTGGAAAAGGAAAAAATAACCCCCCATTTTTAAAAAGGGAAAAAAAAGACAACCTGGAGATCTACAGGCCAGCCAGTCTCCCCTCTGTGCCCAGGAGTGGATCCTTCTGGAAATATGAAGGCACATGGAAAATAAGGAAGTGATTGGTGACAGTCAACATGGCTTCACTCAGGGCAGATCATGCCTGAGTAATTTCGTGGCCTTCTAAGATGGGCTTACAGTGTTGTTGGATAAAGGAAGAGCAACTGATGTCACCTGCCTGGGATTGTGCAAAGCTTTTGACACTGTCCCACACAACATCTTTGTCTCTAAAGTTGAGAGACGTGGATTTGATGGATGGACCACTTGGTGGATGAGGAATTGGCTGGATGGTCATACTCAAACAGTTGTGGTCAACAGCTCAATGTCCACATAGAAAGCAGTGACAAGTGGCATTCCTCAGGGATTGGTGTTGGGACCAGCACTGTTTAACATCTTAGTTGGCAACATGGACAGTGGGGCTGAGTGCACCCTCAGCAAGTTTTCTGATGACACCAAGCTGTGTGGTGTGGTTGACACACTGGAGGGAAGGGATGTGCCATCCAGAGGGACCTGGACAGGCTGGAGAGGTGGGTCTGTGCAAACCTTGTGGAGTTCAACAAGACCAAGTGCAGGTCCTGCACATGGGTCGGGGCAATCCCAAGCACAGACACAGGCTGGGCAATGAGTGGATTGAGCAGTCCTGCGGAGAAGGACTTGGGGGTATTGGTGGATGAAAAATTAGGCTTGAGCCATCAATGTGCACTCACAGCCCAGAAAGCCAACTGTGTCCTGGGCTGCATCAAGAGAAGTGTGGCCAGCAGGTTGAGGGAGGGGATTCTCCCCCCCTGCTCTTGTGAGACCCCACCTGCTGTGCTGTGTCCAGCTCTGGGAGCACCAACATAAGAAGGACATGGACCTGTTTGAGTGGGTCCAGAGGAGGCCACAAAGATGCTCAGGGTGCTGGAGCACCTCTCTCATGAGGACAGGCTAAGAGAGTTGGGGTTGTTCAGCCTGGAGAAGAGAAGGGTCTGGGGAGAAATTATATTGGCCTTCCAGTGCTTAAAGGGTGATGTTTTGCCAATTGACGTGGTCAACAGAAAGGACACAGACACTAAGTTAAAAAGGTAAGATTATTTTACTTTAGTTTAAAGCAGCAGAAAGAATAAGCAAGGTAATGCACGTGATCACTACTACATACAGTCAGCTATAGTGATTAAGAAGGATACATCACCAATTGCCCTAATATTTTACCATCATCCAGATTTGTGCTTCAGCTGGGGTGCCCCATCACAGCAAAGGATCGAAGAACTGCTCCCAGCAATTGGGAAGTCCTACGCAGTGCATCCACTCGTAGATGAGGTCTCCATCTTCACTGTGAGAGGGTTCTGCTTTTATACAGTTTAACAAAAAAATCATACAAAAAAGGGCATGAAAACATCTGGCAGATTGGCTTCACTTCACTCAGGCACATCCCAGATCTGGCCAGGATCCCAGGTACATCCAAGGAGTTCCTGTCTTCTAGGAAAGAGCTGGCTTAGGGTCCAGAAATATATATTCTTTATAGTTTTCAGAGGATATTACCATGGTCATATTTCATCCTGAAATGACGCTGGTCAGGAGGTTCACTCAGAATTCAACTCCTAGGTTCACTCAGAAGTCAAGTCTGGTTCAAGGCCTATGGTTCAGGCTTTCCTGCAAAGCCTATGATTCAGGCCTTTTTACCTCAGGGGTTACCTCAGGGGGCCTACAGGAAAGACAGGGAGGGACTCTTTATCAGGGAGTGTAGTGATAGGATGAGGGGTTTTAAACTGAAAGAGGGTAGATTCAGATTTGATATAAGGAACAAATTTTTTACTGTGGGGGTGGTGAGACACTGGAACAATCATTCTATGATGACTCTATGATCCTGCAGTGAGGAGTTCAGGAACAGAGCCAATGATGGCTAGGAACAAGTCATTTTAAAAGTTCCGTAAGAGGAAATGTTAGTCAAATATTAAGCTTCAGAACTCTGCATTATTTGATAGCCCTTTTTAGCTTTCAGTGAAAAAAAATATTATTTTGCTTGCCCCATTTTTTTTATATGACACCAAAAATAATTTGGCATGAATAGCTGCTGAAAGTTCCCTGTTCCAAAAAGAAACAAAGAAAAAAAAAAAACACCCCAGTCTGGATTTAGTGTTTGAAAAGAAAAGTGGTGGTTTGAACAGATGAAAAAGTAGATGTGTAAAAACTGGTTGGATGATCAGACTCCAAGGGTGCTGGTTAATAGAGTCGTACTCAACTTGGAGGCAGGTAAAAGTTGGGTACCCCAAGAATCTATCTTGGGATCTGTTCTGTTTAAAATCTCTATCAGTGATCTAGACAAGGTAAGGGGGTGCGATTTCACCAAGTATGCAGATGACACCAAGTTATGAGGACGAGCTAATATATACACAGGGCTGAGCTGCCATCCAGAGGGGCCTGGACAGGCAGGAAGAAGGAGCTGACATCAACACCATGAATCTCAGCCAGGACAAATGCACAGCCCTGGAAAAGCAGAAGCTCAGCAGTGATCCCAGCTGAGGCCAGCAGGACCAGGAAGCATCTCTTCAGGGAAGGCCCTCGGCCCTGGAAGGCAGCGAGCTGAGCAGGGGCCAGCAGCACACTTGGGTAGCAACAGTGGGCATAGATTCAAGGAAGAGAGGTTCAGACTGGAGATTAGGAAAAGGTTTGCCCCCACAAAACCAGCCACGCAGTGGAGCTGGGACACAGAGCGGTTATGCTACCTTCACCTTGGAGATTTTAAAAATTTAACTGGACAAAGCCCTGAGCAATCTTACCTGATCAGATGTCTGATCCTGCTTTGAGAAGGAGATTGACCTAGAGACCTCCTGAGGTCCCTTCCAAATTAAATTATCCTATGATCCTATATTGCTTTCCTGATCATTAAAAAAATTTGTATTAAATAAATACAAATCAAAACTACCATTCTACCTAACAGAGCTGAGACATGTTATTCTAGCCCTAAGTAGGTACATGGAAAACTAAGGATACTTCACAGAATCACAGAATCATAGAACCATCAAGATTGGAAAAGACCCTGAAGATCACCTAGTCCAAACATTAACCTGACACTGACCATTCTCAACTACACCAGATCCCTCAGAACTAAGTCAATCCTACTCTTAAACACCTCCAGGGATGGGGACTCCACCACTGCCCTGGGCAGCCCATTCCAATGCCTAATAACCCATTCTGGAAAGAAATGCTTCCTAATATCCAGTCTAAACCTTCCCTGGAGCAACTTGAGGCCATTCCCTCTTGTCCTATCGCTTGTTACTTCATTAAAGAGACTCATCCCCAGCTCTCTGCACCCTCCTTTCAGGGAGCTGTAGAGGGCGATGAGGTCTCCCCTCAGCCTCCTCTTCTCCAGACTAAACACCCCCAGTTCCCTCAGCCGCTTCCCATACAACCTGTGCTCCAGACCCTGCCCCAGCTCAGTTGCCCTTCTCTGGACACACTCGAGGCATTCAATGTCCTTTTTGGAGTGAGGGGCCCAAAACTGAACCCAGTCATCAAGGTGCAGCATCACCAGTGCCGAGTACAGGGGCAAGATCCCTTCCCTGTCCCTGCTGGCCATGTTAGTGCTGACACAAGCCAGGATGCCATTGGCCTTCTTGGCCCCCTGGGCACACTGCTGGCTCCTGTTCAGCCGGCTGTCAATCAACTCCCCCAGGTCCCTCTCTGACTGGCAGCTCTCCAGCCACTCCTCCCCAAGCCTGTAGCGCTGCTGGGGGTTGTTGTGGCCCAAGGGCAGCCCCCGGCATTTGCCCTTAGTGAAACTCCCCCAGTTGGGCTCAGCCCATGGCTTCAGCCTGTCCAGGTCTCTCTGCAGAGCCTCCCTACCCTCGAGCAGATCAACACTCCCACCCAACTGGGTGTCACCTGCAAACTGACTGAGGGTGCACTCGATCCCCTCGTCCAGATCATCAATAAAGATGTTAAACAGGAGTGGCCCCAAAAACAAGCTGTTTTCATGCAGCTCCATTCCCTGAGCAGGGCACGGGTGCCAGCCTTGCCATGAAGATCTTCGTGAAGACCCTCACGGGGAAAACCATCACCCTCAAGGTTGAGCCTTCTGATACTATAGAAAACATAAAAACTAATATCCAGGGGATAAGGAGGGCATTCCTCTTGACCAGCAGCGACTGATTTTTGCTCATAAGCAAAGACGGACACATGATCTCTTCAAAAGAATCAACTTGTGCTGAGACTTTGTGGTGGTTCCAAGAAAAGAAGTCATCTTACACTTCATCAATAGCCTCTACACCCAATCAAATTTATATAAAATACAAAGCCAATAAAAGAGAAATGCATTGTGCTCAGGTTCTTACAATTCTTCTCATTTCGGTATCTGAACTGATCAAAGATGAAGTAGAAACCCATGACCCAAAGACATGCTTTATAGGTGTATTCATGTTCCCCTACTTTTATCTCAGCAGCTACTGCATTTTTCACAGAATTTGCCAGCCTTCCACCAATGGCTGGGGCAGAAAATTATATCTTTTTCAATATTCCTTTCCGATATAAATATAATTACATCTTACAATAGAGTAGTGATGAAAAGCAACAACTTGTTTAAAAGACATCATAGGAAGGTATATTTCCGAATGAATGACTGTGGTACATTTAGGTAATTATATTGTGTAGATAACCTTTTTCTCTTTGTCTTGTTTTTCTGAATATCTTAGAGCATTGTCCTGTCTTCAAATTCCACTCTTGTAGAATGATCACTTGTTTTGGCTTATATCTTAATGAGTAACAGAACATATTTATACCATTTTATGTTTCTGTGGAGTTTTTGAATAACTTGCAATCAAGGAATACACATACTGAGAGAACAAATCAGGCATAATTCCATTATGTTTTATCCAAGGAAATAAATCCTCTGAAACAAAATTAATTGAGTTCTCTAGAAAAAAAAAAATAAATTCCACAACTTAACACATTTTCAAACTCTTCTGATCTCAAAGCAATATGAAGGAAAATATTACTTTTCTCCAAATAACAAATATTTCTTTACCTCTTGAAGTGCTAAGGCTTGGACAACAGGCCCAAGGCAGAGTTGACCTATAGATGAATCCTGTATATTTGATAACTGATAACCATTGTGTTAGTAGGTATTGTACGAGGTTATAACAAACCTCCTATGCTGATGTAAAAAGTGCTAAAGTGCTGAAGTATTGAAGCCTGAACAACAGGCCCTGAGCTGAAGCCACCAACTTAGTACATAATCATTAACCAAGTATGTATGCTCACTAGTGAAAGATGCAGCTTAGCCAGAATATAATCAGTAGTGAGGACAAAATGCTGACAGAATGTATGCAACTTCCCTTGTTTAGCCTTGCTCAAGGCTGTGAACCCAAGTGTTCAGCCTTATTAGAAACCCTCTTGGTTCTCCTCACCAAGCCCTGGCCAGGCTTTAGGTGGAATCCAACAGGAGGATGAAACCAGGTGTTTCCACTCAAAGAAAAGTGCAAATCATTTTGACTTGTTGATTTTTGGTATATAAGGCTGGACCCACTCACAGCAACTTTGGAAGCCTCACCTATGGGTGGAGGCATCATGTAGGATTTCCCCCTTGCTGGGAGAGGCTCTCCAACCCCTTGCTGTAACTGGGGCTGCCCAGCAACTGCGGGTCTGCATGATGGTAACGTATGCAAGGGGTGATGGATCTTTCCTAATCACTATTGTCCCTCTCATATAGTAATGATTTGGTACATTACCCTGTATCTTCCTATTTGTTTTCTTTTAAGAGCATTATTCTGCCTTTTCTTACTGCATGTTTTCCATATTACTCTCTTACATTATTTAGTTATCACCAGTAGAATACACTTACTCTTTTCACTCTGGTGTCCAAGTTTAACTAGTATCAGCAAAACTCCTCTTTATTGCTTCCTTGTCTTGGTGGTATTTTACATTCAGTTCTGATTTCTATGACTTACACAAAATGAAATGAAGAAAAAAAAGAGGTGTAAAAAAGACAGAGATCCAAATTCTCAGTTAACATGAGTTGGTGCCACTTATACACATTTAAGCTAAATTGGACCAGTTGTGATCCAGCTCACAATAGACTATTTCTAGAGAAAAATGAGATATAGTCAAGATTATGACTGTGTTCATAGTAATCTTGTGCTCAATCCTCCAGTATATTCTTTCTGGAGCTCAGTGATAAACTTTATGAAAGTTGAGGAAAGAGCACAGCAGCAGATTCCATCCATAGCACTGATCAGGGCTAAAACCAAGCACTTCATCATCATTTCTGGCAATTCTAAAGAGCAGCCCCACTGTAAAAGATGAGAATTAGAAACTGCCAAATTTCATCTCTTCTCTCCTCACATTCCTTACCCTGACAGACAGTGCTAACTGCTAACTGGCATTCATGTTACTCTCATCTAAAACGTTCTCAGCTTCACTCAAGAAATCCAACTAAGATGCAGTTTGCAGTTTTATGAGGAAAATATGTGCTTGCCCAGCGAGTATCAAAGCACCCCAAAGATTTCACATAGCCCCCAAGAGCATCCTGCATGGAGGAAGGATTTGCCTGTGTTCAGGTAGTGAGCTGGAAAAGGCTTCTTCCATTCATTATGTTAATCGTTAACAGCAGTTATCCTAGCATATACCACATCACTTTTTATCAGCCATGCAAACAATCCCCATGCAACCATTTTAAAGTTATATGTACAGACATCCAGATCTACAGGTATATCTGAGGAAAAAGAGTCATGGAGATAACTATGAATTGCTGTCAATTTTCTTCTGCAGAATATGTACCCTATTATCTCTTCAATCTGATGAAGAAAAACTGGAGTTACCATAATCTTCATTGGATATCTCTAGCCCCTTAATCACAGTATGTATTGCTGCTTTATTTCTTGACTTCAGCTATTACTTTATAAAGTACTTGATCTACTCTAGTGGTTGTCATTAGTTTTACCTTTTCCAGGTACTTCAAATGCTTTGCTATTAGGGGACATTTCTGTGCTGTAACATCCTGTTCAATCACCATAATATATTGTTATTTTGTTTCCTGGTTTGGGGTAAGAAACAAGCATTTCTCTATATTCCAACTGGGAGAGAAGTTGGAAGTTCCTGTGTTTTGTGTATTATGCCTACTTGGCCCAACTTGTCTTTTACTTCTTAGAGAGAGAATAGAAATTCATTTTAGAAATATAAAAATTGATATAACAATAAAGTATTCACATTTAACAACTGCCTGGGAAATATTTTCAGTAGGCCTGGTCTTAGAAAAGTATTACGCTAATACTGGGCCACACCCACCCACTCAGTTAAAGAAAAACAAAACAGTACTTTGTAGCAGTAGAGACAACATCTGTCCATATGCTTTTTACTTAATTTTTTCACTCACTGGAATGTACAAAAGCTAATGGACCTCTCAAAACCACAGTGGAAAGCGTGACTTTTGTTTTCCCCACAGTCTTCATCTGAGACTCAACCTGCAAGGAGTTTCTGGAGAAGACACGTTTTCCAGCCTCCCAAGACTATTGTAGCAGCAGGCCTAATGAACATGTGTGGCATTACCAAAGACTTCAGATGCATCCTCTGCAGGTATCCGCTTCTAAGGTTAGAGGATGTATGGAAATGCAATTTAATGGCACGGTAAGAAGGTTCCATTCCAGCAAGCATAACTGCATCTGAAGCCTACCTGCAGCTAGGATGTGTGTAAAGTCGGGGGGTGGGGGGGAGAGGGAGCAATCCCACAACTACCACAACTAGTCTTGAAATTTCTGCCAGTCCAGGGATTAGTCAGAGCCTGGATCACAGCAGAAATTTAATGCTAGACTGCCTGATGAGAAACACAATTTGTTCAACAGCAGCCTGAGGGCTGTGGGAGCAATTTAGGCAGCCAATTAAAAGGAAAAAAAAAAAAAAAAAAAAAAAAAAAGCGCCTTTTCCAGGCAAAGTTGACAGCTATTTGTAGAAACTGACATTTCACATGCTTGCTGAGCATATGAAGCAGAAGCATTTCTGGATATTAAATTCTGGCCTCGTTCTGTTTCTGTTCCCAAGGTAACAGACAGCAGGTCAGAAGTTTTACATACAATCACTTTAAAAAATAAGTTTCTCTCTTTCTTTAGCTCGTTCTCCCATACAAGCTGCTATCGGTGGACAGATGAAATTTAGTTACCTGATTGCATTTACTGCTTTAAAATTATTTTCAGCCCTGCTTTGAAGATCATGTAAATTTTTCGTAACTGCTCTTCCTGATAATCCTCCTTTCATACAGAGATTAGGGTCTCTCTACTTCTGGCCCCCTGGCGGTGGTGCCTTGCGAAGGCAAGCAATTTTTTAAGCAGTATTTAAGAATAACTCCTAGCGGCGGTTAGTGCCGCGGGACTCTCCGCGGCCTGCCCCGCGGCAGCTCCGAGACAACAGCCTGTAATCAAACCTATATGATATTTGTTATTCAAATCTCAAGTTATGGTTAAATATATTATTCAATAAATATAAAAAAAAATTGTGTTAACATCAGATTGCATTGTAACTGAACTTTGTTGTGGTCAGAGAGTGTTATGGTTCTAAATGTTTTTGCACTGTACATGTAACCTAAGGTTTAAAAAGAGATAAGGCGTTATGTATATAGTTTTTTGTGGTTAAAATCAGTTGTTAAAAGGGAGTTAAAATGGCCGCCGTCCTCAGGCCAAATGGTGTTCTGCCTAGACATGTCTGGCCCGTGGACACCCGCACACCTGTGCTGAGCCGTCCCCTCCTCCCCGCGGTGGGAAGCC
>NW_020799144.1:7072791-7080605 GCF_003259725.1 Athene cunicularia | reverse complement strand
AACACCAAACCAAACGCACGAGAAGTGCTCAGCAGCACACAATGTATGCTGTAACAAAAGGCGTCCTTACGAACACCAAACCAAAAGCAAACGTATGTTCAAAGTAATAATTACTTGACATACACCATCCCGCATAAGTAACCCTTATGTCTTACGGACAGCTTTCCAAATGACCGGTCCCAAAATAAAATTAAAGAATACCTGTGCCGTTTTGAATAGATGGAGTCCTTGTCTGCTCCTGCAATGATCCGAGTGAGGCGAGGAGTCCCTCCGGGAAATCCCGGGGGTACCCAAGGGAGTCCTGTTCTCAGCGGGTCTTGCAGCCGGGCAGAGGAGGCTGTCCCATCTGGGTCGCCAGATTGAAACAAAGAAAATCACTCTTTCGTGGCAGCAGATATTCTTTATTGCGGCGCCGGGCGCATGGGGGATCTCTCCGCCTAGCATGCGCACCTCAGCCTTTGTTCTTTCGGTTTATATGCTACTTATACATACATATTCATAGATTGTTGCGAAACGCCTATACATATGTATAACCTTTCCCCGCTTCGTATGTAAATGAAGTCTCCTCCTTTTTACACTTGCGCAGAGCTTGATGAGGGTGGGCGTTGAGGGTCTTTGGGGAAGAACCTTCATCTTCTTCATCATCATCATGCTTGTCCGCTGGTTGACCTCCTTGCTGCGATTCTGCGCAGTGTTATCTTGGCTCAGGTTCTGGGCTTTCTTTACCTTATTTGGCAATAAGTGCAGCTGTTGATTTTTACGGTTAGCACGGGATATGGGGGAGTGGGGAGTTTGTGCAAGCTAAGGCTTTTGTGGTTAGTACAAAGAAGCATATATGATTGTACTTAAAGTGGTATAAAACTAGAAAAATACAAGGTTTCTTTTCTAAACAAATACAAGGTTTCTTTTTCAAAAAAAAATACAAGGTTTCTTTTTCTGAATCAATTCCCCCCTTTTCTATAAGATTTGCAAATTCTTTTGCAATTACATTATTCCATTATTTCCAAGAGACCGGGCGAAATATTTTCCGGTTTCTACTTGATACTTAATTTTATTCCGTTTCCAATTTTCATAACTCTCAGCGGTGTTCTGGCAACACCACATGAAACACTTGAGTATTACGCATATTATTATTCCTAAGGCTATAAGAATTACAATGGTCATGAATATTTGCTTTAACCACTTAAAATTTGGTAGCCATGAGGTTAATTTGTCCCACAATTCCTGAAATTCCCATGAAGTGCCATCTAGCGTCATTAGATGCAAAACTTGAGTATGTTTCCAAATTTGAGTAAGATCAGTTCCTACCCGTTTATCCTGGTTTATGTATGTACAACAATGTTCATTAAGCACTGTACACAAGCTTCCTCCTGCAGATAAACTTAACTATATTTGATATGTTCGCATATTAATTCCCCCTGTCTTTTACTCTAGGCAAAATCATTTACCCTACATATACTCTGTTTTCTGAAGTGGAACTGGATAATACTTTGCTTGAAAGTTGCTTCGTAATGCATTCTCATGTGCTCCAAGTAGAGAAGTTAAAGATGTTAGTCGCTGTAGCATTCTCCAATTCCAAACAAACAATATAGTAGACAAAGCAAAACTAATTAATACTAATATCAAAAGGACAACAATGGGGTGACATAACCTATTTAGGATACCAGTTGCAGTAGGTGACCATCCAAAAAGCGCGTCCCACCAGTTGTGTTTGGTATCTTGTTTTATTCTTTCGAAGACCCTATGAATTTCCTCTGTGTCATGGTGGACTGTTATCAAGGTTTTCCGTCCATTTTCTTGGGCCTCCTCCAAGATTTTGATCAAATCTTGGTGTGTCAATAATTGTTTTACTAGTGAAAGGTTCATTCCAATAGGTGTGGGTGATAATTCGTGAAACAGCATGTAATTGGATTTTATTAACTGGTGGGATACGACTGGTGCCGAATAAGAGAAGTCACATCCAATAATTTTGACAAAGTTACAAATACAAAAATTAGAATGATTCTTACTATCTACTATTACTCTATCTACTGTCACAGAGTCACATGCAGTTCTCAAGCATACACAACCTTGGCCAGTATATATAAGTATTGTCTTTTGATTGTTGTCTGGGTGGACTTCGAAATGGCAAATGCTTTGCTCAGTATCGAGACAAATATCTTGAGCATCGATTGTGTTACCTTCACAAATGAATCCGTGTTGATGTTGTGTAATACAAGATTCTAAATTTACAGTTTGCCATTTTTCATTCACCATTCGAGCCCATACTCTATGTTCAGAAGGATAGAGTAAAGTTCCATTGTGGTTCAATCCTAATGCAATGATGGGGTGAATTATGTATAGTGAAGCATTACGTATGGTCAATACAAAGGTTGTGGCTGTATTAGTGATAGGATCATAGGTGAAGTTTACTAGAGTCCACCAGGATTGGAGATTTCTCTCAAAGTCAGTGGCACTGTCCCAAACAATTTTCCGAATTTCGGTGGGGAAAGTACCTTCTTCACCTTCTCTTATAATTGATGCGGCCACTGATTGCATCCATAATTGTGCCTGCGTGCAACTGATAGCTAAAGAAACATTATCTTGGACTACACCAAGTGCATCTATTATTAATTTGTGGTCCTGTTCTTCTATCTTTTCCCATTTTGGTAATACCTTTGATAGTAGCCACTGGTTAGTTCCCAAAGCTGTTAGGGAGGATTGCAAAGGTTGTTGCAATTTTGTCAAATCATTAGTTGCGGTGGTTAATTTATTCATTAATATCTCTGAGTCAATTGCATTTAAAATTCCTAATCCTGTTCCTAACACACCGGTTAAATCTCTCCGCGTTCGACACGTAAAGGGTCCTCGTTTCCGCAACCAGGTTGTCCATCCCTCAAAGGATGGTTTCAGGAAAGGGGCACAGGCAGGTTGAATTTCAGAGACATTAATTTTCATTAAGAACTCAACACGTTTAAGAGACCATTGTGGGTTATACAACATCTGTTGTTGCCCAGTGTTCCTGATTGCATACGGTCCAATCTGAAAAATTTTTGGATCGGGTACAGTAATTGGTTGAGTGATCAGTGTCTCTGTAGGAACTGTAGTAGTGGGTGAAACTGTGGTTATCAGCTGGTCAATATCAATTTTAACCTTGTAGGTTAGTGCGGTCTCTTTTGATTCTTGGCCTAGGCATACCACAAAGACTGGCTTGATCAAAATAAAACTGTACCAACATTCTAATGTAGTTTTACATGAGGTCTTATTTTTACGGGAACGGTCATCTGTATTTGTCACGGTTACCTGGGTGCCTCCTGAAATTAGGATTTTATTATCATCCTCATGGTACAATTGACACCCCACTTTTATTTTATCTCCTGACTCCCCCCATAACCTGGCAACTCCGTCCTTATGATCTCTGCCCCATTGATTTCTCTGGTACACCTTATCCTCCCGAAAGACCACAATAGCTAGCCTCATTTTCTGATCAACTTTTCCCATTATTCCAGTGTAACCCTTCTGAGCGTAATTCCAAGGCCAATCATTAGGTTCTTGATTGTAGGTAAGAGAGATGATACAAGAAAATATTAATAGTTCAAATTTAGTATTGATCATGTTCAAAGTCTAAATTCTCAGTGTCAGTTTTGTTATTATAAAACTTATCTTGATCTAGAATGTCTCTGTCTGAGTCGGAGTTTTAAAGGTTCAGTTTTTTTACCGTGAGAAAACTAAGTGTCCATCTGGTTTGGTGACAACTTTCCATTGTCTTGGTGCCTTTTTAATCTTCGAATAATGGATCCACGCAGGCTGTTCCTTGATCTTGACTGCTGTATGAGTCGTGAGTATCACCTGGTATGGTCCGTTCCACTTTTCTTCTAGTGGTTGTCCTGAAAAATTCTTTATATAAACATAATCACCCGGTATAAAAGAATGAATTGGTTGGTCTAATCCCCTAGCCCGAATTCCCAGAACATGTTTGTGTACAGTTCCTAATTGTTTCTGGAGCGATTTCATGTACTCATATAAATATCCTTCTCCTAACTGAGTCAAATCTTCTCCTGTGAATTGAGACTGGTAAGGTCTACCATACAGTATTTCAAAAGGGCTAAGATTCTCTTTAGTTCTCGGTTTGACTCTTATCCTAAGTAATGCCAAAGGTAGTGATTGGGGCCATGATAGATTGGCCTCTTGACCAATTTTCGCTATTTGTTGTTTAATTAGATGGTTCATCTTTTCAACCTGCCCACTTGCTTGCGGCCGATATGGGGTATGTAACTGCCAATCTATTTTTAAGATTTTTCCTACTTGTTGTACCACCTTAGCACAAAAATGTGACCCTCGGTCAGAAGACATTGCTGCTGGAATCCCAAAACGAGGAATAATTTCATTTAACAGTACCTTGGTCACCTCCTTAGCTTTGTTTGTTCGGCAGGGATAAGCCTCTGGCCAGCCCGAGAAAGTATCTGTCATTACTAATAAATATCTGTACCCCCCTTTTCTGGGGAGTTCAGAAAAATCAATTTGCCATTGCTGTCCCGGGTAATTTCCTTTGCCAATTACTCCTAATTTGATTTTGTGAGTTGTGTTAGGGTTATTGCGCTGACAAATATCACATTGTTGTGAGACTTGTTTTATAATAGTATATAGGTTACATCCCACTAATCTTTTAGTTAAGTCTTTATACAAGGCGTCTGCTCCCCAGTGGGTTTTATTATGTTCTACTGTAACTAATGTTCTTACTAGATTGGATGGGATTACTATGCGGCTATCTTTTAACTGGGCCCATTTTCCTGATGTAACTTCGCCATCCAAGTCTTCAATTAATTTTAAATCTTCCTTTGAATAATTAGGTGATTGGTTTATACTTACAGTCTGAAGTTTACCGTCTGGTATGAGTGAAAGTTGATTAGCTGTTGCCTCTTCTGCTACTCGCCTAGCCTCATAGTCAGCTAACCGATTTCCAATTTCTGGGTCCGTTTTTCCTTTTTGGTGTCCTTTGCAATGCATTATGGCTATTTTCTCTGGTTGTTTCACAGCTTCCAGTAACTTCAAAATCTCCTCTGCGTGCTTTATCTGTTTACCTTGTGCAGTTAAGAGTCCTCTCTCCTTCCAGATTGCACCATGGGCGTGAACCACTCCAAATGCATATTTCGAGTCCGTCCAAATATTTATTCTTTTTCCTTTCGCTAGTTCCAAGGCCCTAGAGAGAGCGATTATTTCTGCCTTCTGGGCTGAGGTACCTGCAGGTAAAGGCTTAGCTTCAATTACCCGCTGGGTGGTGGTGATTGCATAGCCTGCTTTTCGTTGTCCTTGTTTCACGAAACTGCTTCCATCGGTGTACCATGATTCTTCAGCATCCTCCAAAGGTTCTTCCTGGAGATCTGATCGGCTGGAATATGTAGCTTCAATAGTTTCTACACAGTCATGTGTTACAGGTTCGTCCTGGGCCCCACTAAGAAAGGAAGCTGGGTTGACAATGTTAGTGACTACAATTTCTACATCATCTTGCTCTACCAGCACGGCTTGGTATTTTAAAAATCTTTGAGGCGAAAGCCAATGGCCTCCCTTCTGTTCCAGGACGGTTGAGACAGTATGGGAAACTAGTACTGTCATTTTCTGTCCCAAGGTAAACTTCCGGGCTTCCTGGATGTTAGTCACAACCGCAGCGACGGCGCGAAGACACCCTGGCCATCCTTTACTTACTTCATCTAATTGCTTGGAGAAGTAGGCCACTGCTCTTTTATATGGGCCGAGTCTCTGGGCTAAGACTCCTAAAGCTATTCCCTGTCTCTCATGGGAAAATAGCCAGAACGGCTTTGAAACATTCGGTATCCCTAGGGCAGGAGCCTTCATTAATTCTGATTTAAGCTGTTTGAAAGCAGCTCGTGCTTCGTCAGTCCAATTTATCTTTGACTGATTGTCTTTTATTATTTTATACAAGGGTTTTACTAACAGCCCATAACTATATATCCAAAGGCGGCACCAACCTGTCATCCCCAGGAATGTCCGTAATTCCTTTGTTGTCTGGGGTTCCGGGGTCCGACAAATGGCCTCTTTTCTCTCGGTTCCAAGTTCTCGTTGTCCTCCCGAAATTTCTAACCCCAGGTAGGTTACACGTTGTCGGATCAACTGGACTTTCTGTTGAGAGACTCGATATCCATTTAGTCCCAAAAAATTAAGGAGACTTACCGTCCATTCCATACAATTCTCTTTGGTTTCAGTGGCAATTAGAAGATCGTCCACATACTGCAATAGAGTTCCTTTATTATCTGGAGGTATCCAAGCCTCGAGCTCCCTAGCTAATTGGTTTCCAAAAATAGTGGGACTGTTTTTAAAGCCTTGCGGTAGCACCGTCCAGGTTAGCTGAGTTTTTCTCCCTGACTCTGGATTTTCCCATTCAAAGGCAAATAAATTCTGACTCTCAGTGGCTAGTGGTAGACAGAAGAAGGCATCTTTTAAATCCAGTACGGTAAACCAGAGCTGATTATCCTTCAACTTGGTAAGCAGCGTATATGGGTTGGCTACTACTGGATGTATATCCTCGGTTATTCTGTTTATTGCCCGTAAATCCTGGACTAGTCTATAGCTGTTTCCATCTGCCTTCTTAACCGGTAGTATGGGAGTATTATATTCGGATTCACACTCAATCAACAACCCATATCGTAAAAATCGATCAATTATTTCCTTTATTCCTTTTCTGTCTTCTAACTTTAAAGGATATTGTTTTATTTTTACTGGTTTGGATTCTGCTTTTAATTTGATCACTATGGGTACAGCATTTTTGGCTCTCCCCGGGACTTCAGTGGCCCAAACTCCTGGATATATCTGATCAGTTATTTCTGAAGGTATTTCGAAATCAGGTTGTGTTTGTAATAATGCTAAGCTTAAAATTTCGATTAATTGTTTTTCTTTGATTTGGAATTTTATTTTCCCTTTTTCAAAAATAATGTTAGCTCCTAGTTGTTCTAGCAAATCCCGGCCTAATAAAGGTTTGGGAGAATTTGGCAGATAGAGAAATCTATGTATACCTACTTGTTTACCTAATTTATAGCTGAGAGGTTTCAAAAAATAAGCTTTTTCGGGTTGACCAGTGGCTCCGATTACCGTAACAAATTCTTTATCTTCTGGTATTAGTTTTTGATTTAACACCGAATATGATGCCCCGGTATCTACAAGGAAATCAACCTTTTGTCCTTCTTTCCCTAGCTCAATTTTAACCAGTGGATCTGCTAGGGTAGATTCCCCCGGTTCCCCTCATTGGTCGGGGTCAACATGTGCCACAATTGACGGTTTGGCCATCAATTTTGGACATTGGCTCTTCCAGTGTCCTGTCCCCTTACAATAGGCGCACTGATCTGAGTTTAAAGTTTGACGTGGCTCTCTTTTTCTGTTTTGTTGCCCCTTCTGAAAAGGAGGGTTTCCCTGTTTTCCAAGGGCTGCTACAGTTGCCACTGCAATAGCTTTTCCCATTTTACGCCTATCCTGCTCTTCTCGGTTTCGATATGTTCTCCATGCTTCTTCTAGTAATTTTTCTAAATCTCTTACTTCGGGCTCCTTTAACTTTTGGAGCTTCCTTCTTATATCTTCAGAGGATTGTCCTAAAAACAGGGAAACTAATTGTTGTTTCCCTACCTCAGATAATGGATCTAAGGTAGTAAACTTTCTCATTGCCGTTCTTAATCTGTCAAGAAATTCGGTTGGGGTTTCAGTTTGGTTTTGTTTTATAGCATAAAGGCTTGACCAATTTACTGCTTTTGGCACGGCTGTTTCGATACCAATTTTTATCCATTCCTGATATCTTTTTAATAATCGATACTCTTGATCATCATTTGGAT
>NW_020799144.1:7044043-7072741 GCF_003259725.1 Athene cunicularia | reverse complement strand
AACACCAAACCAAACGCACGAGAAGTGCTCAGCAGCACACAATGTATGCTGTAACAAAAGGCGTCCTTACGAACACCAAACCAAAAGCAAACGTATGTTCAAAGTAATAATTACTTGACATACACCATCCCGCATAAGTAACCCTTATGTCTTACGGACAGCTTTCCAAATGACCGGTCCCAAAATAAAATTAAAGAATACCTGTGCCGTTTTGAATAGATGGAGTCCTTGTCTGCTCCTGCAATGATCCGAGTGAGGCGAGGAGTCCCTCCGGGAAATCCCGGGGGTACCCAAGGGAGTCCTGTTCTCAGCGGGTCTTGCAGCCGGGCAGAGGAGGCTGTCCCATCTGGGTCGCCAGATTGAAACAAAGAAAATCACTCTTTCGTGGCAGCAGATATTCTTTATTGCGGCGCCGGGCGCATGGGGGATCTCTCCGCCTAGCATGCGCGCCTCAGCCTTTGTTCTTTCGGTTTATATGCTACTTATACATACATATTCATAGATTGTTGCGAAACGCCTATACATATGTATAACCTTTCCCCGCTTCGTATGTAAATGAAGTCTCCTCCTTTTTACACTTGCGCAGAGCTTGATGAGGGTGGGCGTTGAGGGTCTTTGGGGAAGAACCTTCATCTTCTTCATCATCATCATGCTTGTCCGCTGGTTGACCTCCTTGCTGCGATTCTGCGCAGTGTTATCTTGGCTCAGGTTCTCTTATTTGGCAATAAGTGCAGCTGTTGATTTTTACGGTTAGCACGGGATATGGGGGAGTGGGGAGTTTGTGCAAGCTAAGGCTTTTGTGGTTAGTACAAAGAAGCATATATGATTGTACTTAAAGTGGTATAAAACTAGAAAAATACAAGGTTTCTTTTCTAAACAAATACAAGGTTTCTTTTTCAAAAAAAAATACAAGGTTTCTTTTTCTGAATCACTACTAAGCAGTTTACTGCTAGTCACTGTATTAATTCACCATTATATAACTGCGAGTAATAATTGTAATTCTGTTGCTTAGTATTTGTATGATGCATAGTTATATTGCTATAAAGAAATATTAATGAGTGATACACATCCATTAAGTTGCAGTTCTATACCCTATCCTGCACTTAAGGTACAAATCCCTCTCTCCCCCCTCTCTCTCCCCCATTTTTTTCCTTTTTTTTTTCTTTTCCTCTGAACCTACCATTTTACCTCCACTACACTTCCTTTTCTTTGCCCAGAGTCCTCTCAAGTCCAGCCCCTAATTACTTTCCCCTATTTGGTCCCAATTCTGTTAACATCAGTACCAAAATCTGGTATTTCCAACACTGTTACCTAGCCAATTTTAGTCCAATACCATGTTACTGACTTGTACCGGTATGCATACAAAGACAGCCTGTCACAAGTTTCCCTTATGGCCCTACAATTACATTGGTTAAATTTCATTTACATCATGGACTTTCTGGATAGAATTTTCTTACTTTACGCTTGACTCTCCTACCTAATTGTAATTAAGAACAAGTATTCTCTTACCTTATGCATACTTGAGCAACAATATATCCTGTTCTGCACTCGCACTATATCTCTGTCCTTGTATAGTTTTCATCTTGCTCCTTGAGTGATGCTCTAAATTAGGATCAACTAATTTAGAGACCTGGTGTTCCAGCAGGACCTCTTGATCCCAACTAGCCTATAAAATCACATTTTCCTTTGTAAAATTGAAGGAGAGAAAAAAAAAGCCTTCATAGATACATGAGGCGGTGAAAAGTTAATAGCTTAGGTAGCTGAACTAGTATCTTTAAAAGCTAATTTAGAATCTATAAAAATTGATTGAATCAGTTCACTTCTCAAAATTATTGATTAGGGGAGGTAATTTGTATTGCTTATAGTCACTTAATGGTTTGAAAAGTTTTCTGTGAAAGAAACACCAAGAGGCTAAAAAAACCCCACAAGCCCAGTTGCTTTGGATAAAAATCAACTGTCCATGGTCTGTAGTTAATCATTCTGAAAGAAGAATACTGAATGCTTTGTGTAGCCTTCTTCCATAGGAAATTCAGCCCAAGGTGCATGTGCTAGCAGAAATTAGGAAGCTATTCATGTTGAACCTTAATTTCAACATTTTTCATGATATTG
The DNA here is from genome assembly GCF_003259725.1 of Athene cunicularia. NCBI lineage: Eukaryota > Metazoa > Chordata > Aves > Strigiformes > Strigidae > Athene > Athene cunicularia. The sequence goes on along the minus strand of NW_020799144.1, from coordinate 7,070,632 downwards.
GAAGATCTTAACTAGACCATATTCTGTTTATCTTTTAGACAAATGAAGTGTTGAAAACATCACAAAGCAAGATGTTTGCAGCTTTAAAGTATCACTCAACAGACTATTTATATGAGGTATAGTTTTATTATTTCTCTTAATATTCTGAAAGAAATATGGCAGTAACTGAAGAAAAGATTGAGCGCACATTATAAAAAGATACAGAAAATAATTTTCTTAAGAATTCTGTTTCAGTGAGATTGTTGTACTGCACTTGCTGGGATAACATAGTGAAGTAGTTAAAGTTTTTTTTAATAAAAATTTAAAGTACAATTTTGCCAAAACTGAAGAGCATCAATTATTTTTTTAGTGTCTGTTGCACTTAAAATTATGTTTTATAGCCAGTTTCCTGCTTAGAGCTTTCTTTGGAGAGTGCACTGTGCCTCCTAATGCATAAAATAATTCAATTAATTACCTTCTTGGAGAACAAATCCAATTTTCTAGCTACTTGAATATGTATTAGGATAATGATACACAATCCTCTATTCCCTACTGGTGGTAAGAAGAGTTTTTATAATGTTTTAGATTAAATTGATGGGGAGCAAGTGGTTTTTCACACCTTCAATGAGTGGATCAGTTAAGATATAGAAACCTTATGAAGTCTTGTTTTCCCTCCTATCTACATCTATGTGATGTTACCAACTGCTTATCAATGAAGCATACTGTATTACTTAACTGAGTTTTTATTTATTTACATTTTCAAAGAAAAGCTATGAGACAAAAAAATTCTCCATCAGAGTGGTGCTTTGCCAAGAGGGGACATTGCTAGTGTGTGTGCAGAAGAAGGAGTTGACAGACATGTTTCTTCAAGATGCCTTTAAGAGTTCAGGGAGATTGCAAGTACACACACAAGTGCTGCTGGCACATAGCTGGAGAAATGCAGCCTGGGAAGTGGTCCAGCAATGGTACTTACGGGTAACCTGAGATACACTTTGTGAAACACATTGCCCACATCCCTTGAACTGCAAGAATTGTTCCATGTAGTACCTGTGTATATGCCTAGTGTTTTCTTAGATTGTAGCAGCCAGAACTTTTTTCTGTTGTAACTCCAACAGCATGCAATCTGTCATTAAATATTTGTACAAAAACCTTCTTACAGTAGTTCCATTCAGTTTGATCTTCAGATGTTTCTGTGTTATCTGTGAATAAAAAATAGGTGTGTTATCAAAACTTGTTGTGGACTATCATGCAAAAGAGAAAGAATTAAAACTCATGGCTCTTCTTGCCTGAATTTTGAGGAGTAGGGTGGTGCTGACATCAGGACACATGAAAAGTGATTAAACAGAAGTGTTTACTGACCTGCTGAGTGACTGCTCTGGAACGGTGTGAATGTTTCTCTGTAATACTACCAGAAGGGGTTAATGGATGTGATCACACAATTTAAAGGTGTTACAGACCTGACTCTGCAAGGGACTTGCTGTGCTAAAACTGCAGCTTATTGTTCCACTCTTGTGCCTTCTACCCTCCTACTAGAAAGTACATGGTAATTAAATCAACTTTTCAGGCATCTGATATATCAAGTGCACTTCTCGAATGCTCCAATTCTTAGGAAATGCTGGAATTCAGTGAGCATATCAGACTCTGATTCCTGCACGCATCTGACTCAAATGGATGTGGAATCCTGCTCTTAATGTACTTGTTATGCATTTTTATCAACCTCAGATAGAGTTTATCCAACTGCCCAGTATAAATATATCTTTGAAGAAAGAAGACCTTTCAGTCATTAAAGACAAAAGAATTGGATTCCTCATGCTGCTGAGAGTTGTAGCTGTGATTAAAAAGTCATCTTAGAAGTTTAACTTTCTATCATCTTATAAACTGACAATATATACAGGGTGTATAGAACTATAAAAATGCACATTGTGTCTTTCAGTTAGAAGATAAATTGGCAGAGAACTTTACCTTTCCTTGAGAAACGGGTAAATATGCATTGATTAAATGCCATAGGCATTAATAATCGCCTTGAAAAACACTTTTATATGCTTGAGAAAGGCAAGAAAGGTTGTGTATTAGCAGACTTTGTAAAGTGAACTATTTCAGTTTAACTTGTGCACTTAGAAGAAATTCTTTTAAAACGTTCTGTAAAATGCACAATTTTCCTGTTTTAAGGCAATTATCTGTGATGAAAGCCCTGGGATGTATTTGTTCCACTTTACAAGCATCAGTGATTGTAAACAATTTTAGCTATTAAGCTACAGGCAGCTTCAGTAAAACTACACCCTGGTATTTAAAATTTCTTTCTGGTCTCTGTGACATTGTTGCTTATCTTTAATTGTTCAGTGGTTTCTACTTAAAACTCCAGCAGGTTATTCTTTTGTAACCTAAGAGTACTTTGAGAGCTGTTATGTCACAGTCTTTACATCTTGTTTTAATGAAGGAAAAGGTTATCATCAGCTCTTTCTCTTCCTGTGATCTCTACCAGGAACTTCACTAGCTGTACTTTATTTTATGATGAATACAGTTGTTTTAGCAGGAACTTCAACACAGATTACTTAAACTGATGCATGGCTGGTAACATGTAGAAGATCTAGGTGTAATTGCCTGTAATTGTCTGCTTTTGCCTTCTTTGTTCAGAATTTGTAAAGGAGAAGATAATTCAGGAAATATCATGCTTTGACAGGCAAGAAGCAATGTGTTGGATCAGTATGATGTTCATTAATTTTTTACAAGAGACTTCTAAAGAAAAGATGCTATGATGGCAGTAGGTTTTGCCTGTTTTGTTAAAATTAACTGTCATTTACAAAATTGTAACTATCCCACAAAGGATTACACTGAAATGGAAAAAGGATTGGTAATGGTGACCTTTCGCAGAAGTGACAGTTTTTTTTTTTTTTTTTTTTTTTTTAATTTCCTCTCCACCTATGCAGGAAGGTTTGAAAAGTGCACCAACAGCACTGTGTTCTGGTAGCAATCCAAGTCAGTGAACTGTTTCTAGTTTGTCACTTGCAATGTCTAACAGTACAAACTGTGACTGGCTTGACAACGTATACTGAAATGGGTGGACATTTCTAGGACCTGAAGCAACAGAGCTGAAGTCAGGCAGTGGACTTAGAACTCCTGATTAGTTTCTAATCTCATTTATTATGTTCTCCCCCATTTCTATAGCTAGTTGCCTTTTTCAGTATGCATTTTACACCCCACAATTTTTGAGGACAACTTCTTTCTAACCTATAAACTTGTTAACTTCAAACTCTTGAGTAAGAATCATTTGTCTCTGCTTCCTAAATTCACTGTGTATTCTGTGGTTCTGTGCTATTTATACAGTACTGCACGTGGGCTTTTGTGACTGTTAATTGAAGGTGGTCTTCAGTGAAATGTTACTGAAGTTGCCACGTTAAGCAATTCCATTGATTACTACCATGCTACCCTGTTGGTTTTACTGAAGATAAAAGGATATATAAAAGGCTTTCTTTAGCTCATAATGACACATGAAGGCTGAGAAGCTTTAGAATATTATGAGTGTCTGAAACATCAATAGTAGGAATTATTTTAAATTGCTTCTGGTCAGCTTACACACTTGCAGTTCGAGACCAATGCAAGTGTTAAGATAAGCACTTGCAATTGCACACACGAAATTTATGTTAAGTGTAGCTAGGCATATGTACATATGCAGAAGTGTAGATTAAAAGTTAAATATCATCAGGTAAATGTTAATATCTTAGTTTGGAATGTGTTAGTTTTACCAAAAAATAAAGCTTAAATATAAAATATGTTTTTGTAGGAAACACTTGAAAACAGTGGGATTCTCTGACAAGGTAGTGCACAAAAAGAAAAATAATTGAACTGTGTCTTCAATAATTTTATCCTATGCTTTTTTTTTGTGCAGAGCGTGGCAAAGCAGAAGTTTTCCATCTGGAGATTATCACTTTGCTTTCCTCCCTGTTTACATCAAGATGAAAAGTATCATCTCACTGGACTCTTTGCTGATGATAAGTACAGGAAGCCATGGACTAGAAGTAGGTTATATAGTCCTTAAATTTTAGTTTAGATTTACTGTGGATTAAAGGAAAAGCTTGTGTTTGTGCATATTAGGCTAAATCTGGTTAAAAAAAAATATTTCCGGAAGTAGCAGTATGTCAGTTCATATAGCTCTTGAAGATAGAACATGTTGATTGCTTAAGTGGAAACAAATGAGTGATAGATACTTGTATATGCCACCATAAATGAGGGTGCTACTTAATTAGTTTGTAGAAATCTCTGGAAAACTTCCTGTCTGGACATGTGGTTATGGAAGAAAAGCAATGATCAGAGGTAAATAAAATTCTGAATCTGATTAGTTGGGAGAGGTTTGAAAGATGATGCTGAGGTTTTAAGATGGGGAAAAAACTGGGGGGTTCCAAGCATAGAGGTAAACATATATATAAAAGTATTTGCATCTTTCTGGTGTATTTGTATTTACTTTTGCTAATGGAAACTGAAAGCATTGTTTCTTCTGTACATCTTGTGTAAAGTTTGATTAGCCTCTGCAATGGTTAGATCAATACGTACAAATAAAAATATTTTCTGTGTGATTCTTTTTCTCTCTTTTTGTCTAAGTTACTTCAACACAGAACATGATCACTATTTCGGTATTGGATCAATGGAAGAAAAGTCTATCTGTGGAGGATTTCCTGGAAAAGTCAGTAATCTTAAAAACATATATGATTCCTTTGATATCATTCAGGTACTTTGTGATCAGAAGCTAATGATGATAACACAATATGGAAACGTTTTCTGACAGTTGCAAGTGTACAATGCACTGGAGCTATAAACTGTAGCACATAGCTTAAAGATGGCTTTTTATGGAGTCCTCTGCTTCTTTTATCTAATTTTTGTAACGGTTGTGTAATCTATTTGTGGCATTGGAGAAATTATCTGAAATCTGTGCATGAACATGAATATAAACCATGAGGACATTTCCCCCCCTCTCCCCAAGACAGTTATCTCTCATAACTGTAGATGAAGCTATTCAAAGAAGAGTATTTATAAATCTTTGAGAAGGTATAAAAGGCAGCTGTAAGTCAAACTTGTATTAATGCATATGAAGACAGATGTATTTATTTTTAAATTATTTTTATAAAGTAAAAATGTATCAAATGAACTCTGAAATAGAGTTCATTTTAAAAACAGGTTTGCAACGTGGCCTTTACAGCATACATAAGAAATGAAAATTATGGTTCTGCAAAACCAGTGAATTGTGTGCATTTCTGCTCTCAATCATCAGTGTGAAAGAAATGGATAAATTACATTTGTGCTTTTACTGGCCAGTCTAAAATCTATGTTTCAAATATGCATAAAGAAATGGTTGTGAAGAATATCTGTAGTTGGAGAATTAAGTAATCCTGTATAGAAAATGACAGCACCAGGGTTGCCAGTACCTTACAGTGGCACTCCTCTGTGATTTCACTATGATGCAGTCTTTAATAGCATTGCTACATGCTATCTTTTCAGCAAAACCCTCTGCTCATTCATGGTACAGAAATGATCAAGCTGATAGAGTGAATCAAGGCTGTGCAGAGAATCATGTGGCTGTCTGTGAAAGCTGGCCTCTGTTTCAGCAACGGGGTGGTGTTTTTCCTGTAGAAGTGGTACTGCATGAAAAGGGAGTGCATAGTTGTTCAAAAACATAGTGACTGCAGGAGAAGAAAGCTAGAATAAAAAGCACATAATGGGAAGTTTTCTGGAGAAAAAAAAAGTCTTTACCCTTAATTTGAAAGGACAGTTAACCCTCCTGGTGCTCTTCTGTGTAATTCTTCAATTATTAGTTAATAATCATAATAGACTCTACAGAGATTGTGTTTTTCTAGTGTTATGTAGTTCCTGGAGCTTGGTTAAGGAAGTCAAATGCTGCCTGGGGAACTGATTCTGGTTTTGGCTTTGTCAGAACTCCTGTGTGATTTGGACATCATTTGAACCAACAACTCTGCAGTTAGCCAATGAATGTGCTCCTCTTATTTCTGGCAGACTTGAAGAAGATGAGTGCTCATAACTGAAGTTGATGGGAGAATACTAATGCTTTAACATGGAAAAATGCCAAATACTTTGAAATTCAGACTAGGAATTTGATGTCTTAGATTGGCACCCAGCATGAGTATCATGGATTTACTCTAGAGAATGTAGATTATGATAATAGCATTTTTATGGGAATCTTGTGAATATTAATGTCTTCATTTTCTGTTTTTCTCACAGTGCTATTAGAAATATCCAAGACAGTGTATTTGTATTCAACTTGGGTTTTGTTAAATGGCCTACAGCCATATGCTCAATAGTGAAGATAATAGCATTGAACAATTTTTATTACTCAGTCAACCAGAAGATTTTGGAAAAAAAAAATAATTATGATCACAGCTTTACCAAACACAGTACACATAACACAGTACCAAACACAGTAGAGCATAGCACAGTGTCAGGTCAAAGTCCAGTTAAAGGTTTTCTAACATTTCAGTGACTTTCTTTGTGATTTTGAACATTATTTTGACAGGAATTTTTAACATAACTTAGCCTTTTCTTTTATGAAAAAGAAAAGAAAAGCGACAAATAACTGGAAAATATTCTCAGGTTTTTGTCCTTTGGATCCCTAGTACTATTCTTTACCTTCTGAACACAATGGTGAGACAAATATTTTCTAAGGCTTTGTAGAAGAATTGAATGGTTTTCCTGTGGTGCTTGCACTCCTCTCTTGGGTTGATGGGAAATGCTCTCTGTGGCCTAACAGCCAGTACCCTCTTGGCATTCCATGTCTCTCTAGGGTTCAGATAACTAACAGTTGAAGTGGCTGACTTTTATTATAGCTGTATAGGCCCCCCTTTTGCTTCTTGTCCTCAGGCTTGCAGTACTAAGTGAAGAAATGTCTGAGTACTTTTAAAAGTTTGGACCTGAAGCCCTAACTCTCCCCTAACATCGTGCCTTCCAACCTCAACCATTTTGTGATTCTATGGTCCTGTGAACTGGAAGCACTTGATTATATTTTCAGGTTTTAATTCAGTCCAGCATCTATCAATGTAACCAGTACACCACTGCATTTTTAATTATTTAAGATTTTATGGCAAAACTATAATTACAAAATGAATTGCATCTGAAATGATTCTGCCTTATAAGGAGCTTGAACTATTGGTTTAGATTAATAATGAAAGCTGCACTGAAGAACAATTGAAATTACATAGTGCATCTTCTGAAAAAAATAAGGCTATTATATGTAATATAATCATTTTTGCACCTTCAGTGATAAATATTGTGAGGATGCCGCAAAACCCATGTGAAAATGTCACCGAAGATGTCTAGACTAATAACAGTAACAGAAAAATAAATTACTGAAGAAGTTGGTTTAAAGACATAGTGTGGTTTAGATATAAACAGTGAGCAATTCAAGAGTCAGTCAGATGCCATCTCAAAGGATATTAAATGACAAGAATGAAAAAGTTTATTAGACCAAACAGCATTTACTTTTACCTGTTGTTTTAGCACTTAAGTTAGTCATAACATCTAGATAAATCTGAGGAAATCAGTGCAGGTATTAAAACTCCAGTTACAGAAAAATATGGGATTATTTCACTTAATATGTTTTAAAATTAAGTGGGTTTAGTCTGTGTACCAGTGAAAAATAAATTGGAGACAAGGAAATAAGGAGCAAGGAGTTAAACTTAGGAGGAAAGGATGTATTTGTGCTTCTGGTTCTTCAAGTGCATTCTGTTTAAGGTAACTAGAAAGAATCTAACTAACTTGGATATTTTAGGATATTAGTTTCCCTGGGAGTAGACTAAGGAGTATTAATACACATCTTTCATCAAAAGTCATTATCAGTGTTACTGGTGGGGAACATAATACACTGCCATATATTTACAAAGCAAGAAACACACACGGTAGAGAGATAGGAGTGAGCAGTAAATACAGTAGGTTGTTCATTTTGGATATTTAAAATTGGACCTATGGTAAATGTTTTTCAGTAGATTTAGTGTTAGTAAAGAACAGGGGGTGAATAGCATGACAAGTAAATTTATTTCTAATAGTTGAAAGATTACAGGAAATAAGCAAGATGTTATAATCTTTTCAAAAATGGTTAGAAATACACTCTGCTGTTGTCATTTGAACTAACGATAGGCATTCTTTCTGGAGTACAGTGTTCACTGCTCAGTATGGCTCACTGGAAACCTATAGTCCTGGAGTGGTAGAAAAAAAGTATAACTGCCTAGTTAAAAGATTCTAGGCTTACTTATGGCTTGACATAATAATTATTAAAGTGTGTCTTGAATGTGCTGGTATGTAATATGGTTATAACTGAGTTTAGTATCTTTGGATTGTTTATCATAAGATTTAATACATTGTGTTTTAAGACTCTACTCAGAAGATTACTTTAGTCTGTTTTACCAGTAGGCACAAGTTTTTACTACTAAATATGGGCTTTGTGTAGATTTTTCTGTTTTTCTGTGTGTCTAAAAATCTAGGTAACTAGATTAAGAGAGGTGATATTTTGACATAAGTTTGTCAGTTTGGGGTGTTTGGGTTTGTGATTTTTTTGCTGAAAGTTCTTCATGTAAGCCAGTGGGGAGTGTAAGTGTGAATGACTGATCATAGAGGTCAGTGAAGTGGACTGACATGTTATGAAAAACTGGTTCAAAGTGCCAGGGAGCCTAGTATCTCCTTGGAGAGACTGAGAAACAAAAAGAAGACAAGTAACAAGTGGGAGAAAAACACTGAGAAGACACAGGCTGCCTAGGCAGGAGTGAAAAAACACCTGTCAGGAAAGGAGATAAGGAAGAGAGTCTAAAATTCCTAGAAAATGCCAATTAACCTAGTTGACTACACCCCCTTAGTAGCTTTATTACATGCACTTAATTGCCATCCTTATTTTGATGATGGGACTCCACTGCTCACATTTCAAACATACTGCTGAAAGTTTTACTTCGTATTGTGAAGACCTAATTGAAGCTAAATACATTAAATCTAATGTAGTGTGTTCACTGTACAAGTATAGCTATATGGATTGAATATATGTTTCCATACTTAGAGTAGTCTATCATTTAGAATATTTACTGTTTTCTAGAGCAGCCTTACCAAGGGCTTGACTCTGGAAAAGTCTGGCCCATGTAGTCTCAAATCAGCAACTCACATGAGCATGATCTATATATAAAACTATAGGGAAACCCATTGATTTCAGTGAAGTTGACCCACATGTAACTTGGCACAGTGTTCTAAGGTTTGTGGAGTTTCAAAAGCTTATGCCATGTTAAAGTTTGGTCATTAATTATTATAAATGCTGCATAGTTATTGCTTGTGAATTATACTACTTGTAGTTTCAAAATTGTCTTTTGAGCTATACTAAAAAATATTGTAAAATATTTGATTTTTTTTTTTTTAAAATGTGTGGTAGAGATTCCTCACTATTGCTGCCTAAACCTGAAGGTCTGTACTGATATTCAGAGGTGCACTTTTATACTGATTCCATTTATGAGAATTACCTCCAGATGGCTAGCCAATAGCAAGACTGTTTAATGCAAAGGATTATTAAAAAATTGAATAAATCAATAGGATGCACGGTTGAGAAATCAGTTGTCTGAAATTAGAATATTAAGTTCAGTCAGTATAGATGAGCAGAGAATTTGGGATCTTCAGAAATGTCATTAGTCAGCACTCATTAGTCAGAGTCAGTTTCTTGTTCCAGTCAATTTATGTCGATAACATAGCGTTAACATGACCATATTTAAATTAGCAATACAGATATTTTGTCTGGATGCATAATTAGCTCAGGACTGTGATTACCTTTTTTTTTCTTTTTATCTGTAGTCAAATGATTTTGCTATTTATTTGGCAAACAGTTTCTTTTCCTGACAAATAATAGTAGCATTGAGATTAGTATGAAAAGTGGCAGGAAAATGAAGTGGGTTTGTTTCTTCATTTATCCTGTCTTTTCCCTCTTCCAGTTACTTGCAATTTCTGCGTGATTTTTTGGAACACAACTATACATTTTTAACCCATCAGCAAATTTTAGTCATAAATGTTATGACATCAGTAGTTTTGATGCTTTTATTCCAGCCATTATCCTTTTGTTCAATTTGATGCTGGGGGTAAACTTAAAGGCCTTTTTCTTGGGGAAGAAATAAACATGTAATTTGACCATGGAACTAGTTAATAGTGATAACAACTCTGTAATTTCTAATCATCTTCAGTGAATACAGTGATTATCAAAGTTTTTAGAGTATCTTTCTGAGTGCTACTGATTCACTGGGAGTCAGGGAAGTTATGACAGTGCTTTTACAACAGCTTCAGTATCAGATTTTTTTTTCCCTGCTTTTTAGGAAACCTATTGCCTCTGTAGAGTTTCAGATTAGTAATGAATTAACAGAAATTATTCCAAGTTCAAATCCCTGCTCTCAGACTGACATAGAAGGACCTTTACTTGGGAAAAATATTTTAAAGGAAGAATCCACTCAGGACAAATATTTAAAGACTGACTACACCACTGAATTTAAAGAACAATGGCAAGGTAAAGTGTTTTCTAACTGTTTTATGTTTTATTCACTGTTTTCAGTGAATAAAACTTTTATTCACTGTTTTCTAACTTTTTATGGAGTCAGCTTGTTAACTTCCATAATTTTCTGGGCATGATCCACAGACACTGAACACAGCCTTTGCAACTGCAGGTTATAATCATTTAAGAGAGATTTGTTCCCTGGCAAAGCAGAGCTTGTCTTAACAGTTCAGGGTAGATGCAAGCCAAAAGAAATTTCAGGCTGATCAGATATAAGGAAGAAGGTGACAAAAAGTATCACAATAAGTAGATCTTATCAGGCATTGAATAAAATGTTAATGATCCCTTGTACCTCAGTAAAATTAGATTCTTGTGGTATGTTCTTTTACCATGTCAAGGGAGGAGAGAAGTAAGCAGTTTCTGCTTTGTTGCTGGGGTGAAGGCAGTTCAAACTGGGTAGTATTCCTATGTGTTTTCTGAAATTTTATGATTAATAGTGCCCTAATAAATATAATTAATACTGATCACAGAAAAGAAAATGTTGAGAAAGTGATTTAAGTATATTATGATTTATTATTCTGAACTACCGGGTTTATTTTTTCAATACAGTGGGGTTTTTTTTCAGTATCAGTCAATTATATTACTTTAGAAAAGGAAAGTAATGTAATCATTTACTAAGAGCTTTTTTCCACAGTCACACAGAGGAGGCAGGTGGTTCTTGGTACAGTATTGTACAGGATAACATTTACTGGGAACATAGTATCAACAGTGCAGTTAATAATTGAAAGACAGTAATCTTAATTCATATGATTAAGTAATAACCTGATTTTTTTTTCCAAAGTTAGGTGGCATATGGCAAAAGGTTTTAATAATTGATAAAGTTCTCTATACTGTGCTTCCAATGGAGGAGGGTTATATTTGAATTCTGAATAGCTTGTTTTATTAATGCAGGAGTTCTTTTCTACCAGTTTGTATTAAAATTTTTCACAGTTATTTCTGTTAATGTAACCCTGTTCTTCCTTTCAGAGAACAAATTCGATTTCTTCAGTCATTTCACTTTTTAGGGTGTAATAAAAAAAATAAGGCATATAATACTCATCAACAGCTGTAGTATTTAAAGGTTCTTGTTTAAAGCAAAAAAGTTTTAAATAAGGTTGTGAAGTTTAGTGTAATAGCTTATGCACACATTTAAAACGTATCTAGTGAATTATTATTGGACTATAGCAGAGGAAAACGGTAAGAAGGTTAAAACCTGTGAAATATGAAGCACATTGAATGGAAAAGTTAAGAACTTAATTTGGTTTAGTCAGTAACTGTAGAGTTCTAATCTTCTTCCCAATTACATAAGATTTATGTTAGATTATAAACAAATTTTAAATATTTGGCATGTTGTCAAAGGGTTTCTGTTTTGCATAATCTGTCTATTATGAGAAAGAGGTCACAGTGGAGTGACAACCATATTCGTACCGTTAAACTGAACAGCACTAATTTTACACTAGCACATGATGGCACTGCCAGTGAAACCCCCATTCAAACATGAACAGAGTACTTGCTCCTGACTGATAAAGTATGGAAGCACATGCTGAAGTTTATTAAAGTTCTTAAGTGCACTGATGATCAGAAATTACTGAATCAAAGAAAGTGATGATACTGCGTTCAAGTTGCAATTCTGAAAAGTAAGCACATTAAAAAATGTGGAATTGTACTTCCTGAAACCACAAAGTGGCAACTCAGTTCAGTTCTGATGGATTTCAAACACTGGGATTTGTGAATTTCAGACTGCCTATGTCTCCAAATTCTGTATTAGAAAACAGTTATGTATGGGATTGCATCTTTTCCACTTCAGGAGGGCACTTCAGTAAATGCATAAATGCATACTTACATGGGCATGCTTTCCTTGAGGTGGGGAGTAACAGGTTTACATGTTAAAATGAATAAAAAGTGCATTAATTAAAATATTTGAATCAAATTAGAATAATGAGATTAGTTGAAATAAACCTCCTTTTTTCATTCACTTTAAGTCCTAGAGCCACTTAGAATGATACAATACAAATGAATATAATAAAATATCATTAAAACTGTACCTAAATTGGGATAATAAATGCAGATCAAGGGTATAAAATGTGCCTCATCTGACTGATTTGCTGTTAGGATGTTAGGAGTTATCTTGCTTTATTTGAATTAACAAAAATTAAATTATATATTATTTGAGAACAGCATGATCAAGTTTATGTCATTGAAGCAGTCTTTTTTTTCTGATTTGTTTTACTACTAATTTTGCAACCACTATCTGCCCGAATATTGAGGTGTTTCCTACTTTGTTTTCCTGGTGGCCTGAAGGAAAGGAAGAATAGATCAGGGATTGTGTAAATTGTATCAGAAATCTGTCAATTATTTATTGGAGGTACTTTAATCATTATATGCTATTAGAAGCTTTGGTAGCCTCTCCTGAACTGTTAATCTCATTTTATAAAGAAACATTTATTTCTTAATTGATGTATTTCTTTATGGGGATCTGTTTGTGTTAAGAGCATAAAACAGTTTGCGGGGAAAATAAATCAGTATCTATCATTTCCAACCACTAGGAAGAAAAGGAGGGTTATTACAGATAGGGAGTCATGCAGGGAATGAAAGAGTGATGTAGGAAGGAGGAGGTGGAAGTTAGTAAAAATTAAGGAAGAAGAACAAAGAAATTTCTTTTCCCTTCTATATGTAATATATATGTATAATAGCTGTGTATATGTATTTCTGTATATCATATTGTAAATATAAATGATTGCATCAAATAGTTGTGATTACTGCATCAGGTCTGTCTCACAGAGTAGTAGTCTCAATTCAAAAGAAATTAAGGTCCATAATATCTTTCTTGATATTACAGTAATTTGTAACCTATATTTTTTGTCTGCTCATTTTGTAACTAATTTTTTTGTTGCTTCAGAATTAAAGCATTTGCATTTAGGTTTAGATGTTTATGGAGAGAGTGCCTCATTTCTACATTAAAAACGGCACTGAACTAAATTTCTCAGACAAAAGCTACCTCAAAAGTTCCTTCATCATACTTTATAATGCAAACAAGGGAATGAAAACAAAGTACCTTTTCTTTTTAACAGGTGTTATATAAGACAAAAGAAAAAGCAAAAGAAACCGAAAGCTTATCACGTGAACCATGGGGAATCTAGGCTTTCTTGCATTTAAAGTTTAAAAATCCTAAAATACTTAAAGTAAAAAGAAATTAATTGTTTTGCTGACATTTGTAGCATTCCAGAGTTGCTCAACCATTCTCTTTATTCTGATATTTCTTATTATGTTATTGTTTGTTAATGTATTTTTTCTTATTTTCTTCAGATTTATGTATGGAAGAAGAACTTGTTTTTATTGATAATCTTGAAAATTTTCATAAAAATCTGCCTACTTCATCTGTGCTTCTGAGCAGACTGCAATTTCTTTTAGTGAAAGATCCCCTTTTAGATTCTGATGGACAAAATTTAACAGAAGAGAATGTTTTCAGGTATCTATAAATTGTTCTATAATACTAGACATAAATAATAGTCTGTGTGTAATGCCATTAACATTTTAACATCTTCTGTTGTATGTTAACTTTTTAACTAATTTATATCTGCAGCAGTTAAAGACTTCAGGTTTTTTTCTTATGAAAAAATGAGTAGGATGAAATTTATATGCGTTATTTAAAAAAACTGGATAAATTAAATCAGTTTTTCATTCTGTAAGTGTGAAGTGTGCTCAGGCTTTAGTTTTGGAATACTGAAAAAAATTCCATCTTTAATGGACCTAATCCTCCCTCTGACCAATTCCCTGTCAGTAAAAACTAAACTTAGTTAGGCAAGGATTTTACACATGCTTCCATGTTCCTCCTTTCTCTCCTCTCAGTCATGCTGTCAGTAAATCCTTGTGGTTACCCTGCTGAACTGTAAAGTTCAAATATTAACTATTATGTTTTTGCTCACTTTCATATTGCTAGGTTGATTGAATTTAATTGAATGATGTCTTCTGTCAGGAATTTGAACAACTGTTACATTGAAACAGGTGTGCGTTGTATTAAGAATGTGCCTAGTATTATGTAAATATATTCTTCTGTATACATTCATGAAGTCTGGGTAAATTTTGCACTGGTTTACCTCATGTCTGGATGACCTGTGTAGCTTCCTTTGCACTACATAGGTTTGCATGATTCACAAGGAAGGCAAAGAGGATTTTAACTCTTTTAACTGTACCTATATATTATAGTAACAGAACAGGGAGGAGTGGGGTTGTTTGCCTGTTTTTTCAAACATGAGTCCTGATCTTGCAGTGAGTCTTATGCATAAAACTATGTGCATGTGTGAGTACTGTGTGTATCCAGTGAAGACAACATGATCCAAATTCTGCAATGACTTTCAGAAATACCAATCATAGGAACAAAAAAAATGCTAGTGTGAACCTTTACAGAAACATCTCTGACCTGCCGATCCACAGTTTACTAGCAAATCTGCCAGCCTTTTGAAGGTTGGAGTCCAAATTTCCTAGTGGAGCACACAGGGAGATGTATTTAAACAAGGAAATACAATTAGACAGACTTCTACTTAAAATGCAGTGAGCATCCCAAGGCTACATGTGGAACAATTTATACTCCTCAGTCTAAACTATTCCTTCAGGAAAACACTGGTGTCAGGGACTGATGAGGAAGCTATACCCCTAAAAAGTCATAGATCTAGTGCCTGTAATGGCCATGAGGGGAAAGCTTGATGAAAGGTTACCCTCTACTTGAAAATCTTCATCCCTGTTCTGCTTGTATCCTTAGTTTACAAGGCAAGTACTAGCCTCATTCCTGAGTTTTATTTCTTGGCATTTTAAAAGTTTTTCAGTTAAACCAGGGAGCATACTTTTAGTTTTTATTTCACTGAATAGTGAACACACTCTGCCTTCTTTGGTGCTGGGTCATTCCTGAAATAGAAATGAAATGTGACAAAAGATAAATAATGTCAGTGTTACAGATTGCATAAATGTATGTATACAGATTGCATAAATTTTCTGTATGTAGCAGAAAAACTTGACATTAGAAGAAAATTAGGTCTGCAGCTTTTGCAGAAAGCATTTTCACTTGTTGGGACTTGATGAACAAAACAACGTGTTGAGATGATGAACAATTTTAATATGTTCATTTTTTTTTCTGTACCATTTTTAAGGCAGATCCTAATATCAAGTGGTTCTACTCTGCATATAATGTACTATTTTTTGAAAAATAATTTCAGTTAATTACACAGATTGGTACAGTATCCCTTGGAATTGCTCTCCTAGAAAAGCATGGGTTTAGAAAAAAATAACTTTTGCCAGGTATATGGCTATCAAATCTACTGCTAAGACTCACTCTTACATATGATGTAATACAAAGAAGTCACTTGCTTTATTTTATGATCTTTTGCAGGGAATGTTTGACTTTCCAAAATGAAATGGTGATGGAAAAGACTAAAAAAGAATTACAGGAGATTAAAGAAAGCTTCTGTACCATATCTGCAAAAAATGAAGAGGTATCAGCATGTTGTTTCTTACTAAATATTATATTAGTGATTGCTTTATGTTATGCGTGCAAGTAATTTTGTTGAATTATTTTCATACTTAATAAGTATTTGTAGCCTTCATATTTACTGGATTAGACAACACGTATCATTTGTGGTTCTTTTAATTCTTGGATGCTGTTGTTAGGATCTTCTGATCAGTTGTTTATTCTGGAACTTGATGTGTTGGCAGTTTTATGTAGGTACTGTTACACTAAGAATAAAAGTGAACCAAAACAAGAAGCCATTATGTGTGCATAGAAAAGGGAAAGTTCCATGGCATGTTCCAGGATTTGGGGGGCCAGCTTGGCTTTGTTTTTTAGAAGTCAAATCTAATTTTTGCTCTATTTTTTAAAATTCTAGAAAACAAACTTTCAGTGAAATAAATTAGGATTTTACTTGATTGTGAACTGGAAGTTTGGGTTCACTATTTATACTCCACTATCTCAATGTGAAATACTGTAATGTTATTTTTTTTCCTTTGTATTGAACAAAGCTTTGTGCATACTGTGTAAATATCATATGGCTTCTTTCCTAAAAGCTCTTAGATTGGTCCAGAACTAAGCTGTTTCGGGATTTTGAAAAAGCTTTGTCTACAGTAACATGAAAGGAAATTTACTTATAATTCTGTCGTGATTAATATTTTTCAGTATTTCATGTTACCTGTTGAGTTAGAATTCTGCCAACCCAGCAATGGCAGATCAGATTCTGTTAAGATTCCATCATACTTGGAAGTGAAAGAGTTGTTAAATTTAGCTCCAGAAATTATTGCTGATGAGGACATGTGCAAAGAGGTGATCAAAGAAGGTGAGGGTTGGTTTTCTTAAATGCTTAACCTGATTTTCCTTTAATTTACACACGTTTAACAGAATCTATCTCTTTTATATTCATTTCACTTAAACACATGACAGCCTATCAAATGAGCATTTCTCTGTATGAGACTGCAAACTGTGCTATAGCCAAATTTCTGAGTGTTAGAAATGTCTCCTCAAGTAGCCAAGGGGAAGCGAACTGTTTGCCATTTGCTTCAATCCATGGTTGTGTGTTGTAATCTTGGAAACAAATGTAACATGAGCTGTGATTTATGATATCCAGTCTACCATGTGTTCATATAATAATGTAGTATTATGTTTTCTTATCTGTAATTAAATTTACTTTCAGAGACATCCTTATGAGAATTATATGCAATACAGTCATACCATAAAAATTGGTTATATTACATTGTAGTTGCAAGCACAAAAGCAGATTGGGGGGAAAAAAGGGTTGCGTATTCCATGAATAACAGGAATATTTTAAAATGACAGTAGTAATTTATTTAAAGAAATTTAAGAAAAGTTACTAAATGCTTTTATACTACAGATAAGTACAAATTTAACGACTGTTATTAGATTGATACCTATGACAGTATTTTGTGTAGTTAAAAAAAAAAAAGAGACAGTGTCTGATTTTTTATTTTGATTAAAAACCAGTTCCCATTGGTTTTGGCTAACAAGTGAGAAAAACCACTTCTTGGGTGGACAGGAAGCAGCTTGAAGCAAGATCCATGCTTCATAATGTGGAGGGTGTGTGCTGAATTCTGTCTCTGATCGGACAGCAGTTTGGAGGAGTAATCCAGTCTCTTACTGAAGATAGAAACAAAACTTTTAAAAGTGTATTTTTGACTAAGGCAGTCTCATGTGCATTCCTCTGATATGTTTTGTATGTCACAACCTATGTGCCATGTGCCAAGCTGAATGACCTGACCTCCACTGCAGAGGTTTGAGGATTTTTTACACAGATGTCAACCTATTATTCTTTTTTGTCCCCTTTTAGTCCTTTTTAGTAGCAAGAGAATCTACATACACAAGCTCCTGGTAAACTACATTTAGGCTACCTATTTGTTCCAGAAATCACATCACTGTAGTTGTAAGAACTTTGAAAGTTCAGATAGTGACTATACAATATTGTATTATTTTTCTGGCACCTTTAAGGGATGAGACTGAGCACTGCTCTGATCAGCTACAGTGTTTTTTTCACTAAGCATAACTGTAATTTAATATATTATGGAGATTCAGGAAGAAATTGCTTTGATAGTAAAAAGGAATAAATGGTTAATTTATGGCACTTTTTAAAATCCATTTTCAGATCTCAAAGCAGAAATTACATACAAATTAGAAATGTCCAAGTACTGTCCCATGCCACAAGAGGTTTACTCCAGTAATAGCAGAAGTATGTTGGAATGCTGTGAGTCAGGTAGGAAGATCAAGGGGTGATACTTAAAATTAATTCTTCAAATGATTGTACGCATCTTCTGTTCTTGAGAGTATCTAGATATAAGAATGTTTGCTTTGTGTAATCTACTATTTTGAACCTGCACCATAAACAGGCAAAAGTGCCATACTCCTTTCAAGAATATCAAAAGCTAAACACAAACAACTTTAAAGTTCCTTTATGTTGCTTTTGGTTGTGAGTAGTGTCTGTATCTTTTTACACTTGCTTAGCTTTTTAGATTTTTTTATCTAACAACCAATCTACCCACAGAGGGCAGAGGAAAGTTAAGGCAGATTAATTAAAATTGTTGAGTCGAAGAGCACAGTTTAAAGCTTGTTAAAGTCTTACATAAATGCTTTCAAAAGAGATTGATGGAGTACAATCCAGGGAGAAGTACTGAGTTTATAACTTCCAGAGGTTCAAAACTCTTCTGCAGACGTTTTGGTTTGCAGATGGTTCAGTAGTGCTGTGTCATCGAGGAGTTAACTCACATAGTCATCAGAGCTGTTTTCTACAGATATATACTGAAAGTGTTGGATATTTGCTAATATGTGTGTTGAATCTGGCTTCTCCTACACTGGCATCAGGAAATCCTTTATACATACCTAACTTTAATAGCTTGAAAACTCAGTCAAGTTTTGCTTGTTACAGTGCATACCAATGCCAGACAGGTTTGGTGTCTGACTGTTCAGACTAACTATCCAACCTCAGTTAAAGTTTCTTCAGGTTCCAGGTCTAACCTCTCAAAATAATGGATATTCTTGCCATCCCTACTGTTTTCACAGCTTAATGTTGGCTGGCTAAGACAGGCAGAAAACCGGCTGTGCTGGTGACATTTTCCACCTTTAATTTCATGCAGAGAAGCCTGCACAAAGAGTGACATTTACGAATAGATGTGATATGGGCAGAGTGGCAATACTTTAATAAACACAGTACCTTTCATCCTAATGTGTGTCCTATCTTGGGAAAAGTCTATCCATCATCGCATTGGACAGTGGCACTATTATCCTCCTGTACACGTTCACTTGATAGTTTTCTATCCAGCAGTTACTAAAGTCCTTGAGAAATTCTGATTTTTTTTTTTTCCAGACCAAGACTCTTCGTCTTGATTAGTTTCAGTATGATTTAAACTGAATTGATTATTACCCCCTTCAGGCTAATAGCATCACACTCCTGATACTGTATTGTAGTGGGGTTTTGTTAAGAGCAATCATAACAGCTCAAAGTGTCTGATATAAAAGCTCAAGGCAAAGCCACCATGTCGTGTCCCACCAAGACAAAGTTAAATTTAGTTTCCATTTGGAGACTACTGTCTTGCATGTTTAACTGTAATCTGAATCTAGTGAGCTATCTGACTGCTCTTTACTTCCAAAGCTTACAATAAGCAGGAGGAATTTAGGTGATCTGAGCAGTTTTTTGGGACCCTCCTCCCAAAAGCAATAACAAGTTGACTATGATCTTATCTAGGATATTGCCCATTGTTCTGGAGTAGATGAGTAGTCAAAGCATGTTGAACTGTTTTTAAAAGAAAATTATTACATTAACCTTTATTGCCAGGCTGTTAGCTTAGCTCTGCCATTGAATCAGGCAGGATTCAATCATTGGGGCACAAGACAGCTTACCTGCAAACTTGTTAATGCACTGCTAAGACACTGTTTGCTAATGGAAGTTCCTGTATCAGGTGTAAAATTTCAGCAGAGATACCCTACTGTCTTCTCTTTCTAATTAATTTTGCTATTTATGGATTACTAGAAGTGAAGTATGTTTGCTTAAACTCATAGAAGAGAGTTATACATAATGACATTTTCTGTAAATATTTAATTGTTTATCTTCCTTTCCTGCTAGCTATGGGGATTGATAAAGGGCTTGAGAGACTAGAGAATTCATTCAGTCATTAAAACTCTGAGAAGGGGAATGGCACCCTGTGTGTAGGCAGAGTTTAACTAATGTAGCTGGTTAAAATGTTCCAGTCTCAAAGGCAAAAATAACTAGACAAGAATGAATGTGAACACTATTGCACAAAGTGAAATAATATGATTTTAGATATGTCAGGGATTTTTGCTTGTCCTGTCCTGTTCGAAGAAAAGTGCTAAATTTGTTTCTCACCACAACAGTTTGTGAGCTAAGTTCACAGCAGAAGTCCACTGAGCTTTTTTTGTTCTAAGTAAATGGGAAAGAAATTATACTGATTGGAAGTGTGTTTCTTTCTTTTGTAACTATTTTTATTTCTTACGTTTTTTTCCCCCCCTAATATGTACTGTACATTCTTTAGCTTTCTGACACTGTCCTTTTTCCTTCCTGCTCTTCCTGCTCTACAGTCTGCTTGTTAGGTTGGACAAGGAGCAGCTGTAAGCAGCTGGGCAGGTGGTTGATTCATAGCCTGCTGTGTGCCAGTTGGCCAAACACTCTGTATGGTGACTGCAGCTGCTTACTGCCTGTTGGAATTAATAGGAAATTTGTTACAAGTGTTTTTCCTTATGGAGACACTTATTTTTCTGGCTGTTAGTTTTTACAGAACATGAGGAAGTATGGTTTTTGTGACCTCTACTTTCTGGTCAAGCTTAACAACAAATACTGTTGGAGGAAGGCCAGAGAGATGAATGCCAGGACAATCATGTGAACTGCTGATTTTTATGGAATGACACCAAAATGAAGTTGCAAATTCCTTATTAGGTTTGAATAAAAACAATAGTCCATTAAAATGTCCACATTTAATATGATTGAGGAAAAAAAAAGGACGTGAAAAGTGACTTGCAGGGAACTTTTAACATGCCAGATTTGTTTGTATACTGCTTTAAAAACATTAGTGATTAATTAATTTCAGTGGTCACTCCTAGAAATTACAATGAGTACTAATTCTGCTTGAAATAGTAATTTTGTCTTTAAAATCCTGACTGTTTCTGAAGTTCCTGAGTCCATTCATCTGAATCTTATAGCCATCATAATACTGTCTGGAGTCTCTCTTCCATCTAATTAATTTAATTTATGTGAAAACTAAGGTGGCCAGCAGGGATGAACACTTAATATGAAAACCTCAGCCATAGTACCTGGTGATTTAATCATAATAATCATTTTACATGGGAAGAGTATGTATCCAGAACTACATTACATGTAGTTACTACATGAGTAAAGGAATGTAATCTAGACATTATTATCCCCAAACTGTCTGGAAATTATATGTGAAGTATTTGGATTTTGCTTAAATAGTGAATTGTCCCATGAAAATATATTTTAATCCAAAACTTTAATGGTGTAAAATTTCTCAGTATGTGTGTTTCATTCAAAAGTAACTTGGGCATTTAGATTTTTTAATTTTTGTTTTGGCTTTATGCAATTTCCAGCTAAATACGTTCCATATCTGAAAGACAAAATGGAAGTACCTTTAACTCCTCCATGCAGACAGCAAAGATCATGGGTTAATTTTCTGTGGACAGGACTTCGAGAAGAACATATTCCTCTTTGTGGTAACAGGTAACAACAACTTTGTAGTAATAAATCCTGTCATAAATCATCCAAATAATAAATCCTCCAAATTAGTGAAAAAAATAACTTTGGCCTATATTTGAATTGGTAGTTGTGTTCTTTGAGATAGCTGCATACATTTTGTGTTTTGCATGAAAGAGTGAACAGAGTGCATGGTCTGTATCTGTGGCTTTTCAAAGGAGCTTTAAAAAGGAAATGAGAGTTGCTACTGTAGACCTTTCTCCTGGGGGAATTAATAGCCTGAAAATCCAATCTCCTTTTTGGAGTAGGCAATGTAAATATTTATTTATAATTATTTATGTATATAGCAAGTTTGTATGTGTGTATTTATACATATGGCAAACACATAATGTTGAGCATCACCTACAGAAGAGATCTCCAGAAGAGATACAGGAAGAAAGTATTGTCTGTGTTTTGGGGACATCCATCAACAATAGAATTAAAGCCTTTCCTTGCTGACATAGGATCAAGATGGCTTCATCCTTTCCTTCTTATCTTGTTTTCGAGATGAGCATTTTTTGACTTGCTATCTTTCTCCCATATGTGTGAAGAATTCAAATATCCTTTTCATGAGGGAACAACAATCTAGATAGAATTCTCATTCAGTGCCACTTTACTTTGTGAACCAGCCTTGATAGCTTCTCTCACTCCTTCCTGTTCACCATGGTTTTACAGTAAACGACCCTCTATGCAGACAAGAAGGAATTTTAATGAATGAGTGAATGAATGAATGAATGAATGAATGAACTGAAAATTTAGAGAGAAAGTAGATCTTTAAAAGGTAGTTTTGTATAAATCAAAATTCAACAGATAATGCTGTTAAACTTCATGCCTCCAAGTCTTTTTTCATGTTCTTCTTAGTATTTTGATTACAGAGCCTTCTAGGGAATACCTAGAATATTTCATATGGCAATCAGAGAAGTATCGGGATAATATGAGGTCTCTTTTGTTTATTGGTAAGGATTTCTAATTGACGATCAATTTCTAATTGATGTTGAGGAGTTTCATGTACATGGAGAAAATACAGCAAAAAGGATGAAGTTATATTACAGAGCACATCTTTTGAGCCAGTAAAGTTTATCCAGTTAATGTAACCCTCTGAATTTTGGATTGTCTGATTCTTTTAGTACATATAAAAGGTACATTTAGGCAACATAGAATTTGGTATGTCATATATCCTTATATGGAGGTAATTTTAATGAAGTAAGAGTTTTATTTCATTATGAAAATGTTCAGCTCACTAGTGCTAATCATATTCAATAATCGTGGTAATTGAAATTTAGTAATCTGTTGAATGCTTTTGTAAGTGCTATTTTCCCTTAAAAAACATTTCAAAATATATATATAAATCAATAGAAGAGTGTTTTTAATGGAAAATATTAACTTGACAAGAGCAGAGTTCATGTTAGGAAGCAAAATACAAAACTAAAATAAGTTGCAGGTTATTTCTGACAACACCAGAATTACCACTGTTCTTTTATCTTATTTGCCTTCATTTTACAAGTCTCAGGATTAAGTTGTGTTATGATATCCAATTAATTTGTATTCATTTATAGGTGAGAATAATGCATGGTAGGCTCATTACTCATTAAGTTCATTTTTTTGTCAGGTAAGGATTATGACAAGTCTTCGTAAGCATGACAAGTAAACTCAGGGATAACTAACAAGATAATTTGTAACTTTAGTACTGCAGCTACAGGTTATTAGAGGTGAAAAAAATTTAAACCCCCCCTTAGTCATACATTCAATGAATAAAAAGCACACTTGCTCTGGTAACAGACTACTTTGCTATGAAGTCTATTAATGGACACCGAGTTACAAATGGAAGTATAAACGATGGATATTCTGTAGTAGATCATCGGTACTTGGGAGCTTTCATTTCCAAAATTACATTCTGTTTTTGTATTTCTGGACTATGAATATTATACATTGATTTTTGTTTTTTGTAGAGCATACGACTGTTAAACTTGCATATCAGCCTCATTCTCTCACTGAGCTGAAGGAAATGCTGCGAGTTGAGGTAGAAGCACCAATGCTTAGCTCTCTAGAGGAGGGCTGGTGGCTTCATTTGGGTTTAAATCCACTCTCCATAGAAACTTTGGAGCAATTAAACATGGATGCCAGGAATGCAAACAGTTTGCTTTCTGCAGAAGTAGAAACATTCACACAGTTTACATCATATCAGTTAGAAAGTAAGTATCTTCTTTTTTTAAAAAAAAAGTGATAAAAAGGCAAAGATAGGTACTTTAATAGAGAATCAGTGACGGTTACATACCTCCAGAAGAAAATGGAAGATTTCTTATTCTCAAGAACAAAATGTTTTATAACAATATGAAGTAGCAGCACTACTACAATTAAGGTGTACTTTCACAAGCTTAGAACAAATTGTAGGAAAAAAAGTGTTTAACTAGACAAAGTTATCTTTTCTATTAATGTTCAGACGAAAAGTAGCATCCACCAGCCATACTGTTTTTAATAAAATGACTTCATACAGGAGATTTCTTAACAAATAGTAATTTTGCATAGGAATATTTTAATAAAGCAAATATTAATATAGTTCTATCTGCAGAAGATAAATGAAGAGAGTATGTTACAGTGAAAATGTTTTATTCTGTGGTGCTATTCAGAGGGATTTTTTAATGCTGGCTATGGTTTCAATGTGAACAAATCATAACATTCAGAATTTCTCATGGACCATTATGTATACTTGTAATCAAACTTAAACAGAGAATTGAAAGAGTTATTTGAATTTTATCATATAACTACAGCCTGAGTGCAAGGCACCAATTGTGGTTGTAGAACTTGAATGACTGACAGTAACGTGATATATTGTGAAACAAATAGGCACTGCTCATGAAAGAACATTTCCATTTAACTGCTTTTTACATATCATAAAGTTTTAGCTACTGTGTTTAATATGGATGTGCAGCAGTATTGCAAGAAATTGCAGTCCTAGTGAAGCACATCTTTAGAGGGAGCTAGTTGCATGCTTCTTTTTTTTTTCCTAAAATAAAAAAGTATGTTAATCTTTCAATCTTTCTAATGAAATGTGTGGCATCCCACTTCCTAGAAATCTAACACCAGTCAACACCATGCAGATGGTTAAAACTTGTGGTCAATGGAGCTAAATACAGCTGGCAGCGGTCACAAGTGGTGTTCCTCAATGCTCAGTGTTGGGACCATTTATGTTCAACATATTTATTGATGATACGGACATAGAGTGTATTTTCAGTAAATTCCCAGATGACACCAAGTTAAGTGGGAATGTCGATCTGCATGAGGATAGGGAGGCTCTACAGAGAGACTTGGATAGATTGGATCAGTGGGACAACATTAATGGGATGAGCTTCAACAAGTCCTGCACTTTTGCAACAACAACCTCATGTATTGCTACAGGCTTGGGGAGGTGTAGCTAGAGAAGGATCTGGGGGTTCTCATTGACAAGCAGCTGAACATTAGCCAGCAGTGTACTCAGGTGGCCAAGAAAGCCAACGGCATCCTGGCTTGTATTAGAAATAGTGTGACCAGCAGAAGTAGGGAGGTGATGGTTCCCCTGTACTCTGGTGAGGCCACACCTGGAGTGGAGAGGGCAACGAAGCTGGTGAAAGGCCTGGAGAATAAATCCTGTGAGGAGAGATTGAAGGAGCTGGGACAGTTTAGTGTGAGGAAGAGAAAGCTGAGGGGAGACCTCATCACTCTCTACAGCTCCCTGAAAGGACATTGTAGAGAGGTTGGTGCTGGTCTCCTCTCACAGGTGATTAGTGACAGAGCAAGGGGGAATGGCTTTAAACTGCAACAGGGGAGGCTTAGACTGGACATTGGGAAAAAAATTTCACAGAAGGAGTGGTCAGATAGTGGAATAGGCTGTCCAGGGAGGTGGTGGAGTCACCATCCCTGGATGTGTTTAAGCGTCGTTTATTAATAGATGAGCTGTTGGGGGATATGGTGTATGGGAGAACTTTGTAGAGTAGGGCTGGTGGTTGGACTCGATGATCCCAAGGGTCTTTTCCAATCTGAATGGTTCTATAATTCTATTCTCCAAACAGTCACATGGCCTTCTGTTTTTCAGCACTGTACATTTTTACTTAGGACTGATCAGTACAAGTACAGTACAAGTGGATTCTAATGAACTTGTAAGGCAGAAATAAGAAATAAAAAAATAATTTCTCTGCAATTTATCCAAAGTAGTTAACTCTAACCAGGAGAATGAAAAGAAAAAAAAATCTATGTTGCAGCAAATAAATTAAAATTTATATTTTAGGATGGCTTGAAGATAAGGATAAGAATTCTGTGACAAACCAGGAGCTGCTTGCTGTTGAAAATCATTGGTCAAATGAAGTAATTAATCCTTACATGTCGCCACATATTCAGAAGCAGTACTTTGCCCTGCATGTGAGTGCTGCATCATCTGCCAAAATTCACAGTACAAATACACCTGGGGAAGAGCTTACTGAAGGAAGTATAAAAAAGAATAAGGTAGAAGAGGCAATTTATTTCTTAAACCAAGGAAAGAAACCCCCCCAATCATCTGAATCAGTCAGCTGTAAAGATGTGTCTTCTGAAGAAGACAACTCATCCAGTAGTCAAAAGCCTGCATCATCTGCACTTGCTACAAATTGGGACAATGATGATTCTGATCTGAGCAACTTTATCATGCTCAGATCTAAATATACACTCACCCAAATAGAGGAAAATGGTGATGGAAAGAGTCCTGAAAAAGGTATGTGAACCATTTTTTTTCTGCCATTTTTTCAAGTTTAATTCTGCTCTTTTATACCAGTTACAATAGATGTTAGTTCATACTGTAGATTTAGGGGCGGG
>NW_020799144.1:7010357-7043993 GCF_003259725.1 Athene cunicularia | reverse complement strand
ATGTGTATAAGAGACAGCCTTTGAAGTCAATTATAACATTTTAATGATCTTTATTGTAGCTGAATGTTCAGCTAAGGATCTTACCTTTCATTTTTTGCTTTAGATATCTTAGGTGATTTTGTTTGTTTTGCTTGGAAGTGTGCTTTGTTTTGATGTCTGGGGTTTTTTTTTTCAGTGGTTAAAGTGATTTTTAATAAAATGAACATAGGAGTTTAGTCCTAATCTGACAAAGTAACTCTAAATGGTACTTACTCCAGAGGATCTCTTCTGCCCATATGTTCTAAATCAGATCTCCTGGCCTCTTTGGAGAAATAGTCGTTATCAATTGTAGTTATCAAGCAGCAATTACCAAAACTCTTACTTTTGTAGAACCATCATAGCCTATAAAATGAACAAGAGACAAAGTTCTCTGGAAAGAACCACTTCAGCCAGTTGCGTTCGTGCAAACCCCATCGAACAGTGAGGCAGAACAGGTCTTAGGGAAAACAGAAAAGTTCTTGGTAGCCCTGTTCTTGTTGATGAAAGAATGCATTGCAGAAATGCAAAATGGCTGAGAGGGAAAAGAAGTAGAAGAAATTCCTTATTTTTTAAAAAAGAAGAAATATTTGTGACACAAAATGTTAGGAGACAATGACATATTTCCAGATTCACTTTACAGGATAATGTTGTATTTAAAAAATAGTATTTTTCTTTTTTGGACTTGTATAGCAGAATTTTGACAATAACTTTTATCTGTTCTTCAGCTATATGTCCCAGCATTAAAAGGAAAAAAAAAGATTAAAATTATTGCATAAAACCTTTCAGCAATAATTCCTATAGTATACAGTTGGAATATTTATTTAATTGAAATCTTATGTAATCTTGTGGAGGAAATTATTTCTTGGTAAAATTAATCTGTTACTGACACTGGTGGACATGCATAAAATAATTCCGTGGCCTCAGAAAGAAACAATCCCAATTTTAAAAGGAGATCAAGGTACTGAACTGAAGTTTTATGCTGCCATCTAGTGAACTCTGACTAGAACTGCATCTCCTAACAAGAAATCGAAGAACGATTTTACATTGTTACTTTAACGAAGCTATGTTACATTTACTATTAGGCTTGTGGAGGTTTAAGTAAGTTAAATACAGTTTAAAAAATGTTTACAGGTAGACCCTGGTGTTGCAGATCAGTTATATCTGATATATACAGAACCCATTAAATGTATAGGTCTTACCACACTGATGTAGAAATTATGTAAATTATTGTATGTAGAAATTATGTAAATTATTGTATACTTTTGTAATAATGAAAAGTTTTTATTAAGGGTAATTCTAAATTTAAGTGAAAATTCCAGCACTGCTTGTAGGGCTCTTTCTCTATTGTCTTTGTTGTTTGACTTATTTTTTGAAGATGTCATTGTGTAGAATATTTACTTCAGAAAATATACAGAAGGGAAATATTAGCAACAGTTCATTGATCCAGTTTTGAACCCTGGATAGCTTTTAAAAATCAGGAAGGTTTTTTTTAACTTAACTAGAAAAAAAAAAAAATTTATTTCTGTCTCTGTATGATCAGTTTGTTTTCTGAGGAAAATTACTTTCTTAACTAGAAAACATCAGTAATATTTAGGAGACACTTTCAGCCAGAACCCCTCTCAGAAATAAAGAGGTAGAGCTACCAAAGGAAACTTTGTGGGCAGAAGCTGTAGCTCATGTGTCAGTATCTATAAAGGAGAAAGGAAGGAGATTTAGAAATACTAACAAGTTGCAAAAGATAGCTATAAGACAGGAGGAAAAAAGTTCTGAAAAGAACTAAAAAAAACCCAAAAACCCCCAAACTTTTTTTTTTTTTTTCTGCCATTTGCAGCTTCCATGTACTTTCTGGGTCCCTTACAGTTTCTTACCTTTTCTACTTCCACTTACTCTTTTTCATAGTTTGAGCTCCTCTTAGTCAGCAGCATTTTTCCTCCCATACATGTTCTTTCTCCTTATAAAGGCATACAAGGTTTACTGTGGAGTTATATTACAGAACTATAGTACCAGCTCCTTTATTTTCCCACCTCTGTATTTCTGCCCTAAGGAAGAGGAGCTTGATAATGCCTTACTTGTTGGGCTGTGAAGACTGACAGGCCCTCATCTCTCTGTGTCTTGGTGGGTTTTCCATACTGTATAAACCCATGAAAACAATAAAAAAGTTCATGAAAAGAAAATGTAGGTCATAGAGACATCTTGGTTTGAAATTATTTTACATATAATTTATAGAACAGTTTTCTTATTCATTGAGCTGGTTTTGTGACATTTTTATCTAAATGTTCACTTGTGGTTTAATGATTTAGTGCTACAACCTGAAGAACAGCATATGCATGTCCACAAAGAAGACAGTTCTGTTTGTGAGACTGTAAGAAGAGATGAAAAAGAACAAGAGAATGAGGACAGTGTCACAGTCAATATTCAAGCATCAGGTATACTATTTTTGGATATGCTTTATTTTATAAATCTTTACATTGTAATTTTTATATTAAATAGTACTACTGTTGTGGTTTAACCCCAGCTGGCAACTAGGCACCACACAGTCACTCCCTCATGCCTCCACCCCCTGGTGGGATAGGGAGGAGAATTAGGGAAAAGAAGGAGAATTTGTGGGTTGAGATAAGAACAGTTTAATAATTGAAATGAACTAAAATGTAGTAGTAGTAGTAGTAATAGTAATAACAACAACAACAAACAACAACAACAATAATAATAATAATGAAGATTATTAAGAGAGAGAAATAAACCCCAGGAAAAGACAAGTGGTGCACAGTGCAATTTTCACCACCCGCTGACTGATGCCTGAGCAGCGATCAACCCCTCCCAGCCAATTCCCTCCAGTTTATATGCTGAGCATGATGTTTTGTGGTATGGAATAGCCCTTTGGCTAGTTCAGCTGTCCTGGCCTGCTCCCTCACAGCAGAGCATGGAAAACTGAAAAATCTGTGATTTAGGGTAAGCACTACTTAGTAACTACTAAAACATGAGTGTGTTACCAACATTATTCTCATCCTAATTCCAAAACACAGCACTGTACCAGCTACTGGGAAGAAAATCAGTACAAATATGGAAATTATTAGGCTTAACCTCTGCTCCTTGTGACTGAAAACATTCCAAATAGATGGATATTTATTTTGAGGTAGGTGAGAGCAGGCTATGGAATTCTGTCTTAAGACTGAAGCCATCTGCATGAACAGTTAAAAGACTTAGAGTTATGTCTGATCTAAATCAGTGGACATGAAATTTCTTCATGCCAATCAGTGCTCTCAAATTATCATTCTGCACTTTGACAGTGTAAATAAAAAACCTGAAGATGGAGGGGAGCAGTCATTTTGGTAGGAAATGTCTTTAACACAGTAGTAATCCACTGTGGATTTATCTTACACATGATTGAGCCTTACTCTGTGAACTCTTGCTGTTGTACTTTTCAAGACATTATATCAAAGAACATGCACTGACAACAATTTTGTCATGGAGTAGAAATGGTGGAGAAAAACCTAGAAGATACTTATACGAGATATTTTACAGCCTCAAATTAAGTACACCCATGCTAGAAAGTTGTAGGCCTAGGACAGATTATTTTGGTTTTCCATGGAAATGCACTCACTCCAACTGTGTGCTTAATTGGGACTCTTTCACAGAACCAGTGAAAGAGTAGAACACTGTTTTTGTCTGTTCCCATCTGTGATAGGAATTGCATAGCAGCTATAAGCTTACTTTTTATTTTAATAAATTTTGAAGCAAGACTCTTTTAATGCAACTGGAAAATAAAAATAAAGCTTTTCAAAGCAGATAAAACAAAAATTAGCATTTTTCAGAGCTAGTATTTGTTGGGACTGCATGTCCTTTATAGTCCTTGAAATAGAGTGTGTTTCACTATGGTGGCCTGCACATGAAGGAAAGGAATATTTCTCAAAAACAAGCTAGCAAAAACAGAGCTTAGAAGGATTCACACAAGCATTTTACTTAACAGTGGAAAAATATACTTTAAAAATAAAATGATACATTAATACAGGAATGCCCAAATGAAATTATACAACAGGCACCCACAATACTATAGTATCTGACCTATTTCCATAAAGGCTGAAAAACCTAACATAGTAATATACCTATTTTATAATGCTTAAAATTATGAAATTACTAATTGTTCTTATGAAACAGTACATTGATCAACTGAAGTTAAGTCAGCTGCTAGTCAAATAATTTATATAGATCAGTTAAAATATTTTTTCAAAGTAATAATAAATCTTTGAAAATGAAGAATCACAGAGTTCTGATCTTGTTGATAAGATCAACTCAATTATAATTTTAAAAAATGGGTATGCAAGAGTTTCACCTTCTTGCCTGAAGTTCCCTTTCAACTCATTCAGCAATTCACAGCACTGTCATAATAGCAAGAAACTCAGTTGTAATTTTGAAAGAATTGTGAAACAGCCACCCCGAAGCTATTAAGAATTTTTAGTATGAAAGCACACAGAGACTAACAGATTGGCTTGTTTAGCCTTGTTAGACAAAGACATTAGAAGTTAAATACCAGGGAAGGAGGGCTGTTTAAGTTATTATAACAAGTGGATAATAAAGGGACTATTTAGACTACAAAGTAGAAGTTTGTAGAACAATGGATAATAGTACAATCTTAGTGGGAGTCACAGGAGACAAAAATCCTAACTTTTCGTCACAGAGTGTGATCACTTTATGAAATGCATGAAATAACATGGTGCCTGCTGTGAGGATCAGCTTAATTCTACCACCCAGGAGGCTCCCTGATGAACAACTGTTTTTCTACTAATGTTAACAGCTTTCATGAAGAAGTCAGTGCTGTTTGCATTTTTCTAGGTCTTTTGACTGTTCTTGTCTAGTAGTAGTATATGAAACCAAACTTTATTATTATGTTTTGTTTATTGTGCTATCCAGAAAGCCAATGCCAGGCATACTGCCTCTTGGAAGAAGCAGCCGCTCCTGTTCTAAAAGATTTAACACATCTGGGTGTACTTGCTTCTGTAAATTGGAGCTTTGACAGCATTAAATTTGATCACACAAGATTTTTCTTAAGACAGCAAGAGAAAGTGATATGTGATCATTTTGAACAAGGTACATATTTTTTAAAAACAACTGTTGTTTTCTTCTATAATACTAATATAGGTTTAATTGGTGATGCAAGGTTCAAGATGTTTGATAAATGAACGATAAAACTTTCAGCAGTTTATCTTGTAGAGTTACAGTAATTGCTTTTCTCTTTCATTTCCAAAATAATGTCTCCTAGTTCTTCAGCATTACATTTATTAATCCAAATACTGTAATATAAAAAATACTCTAATTGAAATTAATCTTGAAATATTTTAGATATGCTTCTGAAATGTTGCTTCTATATCAAACAATATTTAAATCTTTTTCGTGCTAGACTTTAACATTAAAAGCTGTCTTTGTTGTTTGTTTTCTTTTAGTAGCTCTCGTTTGTCACACCTGCATGATGCAAGATGCTAAGCCTATGTTAAAAATGAGGAGGAAAAAAGTCCATATTAATCTGATTTCTTTCAGACTTAATTTCTCTTGTATGTGGTATGTGAAAACGCTATAAAACCAGGAAACTGAAAGCAAAAGCCAGCAAAATCAGTGACCCCTTAGAAAGATTTTTGGCTATAGATAAAGCAAGGGTTAGGAAAATCTCACAGCAAGATACAGACTGTGTTTGCGGAAGATTTAGAAAACTATTGGGTATTTTGGAATTTTTTTTGAGTTGTACTGCTCATAGTTGATAACTAGTTGTAAGGATAACATAGCAGGTCAATTACTACCTGCCAAGTTCTTATGTCACAAGTTACGTGATAAACTTCACCTATCTCAATTTTATTGCTTTCTGTGTTGAATGTCTTTTTCTTAAAACTGATGATAATGAAATTACAAATGAGAAAGAAGATAAACAAAAAGATTTTAGTGGTCTCTGCAGAATGACAACCTGTGATCTGAATTACCATATTAAAATTGTCAGCCTTGGGGTTCTCTTAATTTGAGAAAGCTTACAAAAAAGCAAAGACCATCTTCACAAACATAAAGGAGAAACTCTGTATCAGTGAATAACAGAAAGGAAAACACTGCCGAGAAAAGTATACAGAGAACTACTACTGCTTCTCAAAATCAGGGAAAAAATATGTAAGAGTCTGCATTTGAATTCAATATTAATTTAAGAAAACTTACATCCTTTCAAATGCAATTTACACACTGTAGAAATGTAGCCTAAAGTAGGAGCTGGGCCAAGTGGCATTCTTATTCAAACTTCAGAGCTTTCTTTGCTTGTAGATTAGCTGTGGGTTATGTTACCAATTGCTAAAATTACAGCAGTGAAATGAATGAAAATGTTTAGTGGCTGAAATACTGATGAGGCAAATAGTCATCTATTGGACCTTCCTTTTAAGGGCAAGTGTTTTCTGAGGAATGGATAATATTTACCCATCCCTTGTTATACAAAAATGACTGTTGTTGAACACAAAATTGGCCTATGCAGCTCAAGGAAAGCAGTAAAAACTTTTTGCTCTTTGTTTAAAATACCAAAAAAAGTCAGGTTGTTTTAGCTACTATTGTTTGCACTGAAGAGAGAGAAAAGTGCAAGGGAGGTCTTGCATTTTTTTTTTCCCAGCTAACGAAGTAGAACGAGATAAGAATTTTCTTGCTGGAAGGTCCAAAGAAACAGAAATGGGGAAGATTCTAACACACCACTCCATTCCTACTTCTGTCACTGTGCTGGAGATTCTAAAATCTCCCTAGTAATTTACTTTACTCTTTTATTGCCTTCCTGGTTTTAATAGTTTCACAATATCCAGTCTCATTCCACTTTACAATTCCACAGGATATTCATGCATTTTCTAATTAATTCCCAACAATCATGTACTATGATGCCATTGATTTATTAGAAGATTATTATTCCCCTGCTGGTCTTTTCTTTCTGCACCAAATATCACCAAATGCTCCTGACTTTCGTTATAAAATCTGGTTTCTTCCTCACTGAGTTTTATGGTGAGTGGTATCAAAAACTGGACATAGTCCGTCAGTTTCAGCCCCTTCATTGACAGAGGTGAGATAACAGTCACTTTCTATCCTTTGATACAGAATAGTGTCAAGATCTTTATATTCCAGGCTGTTTGCAGCTAATTCTTTTGTATGCTGTGTTCATAAGTTTGATTTTTCCTTCCTAACTGCTTCACTTGTCTTTTTGAATTAAAACCTATATTGATAGCTGGCATTGTTCTGGCAAAACTGGCTTCTCATGGCTTGGATGGGCACACACTTGGCTGGGTAAAGAACTGGCTGGATGGCTGGGCCAAAGATTTGTGGTGAATGGAGTTAAATCCAGTTGGCAGCTGGGTCACAAGTGGTGTCCCCCAGGGCTTGTTTTTGGGGCCACTCCTGTTTAACATCTTTATTGATGATCTAGACGAGGGGATCGAGTGCACCCTCAGTCAGTTTGCAGGTGACACCCAGTTGGGTGGGAGTGTTGATCTGCTCGAGGGTAGGGAGGCTCTGCAGAGAGACCTGGACAGGCTGGAGCCATGGGCTGAGCCCAACTGGAGGAGTTTCACTAAGGGCAAATGCCGGGGGCTGCCCTTGGGCCACAACAACCCCCAGCAGCGCTACAGGCTTGGGGAGGAGTGGCTGGAGAGCTGCCAGTCAGAGAGGGACCTGGGGGTGCTGATTGACAGCCGGCTGAACAGGAGCCAGCAGTGTGCCCAGGGGGCCAAGAAGGCCAATGTCATCCTGGCTTGTGTCAGCACTAGCGTGGCCAGCAGGGACAGGGAAGGGATCTGACCCCTGTACTCGGCACTGGTGAGGCCGCACCTCGATGACTGGGTTCAGTTTTGGGCCCCTCACTCCAAAAAGGACATTGATTGACTCGGTTGTGTCCAGAGAAGGGCATCGGAGCTGGTGCAGGGTCTGGAGCACAGGTCGTACGGGGAGCGGCTGGGGGAACTGGGGGTGTTTAGTCTGGAGGAGGCTGAGGGGAGACCTCATCGCCCTCTACAGCTCCCTGAAAGGAGGGTGCAGAGAGCTGGGGGTGAGTCTCTTTAACCAAGTAACAAGCGATAGGACAAGAGGAAATGGCCTCAAGTTGTGCCAGGGAATGTTTAGACTGGATATTAGGAAGCATTTCTTTCCAGAATGGGTTGTTAGGCGTTGGAATGGGCTGCCCAGGGCAGTGGTGGAGTCCCATCCCTGGAGGTGTTAAAGAGTCGGGTTGACATAGTGCTGAGGTATATGGTATAGCTGGGAACTGTCAGTGTGAGGTGAATGTTTGGACTAGGTGATCTTCAGGGTCTTTTCCAATCTTGATGATTCCATGATTCTGTGATCCCAGCACACAGAGCTATCTAATATTTTTCTTCCATAAGGCACCTCATTCAGTAATTCCTTGATCAGCTATAGTAATTTATTCTTTAATTATCTTCCTCAACTGTGTTTTAGCATCTTGAAGTATTTTAAATCCACTTACTCTGCAGCAGTAACATACTTGCTTTCTTAAGACACCACTCCCTGTGTGCAATTCCCAAAAATGCCTGCCTTCTTCAGACTAGTAATTCCTTCCTGTTCACGTCAGGTCCTTGAAGATTTATTCAAAATGGGTACATAATACACAATAGGTAATCCATATATTGATTACTCTGTAGGTCCAAGAAGAGGCAGATATCCTCCAAATTTACCTTGTCAAAGAAGGTTAAGATTCTCATCAGGAGAAGTTAATTAGGTGTGGGGAAGGTAACACCAGAAGTTAAGACTCTACATGGATCATTATTGAAAGACAGTGTGAATTTTTCTCTTGATTTGTGTGAAGACTAGCTGGGTCCAAATCATTTGACACAAACAATGTTGCTTTTGTAGTCTATAATTTGTTGAAAAGGTTCTGTGAAAAGCTTAATCTGAGGTTATCACTGCTTTAAAAGTGCTTATTAATTAGTGGATAATCTGCCATTTTGTATTCTTGGAAAGAGTTCTGAAATGCTTGGAGAATGGGTTAGATGGTGTTAGGTTGCTGTTGAAAAATTCAGTGATTTGACTAGGATGAGGAAATAGTAATGTGAACAGCTGGGCTTATGTGACGGACCAAAAGAAGGGGAATTTATCAGTTTCAATGTATATTTAAAGATTGCCTTACTAAAGTCAGTAATGTGGTGTGGATTTAATGGCACACTTAGGGGAACTGTTACCCCCTCCTCCAGCAAGCACCATCTACCCTACATACCTTTCAAAAACACTTCCCTGTGTGCGACTTGCTCTGGGTCAGATTACATGGGAAAAGTTATGCTATATTATAAGTTATTTGCCAAGAGCACCAGATCTGACCTTTCAAGTTTACGTCTGTTTAAGTGTGTTTAATGAAAATTCTGAGGTAGATTGATTACATATGTATAGGGTGATTTCTGAAATTTTATACTGTGTTTTCTATTTGTAAAGGTAAAATAGATGAGAAGGAGATCATGCTGTCCAGGCATGCTGCTCTGGTGCACCTGCTGGTGACAGTTCGAGATCTTCTATTAACTTGTGGCTTGGACACAGCACTAGGTTTGTTTTTAATAGTGAATACTGATATTCAGAAATCCAATGCTTTGTGTGTGTTCTGCAGACTGTCCTTCATGCCTGAAGGCTGTGATTTTTTGCCGTCAGTGTATCTCCAGCATAACTTCAATATGATATTCAACTTCCGTTTTGTTTCTTCCTTTTGTTTCTTTATTTCAGTTCCATCATTAAGATTGTACTCTGGTAGTGTATATGCTCAGTTCGTGACTGATATACCACGATTCATGTTGCTACATGGATTTGCCTAAGAAACATTCATATGAATTTCCACAGATGTAATGTGTTGTCATGTATCTCAGAATGACAAATTTTCATTGGGATCTCTGTGTGGAAACTGAGAAACATGCAAAAATGACAAGTCCTTTGGGTTTTTTTTTAGGCTCCTTGGAAATGAGGCATTTTAAACTGAGGGCATTTTAAACAAAATCTGAAATATTAACTAATGTATCACAAGGTATTTACAGTCCACTTCTTAGCTGTAATTGAAATTACAGTCCAATTCTTAGCACTGGACTCACAGAGAAGGTTTTTTTTGGAGCTTTTCTGATCTTATGCTATTAAGATTTAGAATATGAAAATTTGTTGTAACCCAATTTTAGCCTAAAATGACAATGCCATGCTTTTCAAGTTCCCATAGTTGTGTATTGTAAATTTTCAGATAGATCTATCAGAATAGTTTCGTAGGTTCATAAGGAGCTGAAGTCAACTTTAACGAATGCCCTAGGATAGTCAGGGTTCCTTTTGTCTTTGTAAGAAATAAGGCAGTTCAGAGCATCTAACTTCAGTCACTCTGAATTATCCCTTGATGAAGGGTATTTCCCTAAAACTGATGTAAAATTGAAAACATCAGCCATAAACTGAACTGTGGGGAAAAGAAATTATTTTGTATTCACTTCAGTATTTTTAGTGATAAAATAGTATGAAGAAAATTACAGAATGAATATATAGTAGAATCCTTAGTAGAATTGTTTTCTGCAATTACTATAAACAATGTAGGAGGACAAGAGAGTGACAAATGTTCATCCTCTTCTGTTCTCTTGTAGCAAAAGCAATCCTAGGTGATATTTCATAATTACACTGCACCATCTTTCTAGATCCCAGCAACACCTCACACAGGAAACTGCACAAGTAAAAAAGATCTCAAAAAACCTTAAAAAATTGAGCCAGGTACTAAGTAGGCCCTGTAGTCCTCACTATTGCTGTGGTGTGTGATTCACCACATAGTTATCTTAGATGTACTTTTTATTTATGCATTTTCAAATAACCCCAGCATTGTTCACCATTTATATACAAAAGGCATCGTTCAGAGTTGAGAAGTAGTTGTGATAATATGAAGAGTGGTGAAAACCAAGACAAGTAAAGCTTTGGACAGTGGGAATAAAAAAAAAGTTGTTGTTTAGTATAAACCATATAGACTAGTTAAATATAACAGTGCTGCTGCTAGTATCTGCAGCTATAGGATGCAACATTCTATAATTCTAGCTGGATTCATATAGCAGATACTACAGGAGGTATAACAGTTTTATAAAGGCCACTTATGTACCTGGTTAGTAGTGACAGTATCCTCCCATATTGGTGAGCCATTAAATTTTAATCTTTTTTTTTTCAAGATACCTTCACAAAAATTTTAAACATGTGTAGATTAAACACAAACCTTGGCAATTATCTTTTGTCACTGCAATTACTTCTTTTGTTGCTTAATTAACAGGTTATTTGTCCAAGGCAAAGGATATCTATAAAAACATCTTAGAATCCTGTTTGAATAAAATCTGGAGGCAATTGATGATTGTACAGTACAGCAGCCAGAAAAACCATGAAACAAATCCCAAAATAACAGAGCTTCAGTGTCAAGTGTTAAATTGGATGCAAAGTTATGGAGAGGAGCACAGTGTTAAGGTTAACAATGTAAACAATTTCTCTAAGCAAACAAAACTGCTCCAAACTATGTGCATAATTAGAGAACCATCTTTCAACAAGGGTTGCTTTATGGAAGAAAGTCTTATAATTACCTTTCTAGCTTACAGTATCTGTTAAATAAGTGTAACATAAAGTTTAAGACTTCTCTCAGGAGTGGGTGCAGGTTTCTGTTTGATTAAATTTTCCTTTGTTGCACGACTGAAATAATATGCATATTTTTAACATTGCCAGGGCTTCATCTTGTTGCAGGTGGTTTTGTTTCCTTGTTAAGTATATTTTATCACATCACTTATTGAAAATTATACTATAACCTTTTGTTTGAAGGCCTCAATTTTCTGGTGCAAAGAGAATCATAGCACAAATCAGGATTGTGTACCTGTACAGTGTGACTCAGAGGACACACATCATGGAGTATATGAGTATTGTTACCCATAGATGACCTCTGCTTAACCCATGTATCAGGTCAATCTCCTGGCATTGTAATTATATAAGAAGTAAATATCCATAAGTGATAGTTACGGCATGGAGGATAGAGTTGTGGAGAAGATTCAAGTTATCCAAAGGTTTTTTTTCTGGTATGTGATATTTTGGGTGATACCATGCAGTGCAAAACACCATTTTCTTTTGCAGAATATTTATTATTTATTTACAGAATACTTACCACATAATGAAACAGAAGGGATAAAATATATAATTTTTTAAGTGTCCTGAGTATTTGGAATAGAATTTGTGCTGCTGAACACACAGCCAAGAAGACGAATCTTCAAGCTTACTTTCATTTATTTTGACTTTTTTCAATACTTCTCTTCCTGTAGCTTTCTTCTGTTTCTGTTAAGATTTGTATGAAGAATTCTAAAGATCTTTTGATTAAATTCTCCTGAGAAGAGAAATAGAATAGCTTATTGTACACCCTTTTAGAATTTAAAATGGAAATGAAGCAACCAAACCAAAATGGTGTTGTCTTGGTGTCTGTCCTTCAGTAGACCCTCTAAGCTGATTTCAGCGTCATTGTCTTCTTAAGAGGAACACATTTTGCTTTGTCTTGCTAGGATTATCCTGAACTAGGAGACGTATGACAACTTTGTCATCTTAATGTCAGCTCAGTGATAATTTCACTTTTCTTCTGAACTTCATTAGATATTATTTTTAAATTTCTTAACTGTAACTCTCCTGACTTTTGACTTGCTTACTTGACTTAAGCTCATGCACGTGTACGCATCCACTGTAAGAATATATGTGATTTTATTCACAATTAAAAGATTAGTTACCGTTTCCTAACATTCAGAGACAGGTTTCAATGAGCCAGAAAAGTCAGAAGGAGTATTACAGTTTTAATAAGAAGTAAAACTTGTATCGAATAAGCTATTTCCCGTTCTATCACATCATGATTAATATGATGTAAAATATGATAATCTGTTTATCCTTTTATTAGCCAAAATTGTTACTGATGCAAGATTGTAGTGGGACATTTCCTTTGTAAGCAAGAAGCTGCTAATGGAATAGAAGAAACTGAACTTTAGTCTTTATTTCATTATCTTTTGTACTCATGATTAGATAGAACATGACTGAAAATGTCATCTAGCTCACAACAACATGTAATGAGTACACTGTTATAACGTGTGAAAAAGCAGCTCTGCATTTTAAAATACAGTTGTCCAAAACTGCTTTGAAAGGAGCCAGTGGATTGTCAGGTGTCTGTTCTGTACACCAACATACGGAAATGGAAATCTGCCTTCAGCTTACCAGGCTGATCAAGAAATTATTTTCTGACAAGATCTGACATGCTATTAATACTTACAAATATAATTATCTTCATCTGTAAGTATTAAGACTTAGGCAATGCCATATGCCTCCTTAAAAATCTTGTGTGCACTATGAAAAGTGCCTATACAATGGCATTAAGGTTCGGAGATCATCCAGTCAAAGTATGGTATAAATCCTCTGTACATATTCATTGTTTCCTACTTTGATTATGTAGCACAAGTTTGTATCATTTGAAATGGTGGACAAGGTAAATACCTTCTCTGGTTCTTTTTAAAACTATGTCAGTTTGGTAGATCCAATCTTTTTCAATGTTTTCATCTTAAGTGGTATTTCATGTGTCTCAGAGATAAGCAATCTCTGGCAGGAACACTTCAGTCTACTCCATTTATGGTCTGGAAAATCATTCTGATTAGTTCAGCAGTACATCTAGTATCTTCCCCCGGTACTTAACCATCTTACATGCTGAATTCTAGATATCCTCAGTTTAAGTTTTGCCTCCATAGGGATAATGCCTCTTATGTGACAGTAATAATCTGTCTAGTGCAACAGTAATAATGTGGTAAAATGTCTTAAGATAATATCCTTAAATAGCATTTTTACCTTGGATCAAATATTCCAGTTTAAGCTTTCTTCTAGAACAGCTTTGTTCATAAAGCTGAATTCTGATACTGATGTCTTCTATAGTATTGTTTCTCCAGCTCTTGTAATAATACACACATACATATGAGTTTCAAATTGTTGGTGATAGGAGAAAAAATGCCAGCAAAATTTTAGCCCTGAATATGGGGAGAGCAGACATTAGGCTGCTGAAGCAGCTAGGTAGTAAGGTCCCCTGGGAATCTGCTTTTGAAGGTATTGGGGTCCAGTAATACTGGTCAGTTTTTAGACCCATCTTGTCGGAGCAGGCATTCTGAAGTGTGGGAAGTCAGGCAAGTGGGGCAGAAGGCCTGAGCAAGGATCTTCTAGAACTTAGGTGGAAAATGAAAGTGTATGAACCTTGAAAGCAACGACAGGCAACACGAGAGGACTGCAGAGATGCTGTTTTCTACTGTAGTGAGAAAATTCATGTGGCCAGAGCTCACTTAGAGTTCAGGTTGGCCAACATTGTGGACAACAAAAAAAGGGCTTTTAAATATGTTAACAGCAAAAGGAGAATCAGTGATAACATTGGTCTGTTACTTGACAAGGTTGGTCACCTCACAAATAGGGACATGGACAAAGCAGAGATGTTTAATACCTTCTTCACCTCTATCTTCAACACCAGTGATGGGCTCTGGGACCCCCAGAACTCCGTGTTGGAAGACCATGGATGATCAGATGATAAACTCCCAACCAATCTGAACTTGTTCAAGACTTGCTGCTCCAGCTGGATTTAGCTATATCTATGGGTCCCGATGGGATTCACCCCAGGGTACTCAACGAGCTGGATGATGTCATCGCAGGACCTCTCTCCATTATCCTTCCACAGTCTTGGGAGTCTGGAGAGGTCACAGTTGACTGGTAGCTCGCAAATGTTGTCCCAGTTTTCAGGAAGGTCAAGAAGGAAGACCCTGGTAATTACAGGCCTGTCAGGCTCACTTCAGTGCTTGGTAAAATAATGAAGAAAGTTATTCTGGGAGTTACTGCAAAACACTTGAGAGATAATGCAGTCATTGGTCATAGCTAGCATGGGTTCACAAGGGGGACACCCTGCTCAAATAGCTTAATTTCCTTTTACAACAAGGTCACCCATCTAGTTGACCAAGGCAGTATATGTGGTGGTTTTGAATTTTAGCAAAGCTTTTGATACTGTCTCTCACAGTATTTTTCTGAGCAAAATGTCCAGCACAAGCTAGACAAGTCCCTAAAACATTGGGTGACCAACTGCCTGACAGGTAAGGCTTAAAGAGTTGTAGTAAATTGGGTTACATCAGTCTGGTGGCCTGTCACCAGTGGGGTTCCCCAGGGCCCAATTTCAGGGACAGTGCTCTTTAATGTTTTTAGAAATGATCTGGATGCAGAATTAGATGTGCATTAAGTTTGCTGATGATATGAAATTAGGGGGAACTGTGCACTCCCTTGGAGGTAGAGAAGCCTTACAGAGAGATATGGATAGATGAGAGAGCTGGGCAAACACCAACTGTGTGAAATTTAAGTAGAGCAAGTGCCAGATTCTCCACCTGGGACCGTCCTGGTTATACATACCTGGTTATACATACCAGTCAGGGAATCAGAGGCTGGAGAGCAGCCCCCTGGAAGGAGATCTGGGGGTCTGGGTTGGTGGCAAGTTGAATATCAGTCAGCAGTGCACCCTGGCAGCCAAAAGGACCAAGCATGTCCTGGGGTGCTGGAAGCACAGCGCAGCTAGCCGGTCAAGGGAGGTGATTGTCCCATTCTATGCTGCACTGGTGTGGCTTCACCTCAAGTCCTGTGTGCAGTTTTGGATGCCTCAGTATCAGAAGGATATTATGTTAGAGTGTGCACAGAGGAGGGCAACCAAGATGCTGAAAGGCCTCAAAGGCAAGATTTACGAGGAGCAGCTCAGGTCACTTGGTTTGTTCAGCTTGGAGAAGAGAAAGGCTGAGGGGTGACCTCATCACAGTGTACAACTTCCTCAAGGGGGCAGCAGAGGAGGACCTGATGGTCTCCTCTCTCTGGTGACCAGTGATAGGACACTAGGAAATGGAATGAAGCTGCATCAGGGGAGGTTCAGATTGGACGTTGGAAAAAGAAAAGATTCTTCAATGAGAGGGTGGTTGGTCACTGAAACAGGCTTCCCAGGGAAGTGGTCATGGCACAATGCCTTTCAGAATTCAAGGAGCATCTGGGCGGTGCTTGTAGTCATATCATTTAGTTTTAGGCAATCCTGTGAGGAGCAGAGAGTAGGATTTGATCCTCATGGATTCCTTTCAACTTGAAAAATTCTGTGATTCTGTGATTGTCATTCTGGAAAACTCCAAGGTTTCCATTTTTGCCATCTGCTTAGTCAATTTCATGCTTTCTGTGCGGAAGAGAAATATAGATGTATGCAGGCTGAAAGAACTTTTTTTTTTTTTTACAGTATGAGAGTTTCTTTTACTTGTCTTCTTCTAGATACTAATCATAACAAGGATGGACTCTGAGAAAGAAAAAGCTGCCCTCATTCATACTTTATCTAGAGTAGAAGGTACAAAATTATTTTTATGTGTAGTTTTGAAAGAAAAAGTGGCTGTTATTCTATGTTTGACTGCATTCCTCTTTGTATGCTTTTTACAAGTGTTTCTCCCTGTTCTCATCAAGAACCTTTTTCTATTCCTTTCTCATTGTTTTCTGTTTCCTAACTCTTCCATCAGCCTTTTTTCTTTATTGTAATTTTATTTTCCCCTGATTAAGAGTTCTGGTATGATGTTTTCTGTTGCAAGAGAATGATAGTTCATTGGTCAAATCAAAGATTTATTTAACAGAACACAAATGAGATGTGGGCAGCCCATTGCCTAATTATAATTGCATGCTGTCTTGGTCAGATTGTCTCATTTAACTGATCAGTGGTCACAAGTTTTTTTCCTTGCAAGCTTAGTAAGAGCAGTTACAGTTTAGAAGTCTTAACTAAGCTCCCTAGCATAAAACCTCAAATGAGTAGGTACAGATCATGATTTCCCTTAGCTATCTGTTGCTGGCCTTGTATGCTGATTTGCTAAATATGTAAGCATAAGCTGTAGCAATCTATTAAACTCAAGGAATAATAAATACTGTTGTCAATATCCCATCCCCACACTGATATAAGCAACCCTTTCATCAATTTGTCATTTTACATATGAGCAATTTTTGTACAAGCTTGTTCAGTGTTGCAGATTCAGCTGGGAAAACAAACATGTTTCAGGAAGATTGTTATCTGAGCCTGTACTTTTGTGGAGAGCAAGCCACTGATTCCTTTCATATTGCTTTTTAAAACCCATATATGTAACTCCTTCTTGCTTGAACCTTATTAACAGTGTCATGAATTGTATTGTTCATTTGCCCTTAAAAATAAATTTCCTGTGCTCTTAAAAGAAGAAAGCCTGTCTTTTAAAATGTTTTGAAAGGGAAGAGATATGTTCACAATGCTTTTACTACTACTAATAATAATAATATTTAATTAAAAGTATTTTGGTTTAAGGTCTTAAGACTTGGTTTCAAACATGGGTCAATCCAACTAACTAAACTTTTAAAGAGAGGCATTTATATTATACCAATAATCCCTTTTTAGCTCCATCTTCCAGTCATACTTGTAAAACCTGAAATGTACAGAAAGTGTAAAGGTATATAAGCGATTAAGGGGCAAAGATGCTTCCTTTTGCACTAGCCTTTAATTTTTCATTTTAAGGTAATCAGATAGTGAATTTGTGAGACATTAAACCTATTCACATTACTTGGGTTCAAAAATGGAAGTTTCTAAATTATACCCACCAGTGCAATACCAACTAAAATTGTGTAGAACTTCCTCAAGATAGGCAATGTAATACATAAAATTTTAATATCCTGTGTTGTTCTACATTTGCTGCTTACTGATGTGCATTGATTCATAATTGCAGAGGCTCATTGATTAAGGCTTTAATTCTTTTCATGCAGGATTAAAAACTATGGATTTGAATTCTGACAAAAAAGGAACCTTTTTAGTTTGTAAAGATATCATAAGCAGGTAGTAATATTCTTGATTTTTGAGAACAAAGTCTTTACTAAGGACTAATGTCAGGGAAGCTTTTGTTCATTTCCATGGGACTTT
Organism: Athene cunicularia; assembly: GCF_003259725.1. NCBI lineage: Eukaryota > Metazoa > Chordata > Aves > Strigiformes > Strigidae > Athene > Athene cunicularia. The sequence goes on along the minus strand of NW_020799144.1, from coordinate 7,026,016 downwards.
CCAGTCTGCAGTAAAAAACTCAGAATAGGTTCTACATCTTCATTCTGAGAGGGGAGAATTTTGTTCAGAAAGTAGTAAAATGCTTAGTTGTGAGGCTCAGAAGAACTTTAGAAAGCATGAAATTGTGGTTTTAATTTCTTATTTTGTTTTACAGTTTTAGAAAACTTGTTCAGAAAAATGTGTAGAAAAAATGTTTATTTTACATGTTTTAGAAAAAGGTGAGGGGGAAGGGCATAAGAAAAATAATGTCAAATTATGACTGCAGGAAAATACGAATACTTCAAGTATATAATTGAGGGGGGAAGTACAGTAATTTAAAAATTAATTTCTAAAGAAATTGCATTTGTAAACTGAGGAAGGGTAAATACTTTTTTGTAAACAGACTTTAAACAGTTATGGTTCTTCGAAGTAAAAATGTGTTTATTTTGTTCTGAGGGTAATTCTAGGGGAACTTAATTTTATTAGTATTTTGTTGGTTTTTTTAAGCCTTAGTAGATATTCCTGTGTTATTGTACATAATCAGCAAATTGGACCTGACTTCCCATGGACACACTTCTCATTAGTAATTGAATATGATTATTCTGAAAACTCTTGCTGGAAAAATCTGTGCAAAAATCTGAATGTTACTTACATGACTTTTAAAACTACCCTCCCTGGAACCATACAAACGGGTAAGTAGTCTCCAGAATTGTAATAAACCCTTGGAGTGTCATATGAGAGAAAAACATTTTCAGTTCCCTAAAATGCTAGATTGATGTGCCTGTGGAAGAGAATGAGTAATAAATTATGAAGGCTAAAGCTAAGCAAACAGAGATGTTTTTACGATACAGCAAGATAGGGAGGTATTTTTCTTAGGGTGTGATCTTAGTTTTGGCCAGGATGTAGTAGTAAATGTTGGTTGATAAAAGACTTGTGCCAAGTTCACAGGTTGTTTACAGTTGCTACAAGCTGTATCCACCCTTCCTCATCCTAAGGGAATGTGGCTGTAGATCTAAAGGAATATAAATTAAATCTTAATTTCAAAGAGATTCAGAATGATTTAATTTTGGAAAAAAAAAGAAAGTATATAATGGAAGCATTTTAATGGACATGAATAAAAGCTGCATTTTTAAGAGATGTCTATTTAAGTACCTAAATATATCTTTAGGTTTTTTGCTTATGAAACCATTTATCTTACATATACAAAATGTTTCAGGGAATTACTGCAGTTCCTTTCTACTGGAGGTACAGATTCCTTATGTATTTCTGGCAACTGAAGGTCTTCTTAATATGCCAGATATGCTTCAGCTTCTGGAATCCAAGTGAGTGAAAATAACCTTTTTACTCTTATTGACTATTTATTTTCAGTTTACCAAGACGTATCTTGTCCTACTACATCATGTAGTAGCCACCTACTTGGCTATCAGGTACATTACTGCATTTTAAGAGACAAGAAGATCATTTTTCTGTTGAAGTTGATAGCTTAATTCTATAGATACAGAGATGCCAACCAGAATAGAATTGGCTAATTTGTTTATTTCAATAATGAGCTGCACTTTTAATCACAGCAACTTTTAAAATGGTGTATTTTTCCCTGAAAATCATGTTACCCCAAAACATTTTTGCTTTAGTGCTTCTTGATGCCTGGAAGACTTAGTGTTTAATTTCTTGAAAAAATTGCTTTGGGATTTTTTTGTTTTTAACTACCATAGCTATGCTAAAAAACCAAACAACAGTAAACCAGTCTCATTTTCTGATACATCACAGCTTTTGGGAGAGGCTAAGTTAAAACCAAAAAACTACTTTGTAAAATTAAGATCTAGTATTCACTTAATTTTGAATACTCTTTAACCTGTACAAAATTTTTCATGTTTGTAAATCATTGCACATGTGCATTATTTTCTTTGACATATTTTTCTTTCATTTTGATTTCACAAAAATAAATAGCTGATAAAAGTACCTTTTATCATGGGGAGAAAAAATAAAGGAAGAAATAGGGGACAGACAGCAGCTTCTCACAAACATAGTGCCAGAGATACAGACTGTTGATTTCACCGTGTTGCTGAAGAGATATCCCTGTTTTGATCCTTCCTATACCCTCAAATCAGCTGTGAAGGCATTTTTGACCTGTGACTAATTACAATTCAATAGGGGAAAAAAAAAAAAAAAGTTTGACATCTAAAATTTGAACATTTAATTTGACATGCACTTTTAAACTTACCTGTTCAAATTCTCTATTCAGCCTGGCCATAAGTTAAATAGCAAGGAATGCATTTTGGTACTTTCTCACTAGCTCCTTTTAGCTCTGATGAAGTAAATGATGAAGTAATTAAATAGGTGATTGATGTGCAATATAGTCTTAGAAAAGCTTATAGTTCATACATATACTGTCCATACAAAATTCTGGAGGACTTAACTGCTGGCAGATTCAGGTTTAGGTCTCTTGTGTTTTGTAGGGATGAGGCCAAGTAGTGTGACAATTGTCTCTTCTAAATTTTTTCCCCCTTAGTCAGCCAAGACTCCCCAAAAGACCTAAGCATGTGATGTTCATTACATGAGTCTTTGCTAACACAGCTGGTAACAGGAGGCTGTGCTGCTGGCAGTTTTTGTTCATGCAGAAAAATTTAGGATCATACAGTCAGGAAGTTTTCACTCAGTTTGCTTTCCCTGTGCTGGACAATCATGAAAAGAAGAAAAGACATGCAATATACATTTAATTACTCAAAAGGAGTAACTGTATATCAAGGTCATAATCAGTGCAATTAGCAACATAGTTGAATTAATCCAGTAATATTTCAGTAAGTCACTGTTACATTGATGTGTATTCTTCAAATGTGTTTTAAAGTGAATTAAGCATTTGAGAAAGATCAAAGTATGGAAAGACTGTGTAACTTAAATAATTGTATTCATTGAAGTATGTTATTCTTTTCCTTTATTACTTAACTGAGATTTAATAAAATAATTTTACTTCTTCAGGTACAGCATTACCTTTGTTGAAAGAAGCAGTAGTTACTCTTTAAAGCTCTGTGGAAGTACAGATCAATATGTTGTGTTGACAATAGATGAATGTACTGCTATATTTTTGCAGGTACAAAATGAAATTCTGTTACATATTGAGTCACTTCCAGGCCATATCTGCAGCCTTCTAACATATCTTTTCTTTCTTATAATCATATTTAATTCTTGCATTGTTTCACGACACAAATTACTTCCAAATTCATTAACTCCAAAATTCTTTCTGTGCCAGCTGGTCTAGTTTAAAATGTTCTCATATCTGTACCTACATTTCTTCATAGAAGTGTAACATTTGACCTGAGATTAGATTGTATTAAATATAGTTAAAAGATGCATGCTTGAAAATAGGGTTGTATAAAAGAATATTGTAACAGCCAAGTAAATGTATCTGTGACTATATTCTCTTACCAGTGTGCATGTTAATTCCTCACATTTCAGATAGTTTTCTGAACTAGTCTAGGGAATAATTTGTCCTACTTTTAATAAAAAGTAGTCGTTTAGATAATAGCATGATGCTTAAGTTCTGGTATGCTGCAAGATGGCTTTACAGGTAGAAGAACTTCTACTGAAAGATAGACAATAAAATAATCAATTATTGCAGGCACAACACAGATAGACATTCCTACATGCTACTGCAAATGCTGCTGCAATTAGTGAGATTGAAGTGTATATGTTCAGTGTCGCTATAATATGATTGTGTAGGTTGAGTAAGTGATTCAGAGGTTTATAAAAGTATTATGCATTATTAAAGTTCTCAAAAATCTTAAGACCATTCTAAAAAGTTAGTAGTGGTGTTTCCTTTTCACAGGAGGTGAAAAAAGGTATGAAGAAGTGAATCAGTTTTTTAAAGGTCAAACAAAATAGAAGCTGGGGATACAACCTAATTTTCCTGATTCCCAGCTTTGTCTTTAATACCCATATTATTCAGCTGTATTTATGTTTGATCTAACATCTGCATAATACAGCAATGTACATTAAAAGATTGTGACAGCCATAGTAATATATTTATTTAGGTTTTGGTTTTTTTTTTTTTTACTATTCATTTTATACTAGAGTATGGAAGAATTAAAATATGAGAAATCCTGTGACAATGTAATATCTAAGCTGATGGCATTATCACTGCAATATACGTGTTGTTGGATTGTTTTCTATTCCAGAAAAGGACTGAACTTAGAGTAAGTAATAAAATTATTTTGTTGTCTTGATATTTTTAAAACAAACAACACTAAATGAATTTGCTTATTAGAACAAGCGAACACTCCTTGTTCTTTGAATTTCTCTGTAGGAACACATTTCTCTTAGAACAGTATGAATATTGTAAGCTCATATTTCTAGTGTGCTTTGGACTTTTCACTTAGTTACAGTGTTGTCATGCTCCTACTGAAAAAACTCAGTGGAATGATAGAAGTAACAGTGATCACTGGAGACGCCCAAAAAAGTTAACAAAGATGTTTTTTATGTGTTAGGATCTTTTTTTTAGTCTTACACATGAGAGAAAGAAATGGTTGTTGTAAAATTACAGGATTTGAGGCAGGTAATGCTAACGTGAGGTATATTTCAAATCAACAGGTCCAGAAATTTCACAAGTCTAAGGATATTCCAGACCACTGGAATTATTATCTATAATGGTTTGGAGTAACTTAACCACTAGAAATACATGGTTATGAACTGCTCTGTTGCCATCACTGTATCTCATTTGCAACAGGGCGACATACTCCCAGTGTTCTTGCAATCCATCAGTAGTTCTACTTTTGCTATGGAAGCACAGCTTTTCTTGATAGAGTTCATAAGCATTCTTTATTACCTATTGTGAGATTTTTTCCTATAAGCAAGTAATAAATTTTCCATACATCACCTTTCCAGTCTGCAAGATTTTTCTCCAGTGACTGACTCCGATCTAGTCCTTTTGCTCCAGGCAAGGCTTGTTTTGCTGTGGGCTGACTCAATTTTCATTCTCACAGTGCATCCTACAGCATTCAGTCACTTAATGTGTCCTAGTTCTCCTTTCACAGATACCAATGCTCAGACTGTTACTGGTATTCTGAATTCCAGGAAATTAAACAGACATTTATTAACACATGGAACAAACATTTTGGAATTATGATATGTTATTATTAAATAGTAACAGTCCAGTGAAACTTTTGTAGGTACAGGCTCGGGGGAGACACTCTACTTAACCTTGTCATAATTTATGCCACTCTGATTGAACTTACACAGAAGTCGGAAGACTTTGAAGTGAAGGTAATTTTTTTGGTAACAATATTTCTGTTTCAGTCTTCACTGTATGATGTTTATAAAGAGCTTAATCAAGTATGCATTCTACATCAAAAACATAAAAGCTCAACATTACTAAAGTGAGAGGAGCTTAATTAGTGCTGCTAGTCAGTGAAAAGACTATGTTGACTCCAGTACAAGTTGAATCAGATTCAAAGAGCAACTGAAGTGTTTTTATGACTAGGAGTCAAGAAATAAGATTGTACCTTTAATTTTATAAATTACTAGAAGCTGTATTAATCATTCTTATGTCTTAATGTGAAGTTTCAGATTGATACTATGTTACTAATGCAGTAGAAGAAAATAAAGGATAGTTTTTCTGCTGTCAGATTGTTTACCTTTTCTTTAATGTGGCAGGATAAAATAATTTTTTTTCATTATAAATCAGACAATGCAGTATCTAGAATAATCAACACTAAAAAATGAGGCAGAATTTTCATTCGGCTTACCAAGTTGATGTCTGTAACATTTTTTTTTGCATAAAATAACATCTTTTTAGGAAATTTTAGGATTTCAAATTTATCTGGTTAAATGTAGGTTAAAGAGAGGACAAAGCTTTATTCATTCCATGTACTCAGCAGTGTAGTTCGTGTGGAAATTACTTACACTTTCAAACTGTTACACATCTTAAGCTATATTAATTACCAGTGTTACCAGGAAGTCATACTATACCCATAAATTTTATCACATATAAAAGACCTGTATGATAAACTAATTTCACCTACACAGGATTTGCATAAATAAGGAATGTAATTTGTGGCCAGGCTAGTGGTCAGAGGTTGGATTTTCTCTGCTTGGTAAGCATAGATCAGGTTTAATTACTCCATATTACCAGCTGTTGTGTTCAGGGTCACCTTTAAGCTTTCCCATTTAACTTCTGTAGCAAATTAAGACATCCCTTAGTATAAGTTTTAACCAAAAGTATTATGTATCACTTTTAGGTGGTTCTTATGCCAGGGATTGAAGAGACAGCACTGGTAATTCGTCAGATTGCTGACAACATTTTGATAGCATCTAATATCAGTCCTCATGAGTGGTTGGACAAATCCTGGCTTTCTGTCTTGCCATCTGAGGTTTGCTTATCTTTCCATTAAATTACACTGTTTTCTTCCTGTTTCTCAGACTCATAAAGTTCTAAGGTTTTTTTGTTGTTCTCTTAAAATATATTATTAAAATTACTGTTATTTTATATATATATATACACACACACATTTTTTAATATATACATAAATACACACACATATATATATATATATAAAATGTTCCCATCATCCTTGTCAGCCCAATTAGGTGTAGCCTGAATTTTCCCTGTGTTTTCAGAGTTAACCCAGTAGAGAAGTTTATCCTCCACATCCCTCAGCCAGTGTGTACCGTTCTACAGTTCTAGACACTAAGTTTAAAAAACTATACAAATTGTAAAAGATAAATATAAAATTACTCACTTGGGCAGGAAGCCAAATTCATCAGTGCTAATCTATTACTGAAGTGAATGGTGCTGCTTACAGACTTGCTTTAAGTCTACTATCTACAAGATAGTAGAACTTTGTTTCACTTCTCATGCAGTAGTTGGTATTAGATATTTACAATAAATGCTGGAACAGCTCCATCAATCACAGTCAAATATATGATGTTCTTAACTTGTATATTAAGGTTTTCAAATTAAACATATGGATTTGTTTATTTTATGTGGAAGCATCGATCTCTTGTAAAGCTGAGAACCTTTTTGGCTTTTGTAAAATTCAGAAGCATTTTAGATCAGGTATTGGCATGGCCTTTCAAGTGTGGCATATTGGATTATAAACTTTCCAATTTAGAGATTAAGGATACTGGTAAAAAACTGAGAGGAGCCATTGATTGCATTTTGTCTCTGTTAAAGGTATTAGATCCTGGCATCTCTTCAGTGCAGAGCTTTGTGAAAGCCAGGAACAGGAAGCTGACATTCTTAACATGCAACAGCTCCCAACTTGCTGCCCTCATGTGACGTTCAGCGTCCCCCTAGCAACTCCTGCTTTTGGCACCTGTCTCATTGCTGTTTACAAATGTAACTTTTGTAAAACAAAAGCAGCTTTGTCAGTTTATCTTTATTTAGGTAATTCTTTTAAAAATGGAGAATAAATGGTAAATCTAGTAATGCATTTTCAAATCAAGTTTACATGAATCACTGTTTTCATCCTTTAAAATAAAAACGTCTTTAGACTGTGCTTGCTTTTTATCAAGCTATTACACAGAATTTACTCTTTTGCAAAAATGATACACTGTTACATCTGTAGCAAAAACCCCCCAACTTTTCATTGGGCTATAAAGGTGCACTGTTAGCAATCTCTGTTTCTGTGATACACTGTATGACCTATTCATAGGGATGTCATTCTGCAGAAGCAGAAAAAAAGTTTGTCGGATATCAATCTAACAAAATAATTTCCATTTCCAGACAGAGAAATGCCTGCTTACTTTTCCATGTATCAACCCTCTGGTTGCCCAGTTTATGTTAAAGAAGGCGTCTTCGCTGGAGAGGTTGTTTCTTGCAAGCTTTGATCAACTTCAGGAACTTCTGCCAGAGGTTCCAAAAAAAGTTTTAAAGGTTGGCCAGAATTAATTTATGTGTTAGATCAATCATTTTGCACTGTTGTAATACAGGTGATGCTACACGCACATTTGCTGTCATTTAAAAATTAATTATATGCTTTATCGTGTCATTCATATCTAAAATGCTAGCCTGCTAATTTGCAGCAGATTTTGTCGAGTCACCATTATGTTCATGTGAAGAGGATTAGAACATTTCCTTAACTGCAAAAATACTCATTTGATCAGTTTACTCTTCAGGCTTCATCGTATCAAGTATTATTTCAGCATACAAGCTCATATGTTTTCCTAATATTGATTTCCAGTTAAGGATTTCCAAATCTTTTCTCCCTCCCTCCCTCCCTCATCTCTAATCATGGAAAGGTCAGTTATTCTGAGTAGACAGACTGAAACTGATGCTCAATGGCATGTTGGTTTTCTATAAAATCTAGAGAAATAAGCTAGGTTTCCATTCTCCAAACAGAATGGTTCGATTTTTTTCTCTACCAGGAACATCTCATATGAATTCTGAAGCTGTAATTACTCCATTGAATCATCATCATGTTTTTTTTGACTCGGATCTTCCAAGCTGTATGCAAAAGAAATCATGTTCTTCAGAAGTAATTATGAGTAGGAGGCAGAATTTCTTTGCTGTGCCAAAGGACTGTGAAGATTTTGCTCAAAGAGATGTTATGAATTCTCATTGTGTTCAAAGACAGCCTTTCAGGGTGCACTATAGCTTTGATAATTCTTCCAAAAACTCAGAAAAAGAGTATTTCTGTACAACGTTCAGTGACTCTGCAACTCAGGAGAGATCTAAGTGTTTTCTAGAATTTAGAGACACAACATCAAAGAGCCAGGAAATTCTGATTAACCAGAACCCATGGTATGACTCTTCATCCACAGGCCCATGTGATTCATTTGCATCTGATGGTTTTCTCTCTGATTCCTTTGTTGATGCAGATGAAATAAAAAATCTGAATTTTCACCAAATAGGTAGAGAATCTGAAAGAAAGAGAAGACAAAGTTCACCATTTTTATGGACGAAAGAAAAAAATAGAACAGGTATGTTCAAAGCAAGCAGAATTGGTTGAAATTATACGTGTAACTCAATTAGAAACAGGAGTATCTGTAAGACTAGATTTTGTATTTTCTTCAAATAGTTCTTAAATCAAATCCAACCTAACAGTTGCATGTTTCTTTTACTAAAAATCTTCCTTGCATATATATTTCTTCTGTGATAAAAGTTCCTGTGTTTATTCTCTGTTTTGAGCGTAAAGAATATATATATTTTAAATAGAATTGTGTTACTGCCATTATTTTTCCTTGGTAAAATATTGAAAAGTGTAGTTCTCCGATATTGTAAGCTTCAGCTTCTTCTTTCTTTGGCAGTGCCTGAATTGTGCATAATAAACATCACAGAATTGTTTTAAAAGTTATGGGAAAGATTATTTTGTAAACATAGGTTTGGACAAAAGACGAAAGAAAAGACTAGAAAGTATTTTCTCTAAATGACTGAAAATAGATTCAGCAAATTCAGAGTGTAAAATTTAGATATGACTAATGGCTGTGTTTTGCTGTAGCCATTAATAGAGTAAGAATTTCATTCTGACATAATTCTAAGTTTCATACAGTACCCTTATTCTTGAAATATTTTTTTTAGCTAATATCTCCAGGGCTAAACTCTCCATCTTGAAGTCATTCCAAAGTATATTTCTTCAAATAGATGGTATAGTGTGTACTTCAACATTTTGTTTACATACAGTCCTTATATAAAATTTTCAAGCTTCTCTTTTTTTTTTGTCATTTTCTTATCCTTGGTTTACTTTCTCAAATATAGTTATCTGGACACCTTTTCTTTGATAAGCCATAATACATATCCATGGAGTCTTAAGAAAGCAGCACTAGTCTCTGTCAGACTGAGTATTGCTGTGTTGTATATTCTGGTATTTTTTAAATTCTTCTGCTTACCTATAGGTGAGGTGTCACATTCTTTAAAAATCTGAGGTTAAGATTCTTAAATAAAGTGCTTAACTCCCAGTACAGCTGATACAATTTATGCTTTCTCTGTTGCTGTCTGTCCTTAAAATCTCTTGGTGGTATAGCAAGGTCAGCACAGCATTAAAATGATTTCATTAATTAGATCAAAGTCATTCATGTAAACACAAGTAACTAATTGATATTAAGTTTCCTGGGCTGCTTAAGGCAATTATGGAAGTAAAGACAGGAAAAGTTAATTGGATATGGTGAACTGCTTATAATTTTCGGCCTATGTAAATTAAAATGTTCATACAGAAACTGTGAACAGACCTGTTGTCTCTCCATTGGGATTAAAATTGAGACCTGGAGTATTGCTGGGTAGCTGACAGTATTGACTCAGTATTCCAGTAAGATGACTGGCACTGCTAGTATAAAATTCTAAATACAATAGTTACAGTAGAGATCAGGGCAGATTCTTCTGGTACCACATTTTACAGTATTCTAAAAACACTGTGATCTCTGCCTGATAAGCTTTTTGTAATACTCCTGCCCAGTAGGGCAGAGGTATACTTAAATCTGAATCAAATAATAAAAAAAAAAAAGTTATTTTTGTTATAGACTTTGGAAGTATGAGCTTAGTTTACTTTATTATTCACTAGCCAGGGGAAAAAAAAAGTGTTCTAAATAGTTGTGCATGCTAAAGCAAATACATACCTTGATACAGTGAAAACCTTCTGAAGTCCCAAATTTAAGAAGTGTGAAATCCCAAGTTTAAGAAATGTGTACAGAGTCAAGTTAAAAGACACATTGGGAACCTCCAGGGATTTCTTCAGGCTTTAGATCAAACTTTCGTTAAACCACAAGCAATTAATGCCAATATACCAAGCCAGTGTTTCCACTGGAACAGATTAAATCCTTAAATCAGTGTTAAAGTTTTCTGACAGTACTTTTTGTAAACACTAAACAGAATTTTCTTACAGTAACTTATTTTGAATAAGCAATTACTCAAATATTTTGTTGTGAAAATACTTGAATCTTAAGAATGTAAGTAGCTTTTTTTAAACAACTCAGAAACATGAACAAGTCTCTGGTTAAAAAGAATTAACTTTCACAATTTCTGAATATTACTGAGTGTAATATTAATGAAATAGAAATAAGCATTAAAATCTTTACTGAAATAGTGGGATTAAGCATAGTGCATGTTGATGTATATATTTTGTATAGGTCCTGTAGTATTATTACAAGACAATATGCATAAAACTGATCAGTAGTACTAAGTAGTAGTTAATATTAGTCTGTATATGTTTAATTTTATGGCAGTTGAAACTTTTCATACAGACCATACTGGTTAAAGCTAAATTCTGTTATTGCTTCTGAGAAACACATAGTTAAGTCTGCGTACATGCTGTATTTGTAGTTTATCATACATATATTTTCTTTCCACTTCTTTTTCAGATTCAGGAAATGCAGAACTACCACAGTTTAAAAAAAGGAGACTGACATATGAAAGAGTTCCTGGAAGAAGTGATGGACAAACACATCTTAAATTCTTTTAAATGCAATGGGGTTTTTTCATACTACACATTTTAAAATTCATAAACTCTTTGAAGGGAAATATATTAGGTTTTTGTTAATTTTTAGAGAGAAGTTAGGGCTTGGGAATCCTTACTAGTTCAAGAATCTTTAGTAAGTTTTTAAAATTTTACTAAACAAACTAGTTCCTTGTACTGGAGAATTACTGCTTCTCTCTTTGTTCTCATGGGTGATAGAAAGGTAGTTGATCACTTTTCATACAAAAAATAAAATATTAATTAAAAAAACCCAGACACTGAAGCTCATAAATTTTTCAAGGCACCTGTGTTTGCTCCCTGAGCATGCAGCTTTTGACTTACAGATAGACTGGATCTGCTGGAATCCCAAGGCTTCTCCTAAAGTCTTAGAGCTTTCTTGCATTTACAGCTGTGACCCTTTGTATCTGTCCTTTGGGCTCAGTTCCCCTTCATTCCTTCTGACAGCTGCTTTAGAAACCATCTGATATGTTCATGACCTGCCTTTAGTCATAATCAAGCTACAGAAACGACCTATTTGTTTTATAGACAACATATGAAAGGTATGTTGAAATTTAGGGTTCTAATAGATTTGATTTAGATAATTAAGCCATGACCCTAGCTCTCTGCATAATCTGGTGGAGGCCATTCATCCACATTTTTCAGCTTGCTACAGTGCATCAGCAAGCAGGGAGATGAGAGTCATTGGGAGGGCAGTGCCAGATATGTAAGCTACAGCTGGAAGGGTAAGAGATGTAAAAAAAAAACCAACCAAAAAGGCAGAAGAGAGAGGATAGAAATGTACCCGAGCCCTCACTTTCCATCAAAAGATTTGGCAACAAAACTGGAAGTATGTGTGGGAGCAATGGTAGACAGCAGACATTCTGCTGCAAGAATGCATACACAGTTTGCACGCCTGCCAGCTCCAGAATGTCAGTGTCTGTTCAGCAGCCTTCAGCTGACACAGTTCAGTTTTCAAACTCACAGATCTTTATTTAAATTTAATGCAATAACAGAAAGTTAAAAAAAAAAAAAAAAAGACAAAATCCACTAAGTTTATGGTTTACGCTTGCAGTAAAATACTTTCTTGATGTTGAGCCTTCATTAAGTCCATATTCACCATTCGGATGAATAAAACCAGCACTTAGGGGTGAAAGCTTTGGTCTCGGAGAAAATGGAGTGCTAATTTTTAGCTAAGAATTCCTAAAAGCTATGATGATAGCACTAATAGTAATTTTAGTTCACAGTAATATCCCCAAATTATTTGTACACAAATGGTTTGCAAGACTTTAGAAAACACCTTTCAAGCGTAACATAAAAACTTCTAGTAGAATTTGAAAGAATCCAGTATTTCATTGTTTTGTCCAGAATAAGAGAAAGACAAATAAAAACTGCAGTTCGCTTACCATTTGTGGCCCATTTCTGTGGTCACTTTACCTAGCCATTTTCCATCTCTTTGCATCATGGGTTTGGCTCTGTTTTTCATGACTGTCTCCTAAATTGCCAGGCCCAGGAATCTGTTCTTTTAAGAGTGCAGCTCTACAAAGTCTCAGTCACGAATAACCACAGTGGAGAAAAGTATAGCTGCCACTGCCAAGCTGTGTATTTATGTCCTCCTCTCCCACAGGCGAAGGCTGACACCAGAATTTTCACATGAACAGTTGTGGAAGTCTAGCCCAGATAATCTATAGACCACTTTGAAAACAAAAGCATGTTGCCTACATTAAATATGTAATGAAACTTCAAGTGGTGTCTGCATTAAGTTTCCATCAGGTAGAAAAAATGTCAGTGTAGAGTTAGTTACTGGCAACATAGTAGAAAATAAGGAAAAGGGCTTGCAATGACCAGTTGATTTTTACTGTCTTTTTTTATGACTGTCTCTCACAGATATGTACACATTGACAATTCTCTCATATGTGTTGTTCTCTCCCCTCCTTCCATCTGTTTAATGTGAAGGAAAATTACTACTGCACTATAAAAATGCACTTCTTTTTTTAATGCTATATCATCTATAACTAAAAAGAATTAGGAAGCAACTAATTCTCAGACAGATGCAATACCAAAACTAATCACCAGTCCACAGGTAGGGACACTCCGTTCTTGGATCAAATTTGTAGACTCTTAGTGACCAGGCCGGTGAAACCTGGTGAGGTGATCTGAGACCTCAGCAGGGAGCCCTCTTGCAGGGTCTTTGGTAAAGGAAGCGAAGACGACGCTGCCCACAGTTGTCACCCCTCTGCAGATCACACCTGTTAGAGCAGGAGCAGCAAAATGCGATGCTGGTCCCTGTCTAAGCCATCCCAGCATTCAGTTCAGCAGAGCAGTGCAAACCTAGGTGCACCTGCAGCTGGAGACGAGACATCGTCCTGCTGACTGGGCAGGTGAGGGACACCCTCTGCTGCTGCCTACAGAAGCAGACAGCTGCCCAGGCTCATTTGTCAGGGTCCGTGGTTACCTCAAAACAGGGGACCTGCCAAAGCTGAGATGCTAAGATGCAGACTGCTTCATTTAGCCAACACAAAATAACCAGCAGCAGCATTCTTTGTGAAATTGACGCCTCAATGCCAACCAACCCTGCTTTGGAGCTCATTCTGACACCCGACCTTTGTCACAGACCATGCCTTGGGAGGGCAGCGGTGGCACTGCTGTCATCTTTTTTCTGGCTCTTACCCAGCCGCTCAGCTACACGCTGCCCTGAGAGCGAAGGTGTGCGGCAAGCACGCTCCTCTGCAGAGACTGGAACCTGCATCTTCTGTCAGACCGCAGAGGAACCACCACGCTCGCAGGGACACCATGGTGCGCTCCCAATCCATCTCACAACTGTCACACAGGTCTTTCTACCCGCTGCTGGAGCAAGACGTGGAGGCAGTTAGGACCCACGCAGCACTGGCAGTGCTGCTTCTCTGACACACGTTGAGAATGGTGCTTCAGCCGAGAGACACCACAGACACTGCGTGGAGCTGGGCACGGCAGCCACGAGCGACAGCAGTTGGCTGGCTGGCTAGTAGCGGCTGTGCTCTCCTGTAATCTGGCATCTCCTCATGCCAGCTCAGCAGCCACTCCAGAACCCAAGCTCCAGGTGAGGATGCAAAGCAGGAAAGCACATGCAGCAGGGGGGGCTGGGGAGAAAAACAGATCTAGGGGTGTGGGGAGGTTTTATTGTGGGAAGTAAAAGAAATACGAAGGACTTGAATGGGAGCCCCCAGCAGCCAGATGCTGGCTGTTCAAAGGCATTTGATGTATACTCTCATCCCTTTCCCTCCTCCTTGAGCATTTTGACCTTAGTCTGAGCCAACGATCACCTGTGTGCAAGTAAGAATAACCATGCTTCCTCTAGACTTCCACAGTGTGCATGGGTTGTGTTGTAAAAGAAAAACTACCATATTCAAATAGGCTACAATGAAAGGAAGCCAGAGCAAAGAAAAGCTCTGAAGAAAGGATGTTCTCTTCTGTATTTAGGGGCACAATATGTATTGGCAGTATTACGACTCATTTCAGCATCTTCCTTCACGACAGCAAGCATGAAAATCAATTTTTAAGACTGAACTGCCTGGAGGACATTCATTGCCACATTCCAGTTAACATTAATGAAAATTAAATACTCAGATTGCACCTCCTTACAGTTTCAAAATGTGTAAGTGAGCCTGATAACACTGTTACTAATTACAACAAAATAGGTAAATAACTACAAATAGGGGGTTTCTATTCATAAGACACATTTTTAAAAAATCCAACAGCAATCTTCTCTTCCCAGAAAGCCAAATAGCTTGAGCCCCGCCCCCCGCCAAATCAAAGAATCCTCTTCATTACAAGATCTGCTCTACGTTACAATTAAACAATGAGTTCAAAGCCAATAGGGAAAGGAATTTTATTTTGAAATTTCTAAAAGATGAATACAAACAATAGAAAGTAGACAAAATTAAAAACCTATTTAAAAAGTTAGTTGTCCTTGTAAAAGTGCTCTATAAAAAAAAACTGAAGGCAAATGACCAAGCACATTTAATTAAGTTTTGTGTATCGCAAACCCTGACAATTATGCATGCAACTATCTTCAGGTGTTCATGGATTTTTAGTGTCTGTTTGGTCACATTTTAAACATACCAAGGAAATTCGACCACAGCAGTACCTTTACAAATACAAATTAGAAGTATTACAGATTCAAAGTTTTGTAAGAAACACACCTTAGGAATCAAGCCTTGTGCTACACATTGTGTCCAGCAGTTTCTAATCCGTGTCATTTACAGACTTAGATGCATTTCAAAAAAACTGTGGTTGGTTCTGGGTCTTGCTAATGGAAGAAAATCC
>NW_020799144.1:7004328-7010307 GCF_003259725.1 Athene cunicularia | reverse complement strand
CCCCAACATTACTTCAGTACTATCAGCATTTAGTTCTATGCTTTAGTAGTTCAGCTTTTGGATGTTTTATTTTGGAAAATACTGATAGTTTTTGCTATTACTCACATGCTACAGTTTACTAAAATAGGAGTAAGTAATCTGGTAAAAATTCATGTGCTTTTCTTTTCTAAAATGTAAACTTCTGAAGTAATATTTATATAGCTAGCATAGTGTGGTAACAATGGTGACAATCATGAAAAGAGTAAGAGTTACATTAAAAAACTTTTAAGAACATTAGCAAAAGATAGTGAAGTACGGATACACAAGAAAAAACAGATAAATATTGGGCATTGTTTTAGCCACACAAAAGTTAGGAGAGGCTTTTCTTGTGAAAGAAAGGCAGTTGATATTCACGTCATGTTTGAAAGCAACTCTCCGATGACCTTCCCTGTAAGAGGAAGAAAAGGTTTATTAAATGTTGTCTTCCTAAACTGATACATTTCTCTTACAAATTATAACACAAAAGCTTGTTTGCAATGAGTAAAACCGAATAACCACGTTCCTTTGTTGGATGTTGACATATTATAAAATTTTGTAATTGTGTTGGTTTAGGCCCTGCTGGGACCCGAGACCACTTTGCCATTGTCCCTCCCCCACTCTTGGACACAAGTAGGGCATAAACCCCGGGTTAAAATAAGAATTTAATACAAGAGCGTAATAAGCAATCTGAACAACAGTAGTAATGATAACAATAAACAGTAATAACAGTAAGCAAGACAAAAGATATGCAGAGAAATACCGCAATGGATACAGACAGCCCCGTGCTCCCCACGACCAAAGCCACAAAGGAAAAAAGTTCCCTCACTGCTGCAGGACTGAATAACCCGCCTGGAGATCCCTTCCCCCTCTCTGCTGGGGAAACTTAACCCTATCCTAGCTGAACCAGGACAGTAATTGGCTTTGAAACTTTGCTCTCATTTTTTATGATCCCAAGATAACATAATAATAATGAACTAGATAATTGATCTATCAGCAAAAGATGACTAGTGACGTCTTGGGCTGAGCTATGTACTTCTAAACGTATCAAAAATTAACCATCAAACTCTTTTGAGAAAGTATTTTGTATCCTGTCTGGATGACGCAATCAAACTTGAATCCTAGAAAAACATACACACGCAGAGACACTAAGAAAACATAGAAAGGCTGCTTCAATAACAGAAGAATACAGGCAACAGTCTATCAGTTTTATCTTATTTGCAGGAACAATTAAGAGTAGCACCTAAATTAAGAAAATCTTCTGCCTGTGCTTCCTCCCCCCTGCCAAGTTTTTTCCAGAAAAGCATCTCATGCTCAGTTCTCTCTTAAGGTTCAATCCTATTTTGTCAAACCTACATAGCAACAATCAAAACCACAGTACTGATGAGGCACAAGCACAGCTGCAATCTCCAGAACCCTGACAGTGGGAAGGGGAAGATTGCACAAGTACTCTATATTTTAAATTCTGCCCTGAAAGCAAACATTCGTTTTCAATTTGATAGCACTCTCACAGAAAGAACAGAATTCCATGGTTCTTCCTCTGCAGTTTTTTCAGCTCATTAGCTGTTTTTATTTTTTCTTTTAAAGTAAGCCCTTCTCAATATCCTAATTCCACATTCATCATGCAGAAGAAATAAGATTTTCCAACAAAAGTTATTGTGTGATCCTGCCCAAGACTGCTAGCACACACGGCCTTTCTTCCTCCTGCTGCAATCACGGATACTTCTGTGATAGATGTGAGAGAGAAGAGTGGGAATCATGGAACTGGGTCCCAAAGACCTGCAGACACTGGATGGTCACCCCCCCACCCTGCAGGTGTTACGCAGGTACAAGCAAAGCAGAGAGCTAAGGCAGGCAGAGTTTAGGGAGTATCTCTTCCTTTACACCTGTGCTTAAAATAGGTTAAATAGGATGTGATTGCACATGGCCTCAGCTCCTCTCTGCTTCCACCGCTTCCGGTGCTGTACCAACAGTAACAACAGAAAGAGTCTAAGGGCAGACACAGCCAAGTAAACTGCAATATGACATTCAAAACAAAATGTATTTTAACAAGGTTCTTGCTTACACTGTGAGCTAGTCATCAAACACATGCAACTGCCACGGCTTTGTCTCACTTCTTCAGGCTGGGTACATGACTGGTTTTTATGTCTGGCTGTGTCAAACGCAACTGTGTGTCACATGACAGTCTTAATTTTCTTGGACACTGTTAACTACCCCTAGAGCTGCTCAAACACAAACCCCAACCAAGTAAGCAAAAAACCAACTCATAAATAAAACATTCATAGAAAGAGCTGTAGGAAAGAGACATGCTTCAATTGCCACACCTAAAAGAAAAGAAAACAAATTGTAGAGCCAGCAGGGAAGTGATGAACAGTTTGCTACCAAGAACTTGACATTCAAACAACTACCACCATGTGCCCTCGTCTCTCCTATGGCTTGAGTTTCCAATCAGAGTTGTTATCACAGAATCTGTGACTTTATTACCTGATTTCAGAGTAGAGCACAGGATCGGGGTTCTCGAAAGGGATTGCTCCCTGCAGGAACCCCAACAAGCAAGGCATCTTTGCAGGCATTTTGCATACAGTACTGCTGGAGTTCTGCAGCTGCCTGAGAGACCTGTGTAAAGGAAAAAAGAAAAACAAACTCAGAGAGGAAACATTCATTCACAAGCATCTATTAGGCATTTCCTCTTTAAGAACCATTATCAAACAGAGCTGGAGAGCAGCCAAGCCAGCTCTTGGATTCTAAGCCACCAAGTCAATCAGCACAGGCACACATTTACAAAGCTCCAGTGAAACACGCATCAAATGCTATGCCAGTGATGAGCCAGAGGACTGAATGTGGTGGAATTTGTCCTCATTAAAACACAGAGGGCCATGACCACAATATTTTCCAATCTACTGCACTGTTTTCAGGTTTGTATTTGAACTCTTATATCTTCAGATAATTTATAAACAGGATTTCCGTTTCCAAACTGTTAAGCAACACAGAGCATAACAAGGAATGAAAGCAAAAAGATGAGGATGAAAAGCTTTTTAAGTTCAAACTGCCATCTTCTCCTGGCAGTGAAGTGAGAGCTTCGAATCCACACTCCGGCCCCAGAAGAGGACAGTCCAGAGCTGCAGAACAAGCCCAGGAACCCAATGGCAAGATGCCCCCAGCACTGAACTACCCCTGCTCTCCCTGTGGATGGCAAGTCAGTCGTGTGCCTGTATTTTTGAAGGAAAATGCAGGGGAATTCCCATAACCACTGCAGTGAACTGTCAAAATCCATGCTTTCTGCTACATAAAAGAAAATACTGAGCATATTGGTAGGAATACAAATTCCCTCTGACATCACCTCTGCTTTCATTACAGCACTTGTGAAATTTTTCTTCCTGATTTTTCTTCCTACACAACTTCACAGTGTTGCCAGTGGAGATACGAGGTAACAGGCAGAAGGACCATGCACACTCCCCAGTCTGCTGATTGAAGGGGCCACCCAGGAGGCCTGGTGGCATTTTGGTTCTGGGCCATCCCATCTAACAGCATCGAGAAGCGCATGGGAAATCTGGACTAGCGTGCGCTTGCATTTGCTGTCGCTGTTTCCAATGCATTGTTTTCACTGCTGTCCTGTTCACTGCCTCTCAAGTCTCCTCTGGGACCCTCAGCCTGGTAACTGACCGAATTTACACAGCAAGCTGTCAGCATTTCAAGGAGTTGTTAAGAGAACGATTTTCCCACAGTCTCTCAGGTTCTCTCCCAGGTTCTACAGGGAGAAGCATCTGAAGCAAGGATCCCTGCTAGCCGGTGGGCTTTGTCACTCCTCCCTTTCTTGAGGAGAATCTCTTTCTGGAGGCTGCAAAGGTCTCCCATCCTGCTCCCCACCCCCGGACCCCTGCAGCATTAGCACCCTTGCCTCAACCACAGTGCTGACCCCTTGCTGGCACCTGACTGCACCACACCACTATCAGGCTGAGGTGCCACTTCCCAACACTGATCAGGCCAAGGCTGTGTGGAGTTTTTTCCTGGGAAAACGAGCAGAGAGTCGTTCAGGGCATGGCTTACCCTATGAGTGCAGCACAGTTAGCAGTTCCTCACTGCACCTCCATGCACTTTTCTACCAAACTCTGCAATGTGTACTGAGCTATGTACATCCTGGTGCTCCTGGAAAGATACAAACCTGATTTTGGGTGTCTGTATGAGAATCACCCATATTGGTAGCAGACTGTTCTAGGACAGATCTGCCCACTCTTAGCCCTACCTATGCCCCTATAACATTCTTCACTCCTTCAGTTCACACAGAAAGTACAAGGGTTTCTGCATTCCTGTATTTCATCACAGCACAAACACGCTCCCTGCAGCAGCCTCCTGCGTGCAAGATGTGTGTGGGTACTTCTTTCCTCCTTGGTTTCCTCTTTCTGAAAATACTGTTCCTGTTTGCTTTTTCAGCTGGCAGGGTAAACAAAATCACCACTGGAACTTTGCAGTATGTGATGTATTTTTGAAAATCCTTTAATATCCAGCTTCCATTTGAAAACACATTGTCTATTCAAAGTAGCCAAAACAATCTTTTGTCCTCAGTGTCTGCTAAAACTGATTCAAGTGCTTTCCACCAGCTGAATATAATCCTCACTGTTTTTACACTGCGTGTCAAGAAACCCAGATGACACTTTTTATAAGACACATTTTTAATCATTCATCATTTCACTTGTGAAAAAGGCATGAACAGGTTCCTAGAACTACAGACCTGGAATGAGACTGCTGTGCACTATGCTGCAAGAAATATAAGACTAAGGTCTCATGGAAGCCAAGCCTCCCTGGAGTACAAACCAGAACATAATAAATACATGGCCTTGAGAAGTCCAGCTCCAGAATACATTACTGACACAAAGTAACTCCCAATAAACTACAAACCCGATTTTTTATACACTCTCTGCCCCCCCAAAAAAGTGGGGAGGGAGTACATGCCTCAGGCTATTGCTGGTGGTATAAAGCAACAGAAATTCAGTCAATCATTTTCATTTTAGACAACATCCCTCTTGCCACAGGAGTCTACATTTCTACTCTGCATTCACAGCTTCCCACATGACACTGCAGTGACAAACCAGAGTCACTTTTAGTGAATCAAACGTTTGCCGATTCAGTATTTGCTAATAAAATTTAGTAGCATTAATAAATTGATCAGGATGATGTCCAAAAGCCACAGTGGTTTAAATCTGCATTGGGCATTTCAAATTATCATCAGGCCAGGCCAGGAATAGTGAGAAAAGGTTATTCTAAATTATTTTGAAGGAATTAGCCAAGTTCCTGCAGCTCAATATACTGACACTGTCCTCAGACCGCGTAAACTAGTGTTTCGCGACTGGTCAGAGAAAAATGTTGAACACGTGGAGGTGATGAGAGAAAAGGAAAAGTGCAGGATACAAATTGATTTGACCTTCATCACTTCACAGTCGACAACTGATTATGTGGAAGGCTGGAAAGAGCCGTTTTAGCAAAGCATTAGTGGACACCTCCCCGCCCGGCTGCTGGGACCCACAGACTGCCTCGGGCAGGCCTGCGTGGGTGAATTTGGGCTGCCAGAGGAAAAAAAAAAAATCCAACATAAAAAACCCAAACCCAAACCTTGGGAGCTGGCAGATGACAGACCGCCTCGCTAGATTGTCTTTGTCTTGCAACCCGCGAGCAGGGGGAGGCTCACTCAGGCGTCGGAGATGGCCGGCTGTCCCCACGCGTGTCCGGGCGCCCCCCACACCCTGCCGGCGGGGGAAGCCGTCTTAGCGGGACCGCTCCCACCACCACCCCGGCCTCTGCAGAATTAACGCGGCGCCGCTGCCTTATCTACCACAGCTGCCCCCACCCGGGAGCGGCGCCCGCGGGGCCGGCGCTCGGACCCCCCCGGGCACACGCACCCCTCGCCCCCTTCCTCCCGGCTCGCTCCCAGGCCGGGCGGCGCTGACAAACGAGGAAGAAATGGCAGGA
>NW_020799144.1:6998836-7004278 GCF_003259725.1 Athene cunicularia | reverse complement strand
GCCCGGGGGCTCCCGCCGCTCCGGGGACAGAGAAAGCTCTCGGTTAAAGTGGGAGAGAAGGAAGAACAAGAGGGAGGAAAGGCGAAAAAAAGGGGAAGAAAAGAAGGGGGGGAAAAAAAGGGGAAACGGAGGAGGAAATGAAGAGGGGAAAGAAGGAGGAGAAAAAGGACAGAGAAAAAAGAGAGGGAGAAAAAACGGAGGAAGAAAGAAGGAAGGGGGGGAAAAGAAGGAAGGGGAAAAGGAAGGTGAATAGGGGAAGAAGAAAAGAGAAGAAAGGGGGAAAGGAGGAAAAAGGGGGGGGGAAAGGAAGGGGAGAAAGGAAGGGAGGGAAAAGGAAGGGGGAAACGGGGAAAAAGGAAGGGGGGGGAAAAAAAGAGGGCAGAGAGAAAAAGAGGGGCAGGAAAAGGACAGTGAGGAAAGATGGAAAAAAAGAAGGAAAACAGGGAAAGGGAGTTTTAAATGTCCTGTAAAGGTTTAAGAAAAAGCTTGCTCAGCCCAAAGGCAGCTGTTAGGCTCAAAAAACCCAGCAGCAGCTGCCAGCATTACTGCACCCCACACACTGTTCATCACCATTTCACTAGTGACCGTAAGTCACTTCACCTTTTTGGTGCGGGTTTACCCACCATCAGTTTGCTGGCCTGTTTAAAAGTTGGCAGGATGAAGCTCATCACCTCAAATGGTTGCTCTGAATGTAGGGACTAACCAGCCACGGGATGCTTAAGCCTCTATCAAAGCCGCATCGTGGTGGTCACAGCATGTGAAATAGAGAACATTTTGTGTGCTGAGTGAAATGTTTATTTCACCTTATACACACCACGTTTTTGAAAATACATACATGTTACAAAACAGATACAGTTCTTTGAAAAAAGCTGATAGGAAGTACAGTGGTTCTCCAAGATGCTGCTACCTTGCCATGCTTTTCCACACAAAGATCTTGCTGCTACCCAGTACCAGCAATACTTGCTCATGTAAGCACTCTTCTCTGAAATCATATCAAATTTACATGGGCTTTACTAGGTATAGTATTGTAACTCTCAGCAGTCTCATTCCTGCTTTTTTTTTTTCCCTTATGTATATGATTGGTTTATCAACTTTATTTCAAGATTTAATAGGACCTGAAAATTTATGCCCAGAAAACAGACATAATTTAGAACCACAATGAGATGTTAGGCTAGAAATGCTCAGTAGCCTCAGATAATGTGTCACTGTAACACTGACAGTTTTGTAAAGACACAGGGTTTTTTTCTATCCCTTATTATGGAGATGTGACCAGTGTCACTGCCCAGGAAATTTCTGCTGCAGTCCATGAATTTATGTCTGCATCTGGTTATTTTCATAAGGGCTTTTATGTTGAGAAAAGTCAGCTCCAAGGTGAGCCTGCATAACAGCTCCTATCCAGCAAGCAGGTTGGAAAACACCTGCTGACCTTCCCTTCTCTGCTCACTCAGGATCAGACCACAGCTTTACAGAGACAAGACACCACTGCTGCCAACAGACACAGTGCTGTGCTCCCCAGAGACTGCCCCTCCCCTACTGCTGTAGTGTCAAATCAGGAAATAAATCTTGATTAGAACTAACCTAGGCAAAAAGGGAAAACAGATCTGTGTTTTGACTGCTTATTTGTATAACCTCAATACTTGGGTTGGGAGGGGAAAGAGAGAGCAAAACAAGGCATGAGGGCAAGAGCAAAGCTGTTAGCCTGTGAAACTGCAGCCACAGGTTTAGATCCTCTTGCATGCACTTGCCTGGTTCTTTTGCAGATAAAACTGACCCAATCAACACCATTTTACTCATGCTTACCCTTATTCCCTTTGTTTTTATCTCAGCAACTTAATCTTCCCCCTTTCACTCTTTCAAGCTGACTGTTTTGGGGGATGAAACTGTGAAGGTATCTCACTTCATCTTTGAAGCATTCCTAAGATTACTTCATGAAAACAAGCATAGCTTATTCTAGACACCCTTTTTAACAAGTTTTGAATTTGAATTGACCACTAATTCACTTTGTATTTAAGTTTATAGCTACAGTACATGCAGCAGAGATAAAGGGCAATCTTGCAATTCCTGTTCAATTTTACTAATGCACACAGAACCATTTAGCATAATACTTCAAACATGCTTTTGAATAGACATTTTAAACAGAAAACTGAGAATACATTCCAAAAGAATTAGTGAAAACTAAGCTAGCAAAAGAGGCATAGAGAACAAACTCTTCTGCAAAAAATGAGGACAGGTTGTCTTTTGCAGAATCAGAAATGTCTTGCTTCAAAAATAAAGATTTTAAAACTTTTTGCTATTATTGACTTCGGCAGGAGTAGCAAGTTCAAGAGCTAGCTAACCTAGCACTGTTTTCAGCAGAAACACTTTGAGGAACTTGCTTTCACAGATGTGATAAAACAGCCAAATTAGGCTTCTTCTGTTTCCCACCTGCCCTTTTGTCAGTAGAATTCCTGAACAGTAACAGAATCCCTTTTACCAGCAAATCATGGAAACTCTGACCTGGGCTGAATTACAAAGGAAACCATAGTATACTGTTGTGCATTATTTATTCTAAGTACTCTGAAGTCTGATCAGAAGAAATAAAGAATACTTTAGATTTAGAACTCAAAACAAAATCAGTATCTATTACATAAACTTCTATTTACATAAGGCATCTAAACTGCCCCTTTTAACAAAAGGGTCATTTTCCCTTTTACCAATACTTTGGTGAAAGAAATATCACATTTAGTAGACTAATATTCACTGGTATACTCGTTCTGAACAAGAACCTACAATCCAACATAAAAGATAAGAAAACAAAAGCAAGAGATCTAAACATAGTATTTCATGGACCACACTGTAAAGCAAAGCATTAAGGCATGTTTACATCACAGCGATCATTCATACATCATCCCTCAAAGAACAAAACTAGTTTGCAACTGGCATAAGAATAGCAAGAGAACTCTGGTATAATCCCCATATTGTCTACATCAAAAACAATTTGGCACCTTAGAAACTAGATTTTAAAGTAGGGGGAAGAGGAAAACAGAAAATAGACATTGCTTCAGAAGCCTTTATAAGCATTTCCAGTGTCCGCTTGCAGTTTAAGAGGAAAAACACAGGACTTTCAAAGACTAATCTAGAAACATTTTCAGAAAGACTAAATTTATAGTTCCACTGATAATATGAAATATGTAAAGAAGATACATCATTTGGAATAATGAATGTCACACTGATATCCCCAAGTAAATGGCATATATACATTGAGCTGAGCCTGTTTAATAGGTCTGATTTATAAAAATGGTAAACCTGTATTTTTAGGCCTGATTCAATAATTCCTGAGTTTTAGGTCACTGCTGATTCACAGCAAACAAAACTCTGAATGATGTAGTGAAAAGTTTTGCAAATAACTTTCAACATGAGCAAAGATCTTGTTCAGCAACTTTCAATCATCAATAAAAGTCAGTCTCCCAGGCCCTTCATTCTTCATCCACCGCCGATATCTCTTCCATCGGGGATCCATGGCCATCTTCTTCTTTAACTCCTCCTCTTGTTCTCGTTTATAGACCTGACAGACAGACAGAAGTTTTTATAAGGCTGAGGAAACAGCTTAAGTGAATCTCAAGGGTGCTGTAAGCATTCATAGTTCAACCAGTCACCACCTTGTTCTTAGAGATGACTGAATTGCAACACAGAAGCAGGCCTGGACCAACATAAAGTGCATGAGTACCTTCAGCCAAGGAGCCTACTGGCTGTAGTTGAGACGCTTTGCATATTTGCTGAGAGCAGAACTAGCTCCCCATAAGATGGTGCTGCAAGCTCACAAACTTTTTGCTATAGAACTAGATGCCCATGAATTCAACAATAAAATTTACTGTAAAGAACTCCTAATGCTCAGAAAGATAAATTTTGTGTCCCTTCTGAGCACACACACTGTTTAATGCAGTAGTTCAGATCTTCACTTTAGTTGTTTTCCCACTTCAAAGTCATTGTCTAGATAGAATACCACTAGTGAAACTTTTATTCCTAATTAAAATTTCTCAACTAAGTTGATAACATCTCTACATTAAGTACTGGAAGCGATAAGTAATTACATTCTCTCAAGAAATGGTGTCACTGATGAAATCTACAATTATGAGCAAAGTCAAGTATCTAAAAAAAGGCAAGAGCATCTGCATTTTTATTCTGGAAGGCAGTTTACGCAGATACAACCAGTGTACATCTCAATACCATAAAGCTTTGTGTCATCTTAATGTCATCTGAATTCTTTCTGGAAGGGAATTAAATGTAAGATTCTGCTATGCATGAACAAGATTAAAGGTATTATAGAGTGCTTCATAAATATACCAGCTCAATACTCAGTGATCACACAGGTTTTAAGAATAATTAGGAAAGTAACAGAGGGGAAAAAACCCCAGTACCATTGTAGAGCTCCATGATGTACCCATCTATTGAATTCTTGGTCTTACCTATCCTACAAGAACAACATGCAGATAGGCATCTCCAATGATTAAACAGAGAAGCTTTCAAAGAGAAACACTTAAGCATATTTTCCAGTCTAGAAAAGTCAGGACTAAGTTTCAAGCAAGGATGTGGTAGTGGTACACAGGAGCACTGGTAGCACAAGCAAGACAAAAAAAAGCATGATTGTTCTCCATTTCCAATAATACAACAACCAGCAGCTGTCTGGATAGTTTAAAAACCACCCATCTTCTACATGTATCGATGAACTCGTGACCAGATGGCAAGTTTTAATGCATTCACAGAGTGATTAGGTAAATTTATTAAAGAAAAATTCATTAAAGCAATTACCTACAAAGACAACATTTCTTTTCAGGAAGTCCAAAAGCTGCAAATTATACTGATAAATATTGCTATATAGGTGCAACTTTCACGTATTCTTCACTAAAAATCAACTGCTGGCTACCACAAATGAATTTGGGCTGAACAGACTTCTCTTCTGGCAAATACATCTGATATTCAGGGACCAAAACATCACTAGTTAGAAAGAGAATGGATCCCAAAATATGTAATTTTTTCTCTACAACAGCATATCCATCCTTTCCTACTTTTTCCATATAACACCTACTTTGACTAGTAACATGTTTTCTAGCAAACCCATCACAATTCAACGTGTATATGTACCTGTTGGCTACTCCTTTCCTTACACTAGCATCAATTTTACTACTTCCAAGTTTCCAGACTAATCCATTGCTGCCTACTTTTAAAGAAGCATTCTCTTATTTTTGGTGCCCTGACAGCAGCAAAGGCAGTTCTGTCATCATCCCATTTCTCCTCCCAGCATAGGCAGAGCAGCAGCAACATCTCTTCCCCTTAAGCAGGCCAAGCTCATATTCTGCTTCTCATCTAGAAACCTCCCACCCAGATGGCCTACAGATGAGCTTCTGTGGAACAATAAGTGTGTTTCATCAATCTGCCACACACACACCCCCCCCCCACACCCCT
>NW_020799144.1:6994623-6998786 GCF_003259725.1 Athene cunicularia | reverse complement strand
ACACCCCCCCCCAGCATCCCAAGTCATTCTGGACTGCAGATTCCACGCTGTGCCTAATGTTCTTTCACGGCTCTTACAGAAAGCTTAAAAAAGTTTCATACTGACTATTCAGTAACTATCTATGGAAAGAGCCACAGTTGTGCCCAATAGTATTTCATATGCCATATTTACTTGAGTAGGTACACAGCACAGCAAGAACAATCCCGGTCCCACCAAAGGACAAAGAACTATCAAGGGATAGTTAAAAAAAGCGCTAGGAATTAATGGCTTAGAAGGCTAATGAAATAGGAGTTTCAAATGATCCAGGTAATTCTTACTACAAATTATTACTGTTTAGAAAACAGTCTTAACCTACTGTAATAACTTTGTCATACCACACTGTTACAAGAAAGCCTTTCATCAGATCCAATTAAATCTTGGATGCAGATTCCCTAACAATCACAGGTAGATGTCCCCTGACTGAGCAAATCCCTTCATATGTCCAGCAAGCTTTCTTCTACCAGTCCGTGAGCAAAAGAAGTTGAAGAAAACATACCAAGTGGTTATCTTAACAGCTTTTAATTTATAAAGCAATAGCTAAAACTGAAGCAATGGTTCACAGAGCTCCAACTCAAACACCTTCTCAAAACAGCTGTTCTTAATCTGGGAGTGCTGGATAACCAACATTAGTTTTTCTACCAGAGCTACCCACCTCATAGTTTTCTCGTATCCACAGTCGCCGTTCAAGAAATATCTCTTTTTGATGATCTTCTAGGCTGTCAAACTGAGACTGAGACATTTTCATGTACCTTCGTATGATATACAGCTTCTCTTCCACACCATACTCTTGCCCTTTAATAGTGAAACAATAAATCCACCAAATGCACCAAACTATGTATTTTAACAAGTAAAAAGGAGCAAGAATGATCTGAAACAGAAGGATATCATATATCTTGGGCTTCTGATAACCGCCTTTTATCTCTATTTTATTTTTAATAATGTCTTTGATGATTTCTTCCTCTTCTTCACGAATTTCTTCTTTAGACCGCCTGTTCTTTCCTTTCTCTCTAGTCTTGTTGAGTAAACCTTGTTGCCTGGCAATCTCAGTAGCTTGTATACGGTATTTTGGCACAGTAGCTAGGTAGTTGATAGCTTCATTGTAACTACTCCACCAGCTGAAGAACTGTAATTGAAGAACAGCGAAAGTAAAAGAGGTGTTTTTATACAGACACATTCCTATTTGGAGGTTTGCCAGGAAAAAACATAATGCTGTCATACACCTTTAACCACAATTACATTACAGCAAGGCTAAGAACTGGAAGTAACAGTACTACTTCTGCAGTATTGCAGAAGCTTTAATTGTTTCTCCAAACTTAGTAAGGCACCTGAAAAATAGATAAATAGACATGTGAGTCACAGCAAATATACAGCAATAAGGAATGACAAGCAAACACTGTTGAGATCGGTTTTGTTCACAAGATGGTAGTCTCCTGAAGGTTAATGCTAGGCCACGCCAGACAGAACTCCCTTGGATTTATAAATAAAATAGCTGGTACATGAACATTTCATTACAAAATTGTTACCCATTTAAAATAGTTAACCAAGCATGGATTAAGTTCATTACAATTTCATTAGTCTGACAGGATTCACTTCACAAGATCCAACATCCCTC
Organism: Athene cunicularia; assembly: GCF_003259725.1. Taxonomy (NCBI): domain Eukaryota; kingdom Metazoa; phylum Chordata; class Aves; order Strigiformes; family Strigidae; genus Athene; species Athene cunicularia. Next base: position 6,997,135 of record NW_020799144.1, on the reverse strand, counting down.
TCTAAGATCCAGCTACTTTTCTGAATTTCAAAGAGGGGAAAAAAACCTCCAAACAACAAACCAGAAATATAGTGCCTGGGGTGAACATGTCTTACTGGGGCAACTTTTTAAAAAAAGCAGCATTTCACACTGTTCACCAAGACAAACGGCAGACATATACACATTATACAACCTGAACAAAGGTTAAAAAGCAGAAACAACAGAAAGCAAGAGAGGCAAACCAGTTTACATTGAAATTGCAATCACCTTGCAGCTGGACTGCAGGAAAAGTGAGTGTCTCCTCTTACAGCTAAAGAAAGTAGTAAGAGGTGAAATTAAACTGCCACTGGAAGTACCTATGAAGGGAAATTAAGTATTTGGCTGCATACGCCATTGGAATTTATTATTCCAAGCTCTCAAATTCTGATCAACGTATTTGTTTTAAATTCCAGTATCCCACTAAAATGTGAGCTATCTGCACCACAGAATAAGCTGTATCTTCATCTCTTAAACTTTTGGTGTATTTTTAATGGCATTTTGAATTAGTAATCTAAAAAATCTTAAGAAGAGAGTTATGCATCTTCTTCCACTTAAGTATCTGTCAGCAACAGCACAAGCTCATATCTAAAACAGGCTGTTTTCTTGACCTTGGATCTACCACCTTCAGAGCAAGCTCTGCTGAACCAAATTCACTTCTCTCCAGACTTTATCGTGGTGTTTAAAATATGCTGCAATGTAAGATTCACACATTAGTAAATTCCTTATATGCAGTCCTATCATCTGAATGGAGTCTCGAATTTAGTTTGCAATTAGATTGTTCTTTAAAAAGTTATTTATGCAGCTTGACAAACCAACACATGCTTATTGGAGCACTAGTCCTGCCTGTGCTCAGGAACAGGCTATTCTGAGTCTGCCATGAAGAACTAAGTAACTTCCTTAGAAAAGCACTTTTCTAAGAAAAGAAACTTATCTCTACTTTTGCCAAAGGTACCAAGGGCAGTCAAAACTCTACTCAGTAGATCTCAACTTCAGATTTGTTATGGACACCACACAGCAGTTTACCACAGCAGACAGGAGCAGGCCTCCTCACTGACATTGTTTAATACCTGGCACGTTATAAGGGCTGCAGATACTTCTCTTCCCATTCAGAAACTCAATAAGCAGTGTCACATAAATGTGAAATTTTACCTGAAACACAGAGATGGCACACACTGCAACTAGAATCACTATCCTGACATCCACTTTAGGTGCCAATCTCCTGCTATAGTAGTGATAATAATGCCTGTAATACTCTTCAGGATGATCCAACATGTAGTCATAATCTTTACGCATTTCTTCATCCTGCAGTATGAGACAAAAAACACACATAGGTTCAGTCTCCTGTTTTCACTTACTCAGTTATAGCTGTGTTTTACATCTCATTAATGACCATGCTGCTATAGAATTGGCAATAGCCCAACCAGAGTATGAAGCACTGGGGAAAATCTTTGATCCTTTCCTCATATTCTCGATTAATTTGTTCTCACACTCATCTGTGCACAGACATCTGACATACATGGTCTTAAATGCGTAAACACACTGCATGAAGATATTTAATACTGAAATAAAGACAGGCAACTGAAATCCACATAATAAGTATTTTTAACTTCAGTTAACTTCAGTCCAGATAAATTAGAGTTAATAAATATGGCTCAGGAAAAGCTTTTCAGATGAAGAACCTATTAAGAGATTTTTACACAAATCTTTTAGAATTAGCTTACAGGACTGGAATCTACCCAATGGAAGGCCATTTCAAAACCTCATTGTTCTCATTTTCTCAGAGTTTCTCATTTTCACCCATGTAATTAAGAGATGAAAAAATTGAATTTTGTCAGTCTCAACTGCATTCATTTTCTATCTCAAAAAAAAGTTCTTTTTCTCCTCCCTTGCAGCCTTGAAACACTCAAGAGGTCATTCTTCCATTCCTGAGTTTCATCTTTGCCAAGCCACACATATTTTGCCCTGAGATGTCACATGCTACTCCAAGTCACTGTTAGTTTTTTGTTGAAAGATATGCGTTCAAGATAAAGCCTAGTTGGTTCATTTTAAATACGGAGGAACTGTCAAGAGGACTGTATCCTCCCCCCTGCACTCTTGGGCTGGCTACTGAAGGATTTTGTGGTTTTCTTTTTTCCCCCTCCCTGACTGCTGGTAGGGGGCAAGGCAGCGAAGTGCACACAGAGGGCTGCCGAGCCACCCGCGATGCGCATCGTGGGGTGCACACGCGAGAGGCGCTCTCTCTCTCAGGAGTGCGAGCCGTGCGCGGCCAAGGCCGGGCAGAGCGCCGGTGCTCAAGCCGGATCTTTTGATGGACGCTTCAGACACAGACGCCGCACGTGAGGCTCGGCGGGGATTACGTACCTTTCAGCGTTCTTCTGAAGCCGCGACTTTTCTTCTCGCCACACGCGACCGCGTAACTTCGCTGCCCGTTGCCCAAGACAGGGAAGCGGTAAGCGAGCGGTGCGCGGAGCGCGCCCCAGACGGCCCCGCCCCG
>NW_020799144.1:6925376-6994573 GCF_003259725.1 Athene cunicularia | reverse complement strand
TGCGGGGCCGCCCCGTCTGCTCGGTGGGGAGGAGTCGGTAGCTCCTCGCCGAGGGGGCGGCGGCGGGGACGGCGGGTGGCAGAGCCTGGTGCCGTCATCGGCAGCCCGCGGCCCGGTAACCCCTCTCTCTGGGAGGGCAGCTTCAGCCCTTGCCCGCCGGCGCTCGCCCTGCTTTGTTCAATCGCAGCCTTTTACCCACAGAACCGTGTGAAAGTCACGTACAGCGAAACACCCCTGGGCTCGCGAAGACCTCTTAGGTCCCCTGAGTGCAGTGCTGTGGCTTGGCGGTAGGTATGGAAGCACATCCTCAGTTTCTGCAGCTCTCGGAACTCGGTGAGCGCAGCGAGAATCGGAGGTGTGTGCCTCAGCTGCCAAGCCTGCAGGGCAAGGGAAGCCCAGCTCTGTATTCTTGACACCTCCAAACCCTGTTGCCCGTCCAGTACAGTAAACGATCAGCTTATTTTTGGAGAGGCCTGTGAGACTTTGAAGAACAGGGTTTTCTTCCCTGATTTTCCTGTCTTGGAATAGAGCTAGTTCTTGGACAACTGTGAAGAGTTAATAGCAAGATAAGGCATGACTCAGCCAAAAGAGAGGGCCTTTGGTTGCCCTGAAATAGTACTTGGCAACCACCAGAGAGGAAGGGCAGAAGAAATACTCTGAGCATATTTGTGCTATTGGCTTTCAGTTCTAAGGCATTTCTGGGTGGTGTGTCACTTCGTGTTTTTTTGTTGTTCTTGGTGGGCTGCTGTGTAGATAACATCCTTGCTCTGCTCTTTGTTAGTTGTTACTGAAGCTGGGTTGAATGGGATAATGCATATAATAATGGTGGGTATGTCCTTTATGTAGCCAAAGAGCCAGGATCTCATGGTGGAGTAAGAAGGATCTTCCAGTTACACTGATCCTTGAATCGGAGGACACAAATACCAAGCTATTTATTCCATCGACAACTGGTATAAATTGTAATCATGACTGTGAAAGACCTCATGACTGCTGTCATCCTAGAGATTCTGTTATCAGTTTTACAATGCTAACATGATTCCCCTTGGCGAAACCAGTCAGTGTGAGCTTGCTTGTAACTCCTCGTCTTTTATCTGTGTGTAATCTAGCTTCCCAGTCTGATCCTGAAAAAAACCTAGTCCTCAGCCTGTGTCAGTTGCTAAATGGTCTTTTCTCTAAAGCTCCACTGAAAGGACAAGTGTCCTTAGGTTGAGATTCGTGTTAATAATTATATGATGTCATTCAGGTTATTGACCACTGCATCCTTCAGAATTGAGGGATTTTTACTGTATTGGTTAGACATTTTTTTTTTGGGGGGGTGGGGTGGGGGGTGGAAAGAGTGGATTGTTTTGTTTTAGGTTTTTCCCATCTGTCACTGAATAGAAAGTACTGTAGTCTTAAAATTAAAGCTAATGGAAGAAGAGTAGTTTCATGTAGAGAAAGAGAGGGAAACTAAACAGCCTTCTTATAGGCCCACTGTCTTGATGCATTTAAATAGTTAAATTTCAGCATATTTGGAAAGAAATCTGTTTCTTTTTAGGGTGATGAGTAGTCCTAAAATAACAAAAATAATTACTCCTAGTTTGAGATTGGAAAACCAGTTTCCTTGCTTTATATACATATGGCTATAGGAGGCCTTGATTTACAGCTCCAGTCAAACTCTTAATAACTCTCATAAACTCTTGCTGTTTGCCTTAACTCTTTATAAGGGCCCTTACCATTGTAGAGGACAAATTGTTTGAAGGCAGTATAAGAATGGAGATAGGGCAGTTTAAAAATCAATGCAAAATCAGTAAATTGACCCTGAAGCTGTAAGAGTTCAGATGCAAGAGAAAATTAATCTTGAGTAAGAATAGTCAACCTCTCAAATGGAGAGAGAGCCTAAGCCTGGCATCCTGTGAATATGTGGATTTCAGTGTGTTATTCAAGTTTTCATATAAACTTTTCTATAAAATGAGAGAATAGGATGAAAAAAGATCATACATCCCTTCTCCTGCAGGCCTTCCCAGCCTTTTTCAGTCAGATCTTGTAAAATAGCCTAGTGACCAAGCCTACTTTTACAAAGGCCCCATAAGTGCTTTGGCTGTAGGCACGGAGTGGGTTACTGATAGAGCCAGGAATAGCACCAGCAAATCCTGACTCACTGTTTGCTACCATAATCATACTAGATACATTTTCTCCCAGAGTCTAATACCATTTGAACAAGAATTTGACTCCTATTTTAGTAGTGGCACAACAGGAACAACTTTGTACTTTCTTCTGCATGCGGAATAGTGCAGAACAATTGCTTAGCTTTGGAGGGACAGAAGGGTGTGTTTGAGCTTTTGCTTTAGCAGGGAACTGCACCTAAAACTACCCCTGCTATCCAGGCTATAAAGTTGAAACAGTGCTGTGTCCAGTGCTCTTTATTTGGTATAGGGCCTTTTGGAGAAAATGGGGATGCTAGTGCACTGTAATGGTTCTACAGAGTTCAGGTAATGAAGGTTGTTTTTTTGTTTGTTTGATTGACCGAAGCAGTTCTAGAAATGCTTTAATGTAGCAGTCCAACTAATCTGTCAGACACTTTTCAGGGAGGTGAGGAGAAATTCTGACTTTGTGCACAGTCTTTCTGTCCCACACTCTGTTTTGTTTTGCAGAGCACTCTGACTCTTTTTGGTTCCTGGAATGCTTTTGTGGTGATCAGTTAAATTATGAAATACAGGTAGCTTGATATGTCCTAGCCCCAGTAGTTTCTTTAGTCAGTTTTCTTAAAAAGAAGGGGGTGTGTTTTACTTGGTAGTCAACTACACAAAGTACTTTGCTGAGGGGTCTGTGCAGAATAGCTGATGTGATGTGCATAGTATTTATGAATGCCAGAGGGAGCTAATTCTTTATCTTGCGTAAGGACAAGGAGGAGAACCTGAGTGTGTGAAAGGGAATTGTGCTTGGCTGAACCGAGAGATTTCTTTGATTGGAAGATGGATAAACAGTGAACTAGCTACCTCTGTAAGGCTGAGCATTCAGAGAGTTCACTTCTGTGATTTTAATTAAAAAAAAAAAAAGGAAGGGAAGGGTGGTGCCCTTGTTAACAGAAGGAAGACATTAAGCTGTTTATTTATTTACTTTATCCTTTCCGTGTCTTTCTCTCAGTTGTTCCCTTTGGCAAGCTACCGTATAGTGCAACAGGAAGAAGGGGCATGTTGTTTCAATGGGCAGGCTGGGGTTTTGCTGTTGGCTTGGGAGACTGCAAGATCAGTTCTGAAACAGCAAGACTTAGAAATAATTCTGACCCCTTTACAGCCAGTGTTGCAGGATTTGGAAGTTTATAAAGCATGAGTTAGAGCCTTTCTTTTAGTGCAACTTGTAATTTTTATGTACGTTGCCTGTGTTTTGAAATCTATTCTTTTACTTCTTGCGTGAGGCATGGCCATAAGTGCTGAAACCTATATTCCTCATTGCAATCTTAAATGGAGACTGGAAAAAAAAAAAAGTGAAACCTGCATTTTCTCACAGAGAGGTAACTGCATTGCCATGGTAACTTGGGGGTTTCAAATTCCAGATACACCATGTCTGTTGATACAAATTGGACACTGCTGCTGGAAACAGGGATACAGAGTTGTATCTTGTTTTCCTGCCGCTTTGGTTCTTTTATACACAGTGAAAGGGAACATGTCTTCATATGCAATGCCTGTTGCTAAATTCTCCATATTTATATTCATCCTCTTGTAAACACCTTTTTGTTTTTTTTTTTCCCCCTCAAGAAAATGCCACAGAAAATTAAATACTGTGTGAAAATACTATACAGCAACATGGAAGGAAGTTGCGATTGTGCCATGAGTATCTGTTACAAATTTTGCATGGACTTAATTATATGTATTTTTAAAATAAAATTACCTGGTATTAATTTTTCTGCTCATGCAGTTCATTTTTGATTTGTGTCGTTTTTTTTCAGTTCAGAGTAAAATGTTGACCATCATAGCTTGGCACACATACGATGTTTCTAAGACTACTTATTAAATAAGATACGATTTCTCAGGTGCTTTTTAGTGTAGTGGGCAAGTCTGATAGGGACTATGGTTGGCACATAGATCATAAGCAGATTCTGGGTACTGTAGCAATCATCTTTTGAAAGAAGTTGGTTCTAGCTTTCATGTTTGTAAAGGGAAACTTGCAAGAGTTTCCCAGAAATAATGGATTCGTTGATTGATGTGCTGAAAAGTAGTAGTGATTTAATCTTACTTGATTATTCCTTCCAACAGTCTCTGGCAGATCAAGGGGCTCTCCACAGTGAAGTGAATCTAGAAGGCTTGCTGTGATCTCAGTGCGCCCTATGCTTTTTTGTTGTTTCTGACATCCAAGTGTGTTTTGTAGAGCCCTGCAGGATTGGGCACAGGGTTTTCCAGTAGTATTTCCAGTGAAATCTCTATCCTTTCCTCCTTTCTCCTTTTCACTTTGAGTTTCTCACCAGTGTAAATAAAATAATGTCAATCCTGTGGGGGCTATTTTGTTTTGTTTGTTTTGTTTGTTTGTTTGTGTTTTTTTATTCGTTTTGTATAAATTCTCTGAACTGCTTTAAAAGTTGGTCTTTTGCCTCTGACAGCATGTTCTTCCCACAGCGCGATGTTCACCAGAGTTGAACTGTAGTAGAATGACTATGGAAGTAATTTTATAAACATACATAATTAGCTAATACAGAGGGTGCTATAGGTGGGAACCAATACAAAGAAAATGTCGCGGTCCTAAATTTGAGATGAGGGTTTAATGTGAGACTGAGGAAGGAGAAGCTGTCTCAGATCTTTTAACGATTGGCTTTTTAGACGGGGATAAAGTTACACTTTACTAAATGTTATCCCTCCATTACTTCTTCCAGTGCTTCCAGAAAACTTTAAACATCTTTAATTGTATTAGTCAACTTTCAAAAGGAAAAATTACAGGAATTGTGTCATTGCATGGACTTCATTTTAAATTCACTGTTGGCTTGCAAAAGTAAAGACTGAAATGCCTAAAGCTTTTAAATTAAAATTCAGTGCTCTTACTGTCAAGTTGTGGTAAGATTGCTGTAGGAGTTATTTTCAGTTACTAAGGTTTATTTAAAACAGTTTGTGTCATTTTTATTTTATTTTTTTTTTTTTTTTATGGTATGTAGCAAAGATAGATCTCTTGCTTTACTTATTTTTATTATCATATAACCTAATGGTCCCCCCCCCTGAAATTACAACTGTGCAGTTTATAGTCAGCAGTAGGGAATATAAAACTAGATGGAGAAGGTTTTGACTTCATTTTTAGAAAGTTATGAATTGCAAGATTTGGGAATGTGCAGTGGGTTGTCTTGTTTGAGGTCTGATACACAGTGGTCAGCTTGCTGGTTCAGGCAGGACGGGGAGGCTAGGTGAAGGTTGCAAGAAGACATAAGGCAGAGAGGGAAAGGATCTCGCCCTGTGCCAGCCAGCAAGTCTGTAACACACATGGAGTTTGGATTCGGTATCTGAGTTCCTGATGCTGCGTCCCCGGCTCCTCTCCTGGACCATTGTGTGTGTGTGCTTTAAATCTCCAGGCTTTATGCTTTCCCATAATGGATGCTGTCAGCTTGAGAAATGGTCTTAATTGTTACTAGAATAAAAACTGGGGAGAAAATAGTTGATGTGCAATACTTGAGAGGATTTATAGCTCTTTGTTTTCCTGTCCCGCTGCTATGGATACAGCCTGCATGAACAGCACAGAAGAGTGGTCTGACAAACTACTGACCAGTTTCTTAACTGCAGCTAGGGAACTAGCCTACTTGAATTTGCTGAAGAGTCCTGTCATGCTTAGGGTTAAAGGAAGGATGGATACTTGATGGCAGTATCAGGGCTTAACTGACTAGGCAGCAGAGATACGGGAAAGGTAATAAACGTATCTCACAGGCCACATAAACACGGGGATAGCTTCTTTTTTCTCCTGTTCTCTAGTACTATTACAATCCTGGTTGCTGCTTGTAACAACAGAATAATGGAGAAAGCTGGAAATGGGTCAACTAGGTGCATTGCTGCCCTTCCTGTGGGCAGGTGCAGAATGGTGTCTGTGCCTTTTGGAAGGTGTGTGTAGTCCAGTGACTGAAAAAATATTGCTTTAGAAATAACTTCACTCGTGTTTCCTTACACTTGAGTCTGATCTGTTGCCATGTAAAGGAACGTGTTGGTGGAGAGGTTCCTCAGTCAGCTTGCTTGAGGATGATGGGTCTGCAGCAATCTCCTAGAGTTCCAGGTCTGAGGGTATAGACTGGGTAATTCCATTCGTTGTTTGAGTTATGTCAGCTGCTTGGCATGTCCTAAGCAGTCCCCTAGTGCTGGCAGGATCGTGAGACACCGTGGAGGTCCTGGAGCAGGGGGAAGAGTATGACACAAAAAAGAAGATGAAGAGAGAAAAAAGTTGTTAGAATTTAGAGAAAAAAAAATGGATATGAGATAGATGTGAAGTTATTGACTAGCTGACAGCCTGATTGTTTGGTGAAATCTGTCTGAAACAAGAGGTCGACTCATAAGTCAGTTTGCATTGTAGGTGCTGCAGAGTTTTGGCTTGTAATTTTCCTGACAGTAAAATTTCATAGTTCTCTGTCTTTTAAGCTGCCTATCATATTTGCTCAGCCGAAAATAAAATGTTGGCAGTGATATATTTACATTTAATCTGCAGCTGGCAGAGGAGGAAGGATGCTCTGAGGACTTCTAGTGCAGGGTTAGCACATTTTTAAAAACTGGGACAGTAAAGGCTTCTGCAGCTACATCATGATGGTTTGTTAGCTGGAGCTGTATTTGCATTTGAACATCTTTTTCGTTCACTTCAGTTCCAAGCATATCCGTTCACCTCGGTCTGCTGTGTACCGGTGCATTTTTCTTTTTTGCCTCTACGGTCCCTTGCAGCCAGCTCAGTGATCCTCCTCTGCTGAAGGAGGGTTCTCCTTGGTTTCCCTCTAATCTCAGCTTGCAACAGGTCACTTTAGATTAGTCTTTGGGGGTATGATTACTTCCTTGTAGAATGTCTTAAGACCTGTAGTCCCTTCAGAAGCCCTGTGTCTCCTTGCTACCTGTGAATCTGGCCTGCAGTGCTGCAGTGTGGAGAAGAGATTCCCGATCCTGTGCACAAGGACCCTTCTCAGTCCAGCTGTCAGGAATGCTGCTGTGCCAGGGAGGTTTTGCTTTGCTTCTGGTTTAGTTGTTGGGGCAGCTGCATGCTGGTGCTTAAAAGAAGGATTCTTCCATTCTTTTTATAAATGCAGATGGCCCTTGTGTTTTAGCTGCTGAGAGATGATTTTGGTCTCATCTGTTTCCTTGAAATGATCTTCTCAATGAGAACACAGATGTTACTGATTCCCCCCCACCCACGGCCCTATTCTCTTATCTTATAGGAGTTGCAACTTCTACCTCTTTGCAGATGTTAAAAACCATTTTTTTTTTTATGTTCTTTCCTGGGTTTGAGGAGACCTACTGGCCTGAGAAAGGTGAATTTGTCACAACACTCCAGCAGCTTCATTGACTGATAACAGAAGCTTTGTGTTTTAAATTATAGCAAGATGTCCTGTGTTTCATGATTGCAATCTTACTGATGATAATGCTGTCCTTTGGAAAAAAGATCAACAAATTTTAACAAAGCAGTAAGCAGTTCAGTCAACATTTGTACAGCTTTGTAAAGATTTTCTGGAAGACCTAAGTGGCTTAACAGAAAGTCATGGGTAGAACAGGTTAGCCTGTGTCAAGATGTCCTTTGAATATTCCCTTGAGTATAAATTTACCCTGGGACAATAGTCTCAAGCTTTCAAAGAACTTATTTTTCACTTTGCAGCTTGTTTCTTGTGCTTTCAGGTGTGCAGCCTGTTTATTTGTATGCAACTGCCATGATGTGACTGGCCCCAAGCTTGTAAGTTGTGCTTTGCCCAGACTCTTTCTTTTCTGCAGTGCTAACTGTGATTGGTCTTAGGTTCTGTTGTACGGCTTGATGTTTTTGTTCTGTTTGCACAGTGTCTACAACAATGGATTCACTGTGCATGACCAGAACTCTAGGTTTTACCAGAATAACAACAAGAATTGGCCAGATCTTTTTGCTCTCTGATTAACTAGTGGAGATACAGAACATCATGGTCAGAATGCAGATCGCAGAAAGCATATTTTCTGAAGTTAGCATCCCCACAGCTGCACACCTTTGCTGTCAAAGCAGAAAGGGCAGGGAATGACTTGGAGATTCTAACCTTCCGTTTCACCACTGAAGATGTTCTAGCCTCTATTTGAAACACAGCATGAAGTAAAGGAAATCTTAATTGCTTCTGTCTTTGATAGGAGTGGTCTCCATGTAGTTGTAGAGCTAGTACTGGGAGTAATCAGGCTGGTTTGTGACATCAGCAGTTTGTTCAGTTGGTGTTAAAAATACAAGATGGATCCATGCTGAGTGCTGTTGAGATGTTCAAGAATTGTGTGGAGCATTTCTTACAAGCACACTAGGGGATGTTCAGAAAAAGTTGTTTTCTTGCTGCAGCAATTTTGAGTTTCAACTGTTTATCTCTTTTCTTCTTTTTTTTTTTTTTTTTTTTTTTTTTTTTTTTTTAATTAACTGCAGATCAACTTGAACGTGTGTTCTTGCGCCTTGGCCATGCAGAAACAGATGAACAGTTACAGAACATTATTTCTAAATTCCTACCCCCTGTTCTCCTCAAGCTGTCCAGCACACAGGAAGGAGTTCGTAAAAAGGTAAGAGTACAATTTACCATAATGGTATGTTGTCCTAATCAGGGAGAATGAAATGTACCATGATTTACTATACATGGATATACCGTGGAGAAATTTACTCTTTGAGGAAAATTTGTCCTGAGCCTGGGTTTATTACAACTGTTAGGGCTTGAAGAAGACAGTCATTGATTGTATCAGAAAGGGCTTTTGCAGATGTGTGGCTTTTGCAGGTGAGTGGTGGCTGCATTTGTTGCTGCTTGAGGCCAGTTAGCCTGAGATCAAGACTTACTGCCGTAGAGGCAGTTGCCGTGGCTTCCAGGTTAAGGCTGTTGTGCATCCACCTGACTTGTGGCACAGATGGGACAAGCTTGCTTCTATGTGTGAAAGACAGTGAAGACATACTCATTGATGTAGTTCACTTGCCTGATAACAGGAATAGGAGCACGCACCAAACAACTTTGAAGATGGAATTTGATATCTGTCTGAAGGAATTCAGTTCCCTGGTATACAAGGCAGCTTTATCACAGAACACATTCAGGTGCATATGAAACTCCACCTACAAAACTGTTCCTTGCCTGGTTACAGGTGTAGGGGCAAGGACCAAGCATTTTGGAGGTGGAATTTAATATGTACCTGGGGAATTCAGTCCTCTATATTAGGTTATAGGATAAAAGCTCATCTGCACACCTGCAAAGGAGCACAGAGATACAATAGCAAGTGCAGAAACCTGTGTGACCTCCCAGCCCAGTTACTCCCAGGTCTGTCACAAGAGCCATCAGTGCATCAGAGGCCCATCTCTACAAGCCCAGGGGGACACAGGTCAACATGTCAGGTGGGAACCCAAGTTAAGGACTGAGAGGAAGGGACACCATCTCCAGGTCCATCCCAGGGCTGTTTCAGGAGACCCTTAGCACCACTGTCCAGGCATGTAACCCCTGAAGATGAGTCAATGCCAGAACACCTTTTGGACTGATAGGGTGCTACTTAGGGGTAGTGGACACAGTGGAATGCAGGGAAAGAGCATTCTGGGATTGCACAAGCCTTTTAATGGCATGTTTAGTGAAGGAACCAAAGGCAGGGAAAAGGATGTATCTAGGTGATTTGGGAGGGAGTGAGTGTGGGTCTCCAGGGGTGAAGCCCACTTGTGAATGTGTGCCTCTCCTGGCTGGACCTGCCGGCATGGAGCTGTGGCAGCTTCCCCGCTGCTGGGGCCAGCCCTAGTTCGCTGACACCATGTACTGGTCATTCCTCCTATTCCTGTGGCCAGACAAGGACTAAACAGTGTTGAAGATAGAATTTAATATGAACATGAAGGAAGGTAGTGGTGTAGCTGCCTTCTGTAGCAGAGAGCTGAACTCTTGTTTATTTGCAGGGTTTTTTTCCCACGCCTGTGTTCTTGTACAATTCTTGTGCAGTAGTAATTGTGGGATTGCATGAGGGTGTGCTGGGTTTGTGTGTGTGTGGCGGGGCTTTTGGTAGTAGGGGAGGGGGTTACAGCAGTGGCCCCTGTGAGAAGCTTCTTGAAGCTCCCCTGGCTCCAAGTCAGACCCACCTCTGGCCAGGGCCCAGCCAATTAGCGATGGTGGCTGTGCCTCTGTGATAACGTATTTAAGAAGGGAAACCTGGGAGGAGGAGTTGGAGGTGCGAGCAGAAGTTGTGAGGAGGACATCTATGTGAGCACCAAAGAGGAGGACACCTATGCAAATGTGTGGAAGAAAAGAGGAGGAAGCGGGGGAAGTGTGCCAGAGCAGAGACGTCCTCATCCCTTATCCTCTGCTGAGAGGGCAGGGCTGTCTGTCTGCCATCATGGAGGTCCATGGTGGAGCAGACACCCAACCTGCAGCCCATGAAGAACCCCATGCTGGAGCAGGTGGCTGTGCCTGAAGAAGGCCGGGACTCTGAGGGAAGAAACCCTCATTGTTGTAGTTTGATTTTCAGAGAACTCCCAACACATGGGAATCATCTCAGTAAGAGTTGTAGCCCATGGGAAGAACTTGCATTGGAGAAAGTTTGTGGAGGACTGTCTCCTGTGAGAGGGACCCCATGCTGGAGCAGGGGAAGTGTGAGGAGTCCTTCCCCTGAGGAGGAAGGAGTAGCAGGACTGACCGCACCCCCAACCCTATTCCATGCCCCCTGTGCTGCTGGGTAGAGGGAGGTAGAGAAATCAAGAGTGAAACTGAGCCCAGGAAGAAGGGAGGGGTGGGGGGAAGGTGTTTTTAAGATGTGGTAATGCTTTTCACTGTCCTACACTGTTGTTAGTGTTTGAATTAAATTGATGTTCTTTTTCTTCCCCTAACAAGTCTGTCTTTTGCTCATGACTAGAATGGGTGCACCACCACTCTCTACTCTTCCCTCAATTCACTAGCCTTTTGCTTTATTTTCTCCTTCCCATTCCTGAGGGGTAGTGGGTGAGTGAGCAGCTGTGTGGTGTTTAGTTGCCCTCTGGGCTCAAACCATGACAGAAGTGATCGCTAAACCTATTGTTAGGGGCAGAAGAGATCTGACCTGTCCTGGGTTCTGGCAAAGAAACACCTGCTTGTATTTCCTGTTTTGCCAGGATGTGACCGTAAGAGGCAAATGGGGCAGCAACAGCTGAATATGAGATTTGAGCAGCTGGATCGGAAAGCAAGGGATGAATTCTTGTGCCTGCAGCTGTTGATCAGAAGTGGCTGCCTGGTGGTAGAGGTTGGACCAGAACCTTTCTGAACAGAGTGCAGTCTTGGAGGGTGTTGGTGGAGGAAAAGAAGCTTTTATAATCCCCTCCTTGTCTTGTAGAAATAGGGAAATTATCATGCCTTCAGTGGCTTTATGGGTAGATTTTGGAACCTGCAAGTAACTAGAACAGATTTTTCTAAAAGTTCTGCACAAAACCAGAGAAGATGTGGATGCCCAGAGGGGCTGTGGCTGCACCCTCCCTGGAAGGGTTCAAGGCCAGGTTGGATGGGGCTTTGAGTAACCTGGTCTAGTGGAAGGTGTCCCTTCCCATGGCAGGGGGATTGGAACTAGATGATATTAGATGACCCTTCTAACCCAAAACACTTTGTGATTCTAGAACATGGTCCTGGCAGTGATTACATGAAAGTGGATCAATAGATGTGAAGCTATTCCACTGTGCGGAAGGACAGATACTCCAGCTCAGATGGAGTGTTCTTCTGAATACCTGTTTATCATGTGCACTTGAAGCTGTGAAGACAGGCATCAACTACCTAGTGAAATTTCTTTAGGGTGTTCTTATATGATAATTTTTTCATGAACTGAAATATGTTGTCTCTGTTTTTGGGAGTGTTGTGAGATTCAGGAAAGGGGAAGGACTACTCCTTTGAAAACTAAATTTTAAGAGGCCTCTCAAAATCACACACCATTCTTATTGTAGTTCTTGTGTTAGAATGAATAATGAAATGAAACTTGTTTCTTCTGCTTTCTATGTGTCTAAACTATTGATTTTTTATCTGTACAAGATGATGATAATATTATAAGCAATTATAGCACTTCCCTGTACTTCTTGGTATTTGTCAAATTCATTGCAGTCAAGGAAATTACCCTGAATTCTGCTTTTGCCTTATCAGTGAAGGGAAATTGACTCTCAGACAGAGGGGAGGGAGAAGAAGCCTGTCAGGTTTTAACTAATGAACATCAGTGAAAATTTGCTCTGGAGTGTATAACCTGCATGTAAATCTGTTCAGCATCCACTTGCCCTTTTCTGTTACATCAGAACTCAGCTTTTCAATCTTCTACTTGTTCTTACTTTGCCATTACCATTCTGGGAAAATGTCTTAAGAAGCCTGATGCATTTTCAAATGCTAATGACTCTTAAACACAAATACCTAGCTTTCCAGTGCTAATTTTGCCTGGTGGGCAGCAAAGAATGTGTCTATTGTTCAGCTCAAGCCTCAAAATCATGTTAAGGCTATGTAAGTAAAAGAAAAGCATATGCTTTTTTTACATGAGCACTCAGATGATTGGAAAGCTAATCAAATAAAGTAGATGAAATAGAATGGAAAGAGGTGGACAAGCTCTTTATTCACCCAGTGAGTGACTATAGGCAATGACAAAACTCTGTTATCCCATGTCACGTCTGTCTCCTGCAGGTACTGTAGTGGTTAAACACACACACACACACACACACACCCCCCATCACCACCACCAAAAAGTCTCCATAGTTAATTGTGGGTTGAAAACTGACACCATTTTAATTGAATTGAGGTGTAGCTTTTGGTAGAATAGGTGTATGAGCAAAAAAGAACATCTGTTTCTTGCCAGTATGCTGCTGTAGAACAGTACAGTTGTTCAAGGACTTCCTTTCACCCAACTTTAGAAGCACAGTGTAATTCATTCAGTACACCAGATGGGTTGACTACACTCGATAATTTGTCTCCCCAGACTAACTTTCTCCTCAAGCTTGTAGTGCTAGAATGGAAAGGAGAAGTTAAAATTCTACTTTTTCTTCCTGCTGCCTTAACATATTGCTTTGTTGGTCTTATCCCTGTCCT
This sequence comes from Athene cunicularia, assembly GCF_003259725.1. NCBI lineage: Eukaryota > Metazoa > Chordata > Aves > Strigiformes > Strigidae > Athene > Athene cunicularia. The sequence continues at coordinate 6,981,414 of NW_020799144.1, read as the reverse complement.
TAATTTTGTGACTGTCAGGTCAATATTACTGCAACATTCAGTAATCTGAACTCAGTGTCCTCATACGTTTTTGGACCTAAGGGGTAGTCTAGCTATGTTGATAAGCTTGCAATGCCTATACCGTCTTAATGCATTTACTCTGAATACGGTAGTTCCTCTTCAGACCGTGGTTTTACAGATGAGTTAAATTCAACTCTATGATGTCTTCTGCCAAATCAGTTATCCTAGCAGTATCACACAAGGAACTAATCCAGGGTAAATTGCTGCTTCAGATGTGCTCCAAGAAGTGTTGATGCACCATCAGCATTTGTGCCAAACTGGATACTGTATCACTTTATGCAGCCCCTGTGAAGCCAGCAAAAAACATGAGAAGCAGTCCTACTCTGAAGTGCAGACATTGATTCAGGTTAGATGAGTACTACTGGTTGAGGTCCTTAGTGCACTGATTTGATATTAATGATTAGAGAAGCAGGACATGAGCTAAACTCTTACGCGTACCCAGATCCAGCCACATCTTTTTTCAGTGTCCACCATGGATAATTTGAACAGGTTCCTCAAACTGTTACAGTCATAGATTTCTCTTCCTTCACAAAAAAAAATGTGTGCAGACATTCTTTTTCTTCTCTAAAATAATAGGAATTTGTGACTGCTATTGCAGTAATTTTGCAGCAGCAAAATCTGATAGCTGTCAGCATTACTTAGTTTGTCAGCTTATCTCTGGACTCAGGCTTGTGGTCAGCTATGCAAATTTCTTGGGATTATACCTGGATATTATTTGGTTTGATACCTAGTCCTGGAGTGGATGCAAATATGATGTTTTAGCTCATACGCAGCTCAGCAAGCATAGGTTCTCCAGTTTCCATGACAAACTTCAGTGACAGCAATTGAGCTGCTTTTTCAGCATACTATGACCAAGGTAATGAGCCATCAAAAACACAGAACAGCATGCCCACCATGTCTTTTTGACATGAATTGATTGAAGTCAACATGTATCTAGGACTGGCTCTGTCTGATTTTACTGGAGCTGAGATGATTCCATTTAATGTCACATATTTTTGCAACACCTTGCTTGAGAATCTGGTAAGGTCTGTAAACAAGATGCAGATGTTCAGTGTACTTTTTCAGAACCTATTTTTTTAGAGTGGAGATTGTCTGTAGTTTTTTAAGTTCATTCATTTACGGTATCTCATGAGTGGATTTACACTTTGCTGATGCTATGCTCAGAAGCTACTTCATGGGACTGTAGAATCATGGGCTACTTCAGCTTGGAGGGGCCCTCGGCAGGTCTCCAGAGAAACCTCTTGCTTAACATGGTCCATTACAAGCTCAGACCATGATGCTGAAGGTTTTATTGAGATGGGTCTTGAAATACCTCTGAGGATAGAGACTGCACAGACCCTCTGGGCCCCTGCCTCACTCCTTGAGAGTCCTCATCACGAGAAAGTACTACTCTGCACTTCTCTTGTTTCAGTGCACTCTGGCCCCTGCTCAACTCGCCGTCCATCAAGCCATCCCCCCAGAGATGCTGCCTGGCCCCACTGGTGTTGCTGCTGGGGCTCTGCCTGCCCAGAGCAGTGCTGCACATTGCTCTTGCCTGACTTCTGTTGGCTTCTGCTCTTGCCTGAAGGATTTCAGTTCTCTATCATTCCACTCCAAACACAGTTTTCATACACTTATTTGATAACTTTAATATGGGGGGGGGGGTGTTTATTGTTTCTTTGTTCTGTGTCAGGGAATTACTCCACAGCCACAAGATAGAGCAGCAATGCAGATTTCAAAGCCAGGCTCAGTTTTGAGGGATATTGACTGTGGAGAAAGAATTGATCATCCTCAGTAATGATTTATTCCTGACACTTCTGTTGATGGAGGTTATTGGTTGTGTCATGGTTTCAAACTTTTTATGTGTTTGTCTTAACAGTAACTTGAGATATATCAGAGTGCATTCAGGATAACACAATGACTGATGGCTGTCATTTTCTTAGAGATTAAATGATCGGGAAGCTCAGGCCTGATTTGTTTGTAGCAGGCGTGCCTAGTGGACTAAGGATGATGTATGGAGTCCGAAGTAGTAACCTTAATGATGGTTCTTTCAAATTTTTTGTTTTCTTCCTGTCAGGTCATGGAGCTACTGGTGCATCTGAATAAGCGCATCAAAAGTCGTCCAAAAATTCAGCTTCCAGTAGAGACATTGCTAGTTCAATATCAAGATCCTTCTGCAGTGTCTTTTGTCACTGTAAGTGCCTGTTCTTCCAAGAATAGTTGCTGATTTACTTGTAACAAGCAGAATATTCTTTAAAGCTCCTGTATTTAGCTCTGTTGTTTTTTCCAGCACATATGTTATTGTCATGAGGTTGATGTTTTAAGATTTTGTTTTTAAACTAAACTCTATATCCTGGTGTGGGTGAAACTTAGTTTCATAAAGGAGCTACACTTGATTCTCTTCAAATTACTGATAATTACTCTTCATATTTTATGAATGCATGAATTGTCATTGCTTGTATTGTTAGAAGCACCATTTTGCAAGCAGCTATCAATCCTTATCCTGATATGTGCACGGTCAGGATCTTGAAACATCGTGCAGGATCAGAGTTTTACTTAAAAAATCTGTATTTCTCTGAACACATGACAACCCCTATTTTATGTGGTTTTAGGGCCAGGACCTTAGCTGAGCAAGAAAAGATGAAAAAACTGTAATTTTACAGATGGGGAAACTTTTCTAGATGGTTTCATTCAATGTAGTTTAAAAAGTAAAAAGATCTTAAACATGTTTTTGTGAAACTATGAAGATAATTATAATTTCAGCTGTGGTAGATCACTTGCAAATCACCATAATGAAAAGAAGTGCTAAAATTGGAGGGAAACTTTCTGTCCTTCTCATTTGAGTATTCAGTCTTATGTAGCATAAATGGAAAACATAGTGTCTTACAAACTGTAAGAGAAATATTTAGACTTTAGAGAGCAGTAACACAGAAGTAATCTCAGATTGTCTTCAGTCAAGTGGGATAATCGAGAGTTCACCTTTTAGAAATGACATGGGGCTTCTAGAGTGCATGTGTTCTGTAGAGCAGTAAAAGAATCATCTTGTTTGAAGACAAACTTGACATAAACTCTGCTTTTGTCTGGACATGTCAAAAATTTGTTTTCATTCATGGATCTGAGTGAAACATGTTATTTTGTGCTGTGAGGCATGATAAAATTTAATAAGTGCCATCTACAAAGAAGTATAATGCTTCCTAGTTCAATGACCTGGTTGAAAGAAGTGTTGAACACATGACTCTTATCTGGACAGTTCTTGGCTGGATTTGGATCAATAGGATAGTAGTTAGATCACTGTTAGTATTCAGTATTGCTCTGCTGTGCTGTCCTATTACTGGTCTCTGTTTGGATTACATTTGAATCTTTTAGTTCTGATGATTTAGAAACATATTCAAGAGAAACCTTGCCTGTGCTGCTGGCTTTGTATTTATTCAATATTGTTTTCTATTTTATTTCAGAAATAGGTAAAAGACGTAAAGCTTTCCTTGAAGCTATTGCTCAGATAAAGCTGCTTTTGCTGAAATTGGCAGTGGATAAGAGAAGCTAGAGTGGGTTTTTTGGGTTGTTATTTTCTTCCTTTTAAAGTGGAGGCTCAGCAAGACCTAGTCAGAAAAGATTTTCCGAGTAGGTCTTGCTGAGCATCCCCTTTAATAGCTGTCAGTCTGATGATACTTAAGAGTTAAGAAACTGGTCTTCCAAAACATGCTGTTTCCAATACCCAATTATGTAACACAACATACACGAAGAGTTTCAAGAACAAGTATTTCTCTTGCACTGTTGCAATACTGTGTGCATTTTCTACTCCTTCAGAATTTTACCATCATTTATGTTAAGATGGGATACCCTCGTTTGCCTGTGGAAAAACAGTGTGAATTGGCTCCAACTCTTCTTACTGCAATGGAAGGGAAACCTCAACCACAGCAAGACAGGTATAGCTACTTATTCTTGGAGTAGATTCTGTTGATATTCTTTCAGTAAAATAATTTGTATCAGTTGTTAAATGATTTTTTTTTTCCTTGGTGACATCCTCATTGCTTAGGATGTTCTCGGCTTGTACAATATGGATCAGCAATTCTGTAGTTTGGGTGGTACAAAGAATTCTTATAGTCTAATGCCTGTAGTGATATACAGGATCTGCAACAGGAGATTCCCTGTATGTTAAGAGGCTTGTGTTACAAGGGATATGCCTGCCCGTATCCCCCATCCATCTTCATCATATTCTGGTTTCCAGCCTGGTTACAGGTTCCCAGACCTTCAGTAAATGGCCTCTGTCCAGAAACAGGAACAGCAGCAAATGTCTTGAATTGGTCACTCTAAACTGTGAGATAACCAAAATTCCTATTCACTTGAAACACTAAGTTGTAATTAAAAAAAAAAAAAAAAAAGACTGGAGGTGGAAACTGCTGTGTATTAAGAACTTCTAGAAAACTGTTATGGACCTACTTTTTGTTTACATTGAGATGAGTTTCTACCATGCTGGCACTGGCAAATGACACTAAAATCTTATCTTCATTCACTGTACATCACTGTGACAGTGTAATGGTATTTTAAAAATGACCTTACTGAAAGGTCTTGCAGTAAAATCTTGCTTCTGTTCATGAGATGAGTGTGAAAATACTTCTGGGACCATGGTTTTGCCCTGTCCGAAAAGCAAGTGTATGAGTGAAGGGAGCTTTGAGAAATCTGGCTACACTGGTATGTAACCAGTATATTTATGTGCACTATTTGGTGAAGCTGAGGAGTGTTGATCAACTTCTGCTCTAGGCACACTCAGATTTAAAACTTCTTACGGATGAGACAATCCTCGACTGTCTTTTATAACATAATTACAATACATTGAAAGTCTGGACAAAGGCAGTGACTTTATCTCTCCAGATGTGTGTGTGTGCCTGCATGCAGACATACAAGTTCTAAGTGCAAATCTTAATTTGTCTTCTGCCTTCCATTTTTAAGTACATCAGGTGGCAAATAGAGGCCACTGGCTTGTCAATCAGTTTAGCTTTTGTTAAGATTTGTTTGCTTTTAAGGGCCAGGTTTGTTTTTAAAGGTTTCTCTCTTGAATGTTAAGAATAAACAGGTGTGTTTTCTTTTAAATGGTTGCAGTAAATACAATTGTTTTTCAGCCTAATGCATCTTCTAATACCAGCCCTTTTTCATATGAAATACCCTGCTGAACCACTGAAAGCAGCAGCTTCTCCATTTAATCTTGCTGAAAAACCAAAGACTGTACAGCTGCTTTTGGACTTTATGTTGGATGTTCTTCTTATGCCTTATGGGTAAGTGAGAGTTGATACCAGTCTTCTCTGATATTGATGTGTTCTTCATGTGTGAAACATTACAAACTGCACTCTTGGAAACTCATTTAAAATATGCTGTTACTTACTAGCTCAAATGAAGCCAGCTACATGTTTCAGTAAGATGCCAAGCGTGTTCCTAATTTCAAGAATGGGATCACCATCATCCTTATTTAACAAAACATCTTTTTTCTGCTTCATTAGGTGTTATGCTGTTCTGTCCTTGACCTCTTTTGGAATCAAACTGAAGCTATGAGACGTGAGCTATCTGTTAAATAACCAAACCTTTAAAATAGAAGCCAGAACAAAATGTGTGCTCATCTTCCTGCAGTTGTTTTCAGGCTTATTCCTCCAAGGTCATAAGCAAGTGTAATCTCTGAAAACTTGGGCTTTCCAGAATTGAACATTTAATAACAAGATTTGTCTTTCATCTGTCTCCTGATGAAAAATGTTTTGACTGTAATGGTATGTTGTGGTTTGAGCACTGTTTCTGACAGCAAGAGTGATTTTTACAGAGCTACTTGAATTTACTGATCACTGCTTTTTAGGAATCTTCTGATGTCTAAAATCAATACTTTCTCAAAATCTACTTTCTACTAACTTTTTTAGTGTCTTTATATTGCTAGGGGAGCTTTTGCATTGAAAGAATATGAAAAAAAATTTAACAGCAGAATACATTTATTTTTTTCTGACAGTTCATTGATTCCCATAGGATTTTTCTGAGTACTGGTCCTGCTCACCCAAGTGGATTAATGTAAAGGCATGACTTTTAAAACAGTGAGCATGTGATGTTTTTCCATGCAGCTTTGCTGGAGACCATGCTCCTGTGAGATGTTTTGGGACCCACTTCCTTAACATTTGAGTGTGTAGTCTTGCATCTTATAGATTAAAATGCCTACCCTGCTCCTCTGTTCACAGCTCACACTCTTCAGTTTGCCCAGGTTTATGCTCTTATCTTCACCCCCACACTGCTGTGGCTGTAGCTTCAGCAGATTAAGTCTTTAGGTTTTGCAATGAGACTTCACTTCCTTTTGTGCTTTTGTACTTCGGCCAACCAAGCATGACAATTTTTAAATACTCAGACCAGGAGGGTAAAGGTGAAGATTTCATTTTCTTTCCAGAAGGTGCTCAGAGAAGGTGTCTTTATCTAGCCTGTGGCTTTGAATGTCTGTCTCAAAAGTCTTGCTCCATGTGGTGAGGCTGCAGCTTTTTACAGCTAATTTATGCCTCGTAGAATTTGTTCTGTCATTGCCCAGGTGCGGCGGGTGGAGGAAGCAAGCAGCCGATTCAATGTGAATGAAAGAGCAAGCTTCAACTTTATTGATAGAAATCACACCTTATATAAGCAGTCTACAATACACTACTTGTAACTCTGTTGGATACATTTAAGAAACTACATTATAATATCTCAGCCATTGGGTACATATAAAAAGTCACATTATAATACACCAGCCCCTTGTGGCATTTCTGGTATGCATAAACATCTTTCTTGCTGTGAACCTGCTTCTCTCCCAGGGCTGCTTCCCTTCACCCCCCAAGGTCGTAATGCGCCCCCAACTTATCTCTCTGTTCTCACAACAATCCTCGCTAGCACAACTGAGCCCTGGATTTTCATCCTTGTTTATATAACTGTACCCTGGGTTCTTTCCTTTGTTTACCTCAGGTGGCTGGGACCGACTTCTACAGGGAGCTATGGCCGACCAGCTCCTGCAGGGAGCTATGGCCTTGCTCTCTGCAAGCCGTTCTCCAACACCCAGGTGTAAATTAGCCTTGCCAGTCTGCATGCAGTGAAACAATCAGCCTAACTGTAGGGCTTAAAGCTCATATTCAAGTTCCATTGTTTAAAGTTTTAAGTAATGAGACTTGGGATGAATGTTGATCCTTGTTGCCCCTGTGCTGAATGCAGATTATGGCTGTCTGGAGCAAAATAATTCTTGTGGGTCTCTGCAGTACAGTTGTGATGCCTTCTGTGTTGCCCACTTCCAAGGATATAGGGAGAAGTGGAATGGCGCTTGTGAGAGTATGGAGGTACACACAGGGCAGCTAGACCTGCCAGTCTCCAAAAAGACCAAGATCTGCAAACTTCACCTTCATGAATTTTTGCTTTCCTTCCCTGCCCAGCACTAAAACTGCCATTTTCCAAGACATTATCTTACTTATTTTTTATATCAAGGACTTATTTCCTGCCACTTCATCATGTTGCGTATGTTTCATTATTTTCTTTGTTAGGTTTGCATTTTTCGTAGAAATCATACAAATGTTAAAAGCTTTTGGTACAAATGTCCTGAATGTAGTACCCTTTGAGTATTCACTTCTAATACTAAAGAGATCATTCTTTCTTGTTCTTAACCTGAGATAACTGTTTTCAGAAATGTCAGTGGACCCTTCACTTTCCCGAGGTTTGTATTCAATTATAATTGGCATACCTGGTAGCTGAGTCTCAACTGAGCAAAATTGTCTTATGTCACAGTCATGGGATTAATCAAAGAAGAATACATGAAGATGAACAGGTTGTGTTTATTCCTCTGTTCCAACATCTAATTCACCTGGCAGTGTGGGTTGTTAAAGCCTTTAATGAAAATCCTTTTCCACCTTTTAGGTTTGTATTGAATGAATCTCAGAGTCGACAAAACATGCCCTCAGCCCAGGGCTCTTCATCCAGTAGTGTGGGAGGTCCTGGAATTCCTCAGCCGCCTCCAGGGATGAGCTTTTATGCAGCCAAAAGGATAATTGGAGATAGCCCATGGACACCAGAGCTGCTGGAACAGGTACTTGCAGCTGTGAGGCTGGTCCACTGTGAATTGGAAGTGGTAGCAAGGACAGCTACAGACAGAGGAACAAGGGCTGGAGGGAAAAAACATAACTAATTCTGACCAAGTCTTTAGTTGCCCTGAGGGAGTTTATTGAGGGACTTCACATGATGGCTTAAGGAATTTGCAAGGGTGAGATGGGGTGGGAGGTACCAGCAGTTGTCAGAGCTGGTTAGGAAGCAACCACAAGTGTAGCCTACTCCTTCTGAAGATAGTAAGGTTGCAAAACTCTTATGTTGATGAAGAACCTTGTAGCAGAAAAGTAGCAGAATATCCCTAATTGTAATGCTGATACTTTGCCATGGGTGGCTGCTTTGACAGGAGGCAAGAGGAAGGTGCTGCTAAAGAGAGGGAGAGCATGTGAACTTCTCCATGTCGAGCAGAAGACATCATTTCAGACAGCTGAACTGCTGCAGTTATTGTAACATATGGGTTTTTTGTCAATAACACTGCCTCTGCTTTCCCCTCTGTTGAACAGTGTAAGTTGGGGATAGTGAAGTTCATTGAAGCTGAGCAAGTGCCAGAACTTGAAGCTGTTATACACCTGGTTGTAGCCTCCAGTGATACAAGACACAGTGTTGCCACTGCAGCAGACCTTGAACTAAAGAGCAAACAAAGGTACAAGTTTGAATGTTTGGAAAAGATGGCACTAGTGTTCCTAACAAAGCTAGCAGCGATTCATGTGGTGCTGCAGAGAGTCTTGTGCTCTGAAAGGAGGAAGGCTGCAGTCCCCTGCAAACCTGCAAAGCTGCCATGTATTCACACAGGGCTGGGAATGGTGTGGATCACAGTATTGCAGCTGGGAACACCACTTGGGTCCAGAGCTGACAGGTTTAGCTGTCAGTTTTCAATCATCTTCGGTATGCTTCTGAGCCATTTTCTTACTCCTTCATTTCCAAATTGCCCTCTGTGAATTATCAATGGTCAGTAAGGCCATGGTCAATAAGTGATTTGCAGCTTGTCAACTTAGCTATATTGTCTTTCCCAGAAAAGTATACTTTCATTTAATTTATTAAGCAAGTAAAGAGACTGTAATTGTGAAGTGGGGGAGTTTGGCAGCCACTGTTTTCTGCATTATTAAAGCTTTTGCTCTACTTCACCTTTCATCGCCTGAAGACAATGTTTCTGTCTTAACCCATGGAGAGGCCAGAGTAATTGCTGTTGGTACTATTCGCTGAGTCACTGACTGTGTGAGGTTTGGTGGCTCATGTAGGAAATTTGGAGGGAGAGAGGCCCGCTTTTGAAATGTGTAGATGGGTTCTGTATTACTAGAAGTTCAGGACTATTTAACTTTGAGTCGAATGTGCAAAGTTTGGGAGCTGAATGCCTCAGCTCTTTACCAAGGAGAAACCTTCTCCATTCAAGTCTATTCATGTGCCTCAATTGTAGCAGGGGAGATGATTGTAGTAAGTGACCACAGCCTGCTTAAGGAAGGCAGTCTCTCCTTTGCTGCTTGTGTGATCTTCCTCTTTGTGTTGGTATTCTTTGCTTTCAGAGGAAATACATGTGTGGACAAAATGCATGTTAATATGCGATGTTAAGTGTCTTTTATGAGAAATATAGTTTAGTTTACAGCTCACTTGTTTGTAAGTCAGTTGCTTTACTGAAAGAGATGGTTCTCTCTTCACATTTTTCAAGCATGCATGCTTAACTTTTTTATTTCTGTGGAGTGTGTTTTGGGTATGTGTGTGTGTTCCAAACAGTCTCATCAATTGCTAGCATTAGATGGTTATTGTGGGCAGACAGGTTTGTCTGAGACCAATATGAAATAGTCCTTGAATTAAAAATTACCCTCTTCTCTATTGAAATGTCAAAGCACCGAGTTTGAAGGGTGTGGAGAAATTTGTTAACAGATGACCATTCTGTATTCAATCGATAGACTACCATGGTTTATGTTTTGTTTCCGTGGGAGAAAAGGGATTGGGTAGGTTTTTCACAAATTATTTGGAATTGTAGTGTCAGAATTTATAGGTGAAATTGTGATTATTCATTATGTGGATGTTGGAGGAGTGGTTAGAATTCAAACTAGATCTATTAAAACTGAGAAAAATATGAATATGATGTGAAGTGCTGTAAAAACACATTTTAAAAATTAATCAAAGGTCAGAATCATAACATGTTGGTGTTCAATGTGTTTTTTTAATTTAGTTTAATTGACTGGAACAATCCTGCTATCATCAACAAAATGTATAAAGTGTATCTTGGGGATATACCACTGAAAACCAAGGAGGTAAGATTTGCCTTCAGAATTGCATACCTGCTTAGTTTCTGAAGCCTTACTTTTAGTTTCCTTATTTTATTTGGAAGACATACATATTTATTAAATCTAGCACTGCCTTTGATCTCTGCTTGTACTGAACATGTTTGTTATTCAGTATGTATTTCTCTGTCCCAGTGTGTTCTGGTTTGCAGTAGAAGGTAATTTAGCTAACTTAAAAGTACTGCTGTCCAAAGATGCGCTATATTATTTCAACTCTGTTTCTGACAGGGATCTGTTCTGAAACCAGAAATGAAACGAGAGTCAGTCAGCACCCGTGTTAAATTAAAGATAGTTCCTCATCTTCTGCGATCCAGGCAAGCTGCGGAAACGTTCCCAGCTAACATTCAGGTAATGCTTGTGTTCCAAAGCTGCTCTTCCTAATGAGCTTGATAACATAGCTCCTCCAGTATTTAGAGGAGGGAAGCAGTCTTACTGATGATAGTGTTTAAAGCAGAAGGGGAATTAGAAAACCTTTTAAACTGAAGCCAGGCACCCTGATCTGCTCTTTATTCCTTTTGGCCAGGTGGTTTATGATGGACTCTTTGGTGCAAACACAAATGCAAAACTGAGAAGTCTGTCCTTGCAGTTTGTGCATCATATTTGTATCATGTAAGTAATTCAGAGCGAGCACAATGGTTTTTAGCTATTTTCCTAGAAGCCACTCTGTTTACTAAATATATAACTGAACTAAGGGCAAAGAAAGAGTACTAAACCAGGGTTTTTTCCTTAATCCTGAAATCTGTGTGTGTGTGCTAGCACACATTAAGCTGTGACTTCTCATTTTAACAAAGTTGAGAAAAAGTGATACTGAGAGAAGATAATTTTAAGGAATGCAAAAGATAATATTTTCTTTGTTGATGTCTCTAATTGCAGTTGTCCAGAAAGTAAAATAAAGCCATTAGGCCCAATGCTTTTAAATGGACTTACAAAGCTGATCAATGAATACAAAGAGGTAAGATGAAAGGTCCTTTGCTGTAGAGCTACAATTATTCATATGAATACATGCAAAAGATGAATACCTTTATGATGGGAACCGATAAATCCCTTTTTTGTGGTTGCCTGAGATGGCTATTGAAGGATATTTTTAAAGAAATTTTGTTGGAGGAGAAGCAAATACTTCAAAAGACTATACAGGAAGAGTATTTTCTTTGTTTACCAGCTATGGATAGGTGCTTGGATACTCTAGAAATTCTCAGGAAATAATAAAAATCTGAAGAGTGAGGCCAGAGTAGCATCTAGCTGCTGTTACCCATTACTCTGGAGCACACAGTGGCCTTAGGTCCAGTCATATACTCCATTGTGATAAGCAGGTGTATACACCTGCTTGTAATACCTTCCATCCTGTGTGCCTAGGAATGGTATTGCTAGGGGAAGGGTGTTGCAAACAGAACTGCAAATGCCAGTCTGGCCTGAAGAGGTCTTTCCAGTGCTATTTTAGAAGACAAATTCCCCATGATATTCCTACATGTATCTTAAAAGGTCTGATGTTGCAGAGCACCTCTTCTGCAGCTTTGATCCTCTTGCTTGCTCATTTGAACTGTTGGATGCAACCTTCTGGCCCAAGTCAGTGTTTGAACTCATGAGCCTCCCCTGCCATTGCAAAGGGCATGAAAAAGGAGTGTTCAGGAGGAAGTAAGCCAACGTGCTGCATTGGTCATATGCAGTATCCATTGTGCAAACAGCTCCTTTGTGTAAAGCTGCTGTTTAGGGCCACTGGGTTTCTGTCCTTTTGCTACTGTTTCATGTACTTGCTGAATATCCTTAGCTGTCCCTCTTGAAATAAAACGTTATTAGCTGAGACCAGAAGGGAGATTTGCATTTTCTCACCATTTGTAATTTTCTGTTTCTTGTGGGAAAGCATGCTCCCTCTGTTCCTATGTAATCCTTTTATTCTTGGGTATGATTATTTTATGTTCCAGGATTCCTTGTCCACAAAAGCCTGTTCGAGCACTTTGGAGACAGGATTTAAAATAAATGTTTAATCATAAAATACAGGCCTTTGTGTATTTCTGATTTTGCTGAATTTTATTTATTGTTTTATCATTCAAGGATTCAAAATTGCTGTCAATGGCATATTCAGCGGTCGGAAAGCTCTCCAGGTAACTGAAGCACCATTTAAGCAATGAGACATGAATAATTTTTCCAGAGTAATCCGTTAATTTATCAGCCGCAAGCTTTATGCCACCTGCCGGTTTTGCACTTGAGTGTACAGTGCAGAGAAAAGCATTCTTCTACATCTTCAGAGGTGTAAAAAGAAATATGATAGCTTCTCTAGCAGTGATTAATGGCAGCTCATGAATTATGCACAGAATTTAAGTAATGGTTCCACTTTCTGGATTGCCAGAGACATAAATTTAAGGAATGTACAGCAAAGACCAGAGGGCATGAAGCTAGGCAAGTGTTAATGTTCAGTGGTATGCTGGTGATCTAAGTGATTGTCCATAGATTATCTCACTTTTCAAACTGTGTTAAAGGGGAATGTACTGCTCTGTGATAGAAATGGGTAAGATAGAGCAAACTTTCTGTGCTGGCTCTGGTTTTTCTGACAGCTAAAATGTGGGATGAAGGGAAGACCAATGAAATGTGAAGCATTTCAATTTTAAAAAGCAAAAACTTCATGAATTAAAATATCTTGTTTCAGCCGAATGCCTCAGCTCTTTACCAAGGATATAGCACTGGTACAGCAGTTTTTTGAAGCTTTATGCAAGGTGGGTACTGACAGGGCTTTGGGAAATCTTTAATATATTGTGCTGGTTTTGCTTAATTCTTGTTCCTGCACACTGTAAAGTGAAAACTCATTTTTGTACCGCAGGAAGATGCTGATACTAGGCTTGCCATTCAGGAGGCCTTGTCTATGATGGTTGGAGCATACAGTAACTTGGAAGGAGCCCAGCGTACCCTGATGGAAGCTCTTGTAGCTTCTTATTTAATAAAGGTATTTTCAATGGAGTCAAAATTAAATCCCTTAAAAAAAGAGCTGTTCATTGTTTTCCTGTTCTGTGACACTTCCTGTTTGTACTTTTGGAACAGGTCTGTCTGCCTTTTCTTACTGAATGTATTGGCCTGTCTGGGAGAAGAGGGGGTGTGTATGCTCAGATGAAGTATTTTTAATATGGTACAGTGACTGCAAAAAGGGTGACTGCAGTTTTCTATTTGTTTTGCAAAGAAAGCAAGCCGTTGCCATTGCGCTGTATGTTTCTCATAGTTTCCTCCTACAAAAACTCTGAGAAGTAGATGCTTCAAGTGCCTTATGAAAGAAGAATTTGGTAGGAAGGATCATTTGCTGCTAAGTGGGGTTTTCAGTGTGCTGTGTGATTTCTAACATAAGGTACCTGGGAACCTTCCCAGGAACTCAGCCTTGATACAATAATCTGGAGGAAACCACACTTCACTGACTCTCTACGATGTTGTGTTCAGAATTCCTCAGAGGTCTGGGTTTTCAGGAGGAGTGTTTTTTCTTACTCTCTGTTTGCATGGGTACTCAGGATGACTGGAGGTATATGTGTTTCTAGTGACTGCACTAGTAACTGTAGGAGACTATTTTCATGCTGATGACACTTTTGCCTGGGTGCTCAAGTGATCTAGGACTCCAGGCAGTAGAATCTGGAGATTATCTGAACCTAGCAGAGAGAATGACCACCCTAAGCTAGTGTTTCTTTTCCACCTCTGGCTAGGTGGCTCCTAAGTGTGGCTCTGTTTTTGTGTGTATAGAACATGTATGTCATTCTTCATTTCAAAACTGTCCGGATGAGACAGTTGGGATGTCTAAGAGTCAGCAATAAATAACTATGATTTATGATTCCCCAAATTGTGGATTTATTTAATTAAACGTTTCATTCTCCACTTGTGTATATATAAGAAGCTAGTTTTTCTTTTCCCTGTCTCTGGCCATATGAAGAGTTAGCAAGAACAGTGTCTCAGAATGTCTAAACTCTGAGTCATGTTGGTACCAGAGGACAAAACAGATGACTGATGATGTACAAATGGTGAGTACAGGTCGTTAGTGTGTTCATTTAAAATTCAGCCATATGTTTGTGTCTCTTCTCTTTAAGCCTGAAGTTCAGGTACGTCAAGTGGCTGTGAAATTTGCTAGCACAGTATTCCCTCCAGATCATATTCCTTCCAGATACTTACTCCTGTTAGCTGCAGGAGACCCGTAAGTTATTTTCCTTTTTAAGTTATTTTCATTCATATATATATATATATACACACACACACACACACACACAAATATATATATATATACACACACACAAATATATATATTTGCATCCAGTGTATATTTGGATGAAATACAAATGCATATATATGTGTGTATGTGTGTACGTACATAAAAACTCACTCACTGAACATCAAGTATGGTAATCTGGAAATTAACCTTTACATAGGGGGATTCTTGACAGTTCTGTGGAGAACTGTTAAAATGCCTTATGGTAGTCTTCAGCTTGTATTCTTTTTCTTGTTTCAGATAAACTGCTATCACTAAAGCACTACATGTTAATGATTAATTGCAGTTGTAAATTATTTTTTCCTGTCAAATTCTATCAGTCTGTTTTTAGCTTGTATTTGCAAAGAGTAAGGAGTATGCACTTGTGAGCATTATCACTCTCTGCTGAGAAGTAGTTGACTCATTAAATTACAGTAATAATGTCATTTGCAGTTTTCTGTTACTGCAGTTTAAGTGGTGTTTTTTTCCCCAACTTTTTAATTGCTTGATTTTTGATGTGAGTAGCTATTGTGTAACTAAGGAAAGCTAAACAGATAAATTTCAACAAACTGGTCTGTCATTGCATTGTCAGCACTGTTACAAGAGTTCATCTTCTGCTAAGTAGATAGCAATAAACCTGGCAGGTGTCAGCTGAAGCTTGAATATAGGAAGTGATGGGGAGGAGGAGCAGATAGGAAAAGAAGGATGTGGGAACCAGGAACTGATGGTGAACACTAGCAGGATGTAAGAGGAGCAGAAGTGGGCTGTTTTGCAGAGGCCACTTACCACTATGCTTTTTCTTCGCCCTCTCTAAAATAAACAAATTGTTAAAAATTATAATGCAAGCTTTTTTCCCCTTTCTTTCAAAAAAAGCCCTTATAATTTAAAAACTGTCCTCTCTCCCCCAGCTTCCCAAGATATTACTCATTAAGAGCCATTTGTTCTGTGCAAATAATGTCTGTTTCTCATCTATTATTCTGAAAGGCGGGAGGAGGTACACGGCGAAGCCCAGCGGGTGCTGAGAACATTTCCTGGTAAAAATGAAAAGGAGAGTTTTGGGAAGCAGATGCCTTCCTTCCCTGAAATGGTCCATTATATTCAAGACAAGGTACAGTGCTTCTGCCCCAGTAAATGACAAATACATGCCTGATGCTCAGGCATATAGTAAGTGTGGTCTTCCCTTCCCTGCATCCATCTCCCTCACCTTCCCTGACATACAAAGTTAGCTAAGATCACAGCAAAGACTACACTTAGTATTGCATTGCCAAGATTAGCACTCAGCGTTACTTTCTGCTGGCAATAGTTGCAAGAGTTAAGTAACAAGGAGGCAGATCCTTTAACAAAAGGATTATTTTACTTTGATGCTGTTTGTGCAGAACATGTGTAGAGTAAGGGATCCAGTGTTCAGGGGTAATAATTGAGCAGGTTTCAGAAACAGTTTGCTCACAAACATGTCTTTGAAGATATAAGATCACTCTCTGGTTGAGCTGGTGAAAAATATTATGCATAAACCAGAAAAAAGATTCCAAGCTGTGAAAGGAGATGGAACAAGTGAAGAAATATGGTTTGTTGATGTAAAGGCTTAGTTATTCATCTTCGTTACAATCTGTGGAAATAATGGCCACATAAATAATGTTTTGTGAGTCTAGTGGAATGATATGCTAAAAACTGTACCACTGAATTTATCCTCACTGTTTGCACTGAGAGATCATTTGAAGAGGTGTTAAAATCT
The DNA here is from genome assembly GCF_003259725.1 of Athene cunicularia. Taxonomy (NCBI): domain Eukaryota; kingdom Metazoa; phylum Chordata; class Aves; order Strigiformes; family Strigidae; genus Athene; species Athene cunicularia. The sequence continues at coordinate 6,965,075 of NW_020799144.1, read as the reverse complement.
AGTCTGTGTTACATACTTCTGTGTATCGTAGTTATACTAGGCTTATAAGTTATAATGATGATATGGAGGGTCACTGACAGTAGGGTTTTTTCCTTTGATAGTCTACTTTTTTTAAAAAAATCAGAAGCATATGATGTTAGAGTACCTCTGGTTCTTCAAGAGATCTGCGATAGCAGAACTCTTACACCTGAGAGATTTCTTGTGATATATGTTGTATAATCTGCTGCTGTTGTCCTCTGCTGGTGTACTCTGCTAGTGTATGAAGTAATTTGATGCTTTATGAAAAAACTTGCTTTTGTCCAAAATACTGGTTTTAGATAACACTATTACATGCCTGTCCCCTTGCAGTTAATTTTTAAAAACTTAATGACTTAAAAACTAATGACTTAATGTCATTAAATAACTATGGATAAGCTGAGTTTCATCACTACTGAGAAAAACAAGATTTCCTCATTCCTGATTAATTTTAAAAAAATATTTTTGAGCACTTTTCAGATCTTCCTTACATGTTCTGAAGGCATATTAAAAAATCCTGGAGGTACATTTCTTTGGTTAGTTATCTCAAAGTGTGAATTTTCACATATCATGAGTAATCTGTGGGTGTTGGAGGTGTTTGAGAAGTTTGTATGCATTGCTTGGCACGGCAGGCTGAGATGCAAAATGGCTTTCCTGCATGAGTTAGCATGATCCTTCTCTCCCTCTGCAAGAAAGTATATGCGAAACAGTAGGACCTGATCTGCTAGGTATGGATGGAAACCCATTCTTCAAAGGTGTCATCTTCTGGCTCGCTAATTTAGGTTTTCATTAATCATTCTGGATGTCATTGAAGCGAAAGATACGAGCATGTTAAGAGATACGAGGATCTGTTGATTTCTGTGCAGCTGCCTTGTGCGTTTATTCAGATGTAAGGCCGTCTTCCTGAATCAAGCCCTGACACTGATGTGTATATCACCTAGAGAATATGGACGTGCTTTTGTGCAGCATTTGCAGTGGGTGTTACTGGAAGCCTTTGGATGTTTTTCTGCTGGAATAGTCCTGCCTGTCAAAACTAACATTTCCGTGAAAAGGGGTTGCTCACTTGCTGCAGCAGCCTTCTACCTGGCAGGTAGCAGGGTCTGAGAGACTCCCTGGACTTGGCTGGTACAGCACAGGGCACCCACCTCCCAGTGCTGGGGAAGTGTGGCTGCACTACCACCCCTCTGGGCAGAGCTGCAGTCTCCCAAGCTTCCTGGCTGCCTGTCAGCTGGGATGCCTCAGAGTTTGGAAGTTTGAGGTATTTGTTTTTAAATTGTAAAGCACCTCTTTTTTTCCTGAGGGGAAGAAAGAATGTTGTCCTCTTCCAGCTTCAGCTGTCATTCCCTCTAATGAATTCAGAGTTTCTACTTTCTGAGTTGATAAGGATGTAAGGTTGATGGACCTAAACTGTGCTATTACCAAGTGCACTGTGCCCTTCTTGTTATAGAACTGTTGTACATTTTCAGTTGCTAAGTGGAGGATAAACATAGTTACATCAGCAAAATTTCTTTGACCTTTCCAACATCTCTGCTGTTCATGGGTCTGAATGTTCTACTCTTTATATACTCTGTTGTTCAGGCCTCTCACCGCATGAAAACTCCAGCTAAACATATGACTGGAACTGCAGCGTTGCCCTTCAATCCTGCCACATTTGGAGAGGTAATTATCTCAATTTACTTCCTCAGATAACATGTACCATTATTTATTTAGAGGACAGTGTAAGAAGCTAACAGTTACCATAAGTCACCCTACATTCTAAAATTCATCTTTTAAACAGATGTTGGGATTGTCCATCCTTTATCCATCTGTCCTTAAATGGCAGTCTGAACAGGATTTTCAGGGGAGATTGAGAGGAACATTCCCAAGAGGGCTGTTCCACTGCTTTCTGCAGCATACCTAATGTAATACAGAGGGAAAAGCTGGCAAAAGCCACATTATGCTCCTTGAGGCTCTTCTTTTTGTAGCAGATGCTCTGGCTTTTGTGATCTGTAGACACAAACTCAAATGTGATGCAAGGTCTGTATTAGCAATGTGTGGGGTTGCATTTGTATGCATGCCAAACTGATACAGGGTACAGGCTGAACTGCCTGCAGGGAGCTTGCATCAGACGATGATAAGCCAAAAGTTTGTGTATGATTTAATCTTTTGAGAGTGATGCAATGCTTGCACAGGTGTAAGGTTTGTTATGCTAGATTTGATTGAAGAAGAAACTGTCTTGGTTTGGTTACATTAAATACAGCATATTCCCTGCTCTTTTATTTTGCTTCCTCCATGGTTTTCCAAGTGCTCATGCACTCAGTATGCTGTGTTTTTCTCTCCTTTACTTAGATAGTTCTGTATCTGCGGATGTGTCTTGCTCACAGTGCAGGTGTGGTGCCAACCTCACAGAGCTTGGCAGATATGCAAGACCATGCTCCAGCCATTGGACGTTACATAAGAAACCTCATGTCTGGCAACCACGTATCTTTCTCTTCCTCCTCTTCAAAAAGTGCAGAAACAAACCCTGTACATATATATATTGGCCTTCTTCAGCAGCTGTTAGCTGGTGTTGGAGGTAAGAAGCTGTGTGCAGCAGCATCTTGAAGAAAAATTCTTATCTTACTAGAAATGAGGTACCATGCCCAGTGCTTTGAACTGGGCTGCAGTGATCACAGGGTTGAAACACAGACTATATACTCTTCAGTTTAAACTTTGTCTCTTCTAGCCTGCTGTGTAGGGAGTAGAAAGCAGGACAGTAAAATTGCACCATTGGTTGACATATGCTTTAAAAATGTGAGGCCACTGTCTACAAGAGTCTTCTCACCAGTGAATGTTCTTTATTCCTCACTCTGATAATAGCGTAATCTGCAACAAATGTAAAAGCACTTGAATGCCTTTAGAATAAATGGCTACCAGAATGACTGCTTCTGTTAGTTTTCCTAATGTTTCTGAGAAATAACTATAACCTATTATTCTATATTGGTTGTTATCCTTAGTGAATTGCAAATGAATGCTCTGAAATGCCTGATACTGCTTAACATCTTTTTAACACTGGTTGTTAGATCGTTGGAAATACTGTGATTGTTTGATAACTTGATTCTTTAATTACTGTTTAGGTTTGCCAGTCATGTATTGTCTTCTAGAAGTTGTTTCAGTGTATCCAGAAAAATTAGCCACCAGATTTGTAGACAAATTGGATTGGATAAAGGTATGTTGAAAATCCTTTTTTTCTGGTTTATTTTTTTGTGTGGAGGGGGTTTGGCATTAGCAAAATCGCATTTTCCCATGGTGGAATGGAGTACTATTTCCAAGTACACACTTAATTTGAAAGCTGGTATTTCTATTTACAGTCAGTACTTTGTGAGGTGTTACATGTAGCAGGATGGGGAAAACTATTTTTTGATTCTTTGGTGCTAGTGATTTTGTTTGTTTTGTTTGTTCTGGGTAATCTATGTCATTGATCCTGTTGGTATAGTCAGTCAGTTTTCCTCTTGATCAGAAGATCCATTAAACAGTAAAAGAAAACTGAAGACAAAATTCTGCAAATAATGTTTAACAATGGGAATGTTCCAGTGGGTGGATGTGAGTGGCGGCTTCTCAGAAAATGAGATGGATTAGATCCCTAATTGCTGTAGAGTTTGTGGAGGTTTTTTTTTTTCTTTTATTAGCATGAAATAAAAGAACAGATAAACTGGAGCCTACTGGGGAATAAGCCAAAGAGAATTCTGCTTTCCCTAGGTTCTTTTCTCAGACTGATTTGCTTCAAGCAGCCAGAATTTGCTAAGCTCTTACAGATTGCCTTTGCTTTCATTGGGGGAATCCATAAAAAAAAAAAAAAAAACTTGGTTGAGTTAAAGAAAAATTAGCATGTGTTCTAGTAATTTTTCCTGCTGATATCTGTGCTGCATTGTACTGTATACAGTTTACCACGTATCATTTAAGTGCAGGTATGAACCTCAAAGGAGACAACTTAAAAACATTCTCCTTTTCAGTATTGCTCATCATCTACAGAATAATCTTCTTTTTCTTTGTCCTGGTGTCCATTTACAAAAATAAGCTTCTAGGAGTGGTAACTGATACTACCTAGTTCCAAAAATACTGTTGTAAATCATCCTTTATATGATTTCACTTTGCCAAGTAGAAGGAACAGGTCCAAGGGTTTGTTAGAAATCAGCCATGTGATCTGATGCAGGTTTTGAGTTGAAGTTAGAGTTATGTTTCATGAGCCTGACAGATCTCATTTCTTGTTTTTTTGCTTGGCTCGGATTTGCCTTCTTTGTGGTGGCCCAAGCCATTCAAAGATTTGGGTATAAATTTTTCATGAGTGTGTTGCATTATACATCAGATTAGTGGCAGAGATAAATTTATATCTTAACAAATGACCTGAGGCTTCCCAAATTGAACTTTCTAACAATTTAGATAATACAAGGTCTTTAATACAAAGTGGATAAATTGCATTGAGAGCTGTGATTTCCTGGCCACTTATTTTTGTCACCATTGGATATAACTGATTTAACCTCTGGAGGCTTTTTTTTCCTTTGATTAGTAAAAAGGAAATAGAAGCCTCCACTAGCTCAGGAAAAATAGTGCCTTTAGGAGTTTTTTTAGCTCAGTAAGGATGCAAAATTTGGAAGCTCTTCTCCCAAGATAAAATTTGCCAAGCATTCAGTGTTTAACACAGAACATGTGGGTAGCCCTCCTGTGGCTAGTGGTAATCTCGCTTCTAAAAGCTGAGCTTGTAATGAATGCTTTGCTGAATTGAGTGCTTTGTTTCTTACTAAATGGTAATGCTGTCAGTTCAAAGAGTGGTTTCTGCGTTAAGTACTGTTTATGTAGCTGCATGACAGTTGTGCTTATATATTGAAGCTCTGTACGAACAGACTGTATAAGCAACTGCTTCCATATTTTATGTTTCTTTTTAAAACTCCTGCAGAGCCTGATGAACACGAACAAAGAAGAAATGCGTGAGCTCGCAGCCCTGTTTTATTCTGTAGTGCTGTCTACCATGTCTGGAGATGAGCTTAGGGCTTCCTTGGAGCAGCTGATCAAGATGACAAAAGACAACCATGTAACTATCTTCCTTTGTCTGCTGCTTCTTGGGGTGTTTTGTGTCATGTAACTGGTAGGAAATCCAAATCTCAGTGTGCCCAGGATGTATTAGCCTTAATCTAGGTGTAAAATTAAGTAACTTCCAGTTGAACAGTGAGAAGAGATTTTTGTTGTAGTTGAGTGCAACAGATCTTTATTAAATTAATCCCTGAAGCTCTTGTTAAGGTCGATAGGAGGATTTCCTGGAGGCAGCTCCCAAGCAAAGCCAGCACTGTCATGTATTTAACCAGTTTTAGCCAGCTAAATATTCCTCGTCCCATTGGGTGGTAATGGATCACACCACCTACCTCAAACAGTTTATCGATTCCTTATTTGTGAGCAGCTATAAGTACCAGCAGAACTAAGAAAATGTTTAACTTGTTAGATGTTTAACTCTCCCTTCCCTCCTGAGCCACAGCTGCCTCCTGGCTCCTCATTTCCCTGAGGACAGTTTCCTCCAGCAGACTTTGCCATGTGAGGGCTGGCTCCTTCCCTCCCACACCACCTGGACTGCTCATCAGCTCTCCACCGCTGTATCATTTACATGGTGGGTTTGCCTGCCTTCCCTCTTCCAGCAGCTCCTTCCCCCTCCCATTGTCCTTATGTCTGCATTTTACCACTGTGATTATGGGGAAGGAGTCCTGAAAACAAACATGAACAGGTGTCTGTGCTGGTATATCTTGAATCCTGAAAGGGAGGGAAAGTAGTAGCATTTTTAGGCTCTGAAGGACTTAATTGGTCACCATTTTATATTGCAGATAACAGGCTCAAATGCTGACAAGAAGTGCTGATCACTTTATGTCATGATATCATGTCATGATAAACACAGTTTATTTTAAATCTATAAAAGCTGTGTCTGTAAGCCAAAGCTGTGTCATTGCTTGGTTTTACATAGGCTGCAGCCTCTGTGGTCACAAAACCAGCACAGGCAGGTGCCAGCCCCCCACTGCTGCTTTCTGCCCCAGTACCCTGTGAAGGTTGACCTTTCACAGAACCTGTCTGAGAATAAAGAGGGATGTGAACTATGAAACAAAAAAACCCAGTGTTCCCCTGCATTTTTGGGTTTGAGTCAGAGCTCTGGCTGGCTGTGCATGTACAAAGCCAGTTGAATCAGTACAGTTAATGGGGTGGTGATCTCTAGGGGCTCAGTAAGGACTGCGGTGTAAATGGATAGCTGAAGTGGAGAGGGGGAAGGACCCATTTTAAGCTGGCTTTGCTGCTGTGAGACCACAACAAGGAGCGATCTCTGGTGGCCAAGTTAGGCTGAGGATCTTGTCCTGGCAGCACAGTTGCACTGATGCAACTCTTTACAGGGTTGTGATAAAAAACATATATGAACTAATCTGAGTTTAAGCCCCTGATCCCTTCCTTTTTATTTTTTTAATCAAGGTAGAATTTAAGTCTCTCAGCCTTAATTCTGCGCAAAATCCTTTTTTTAGAATTCACCTATGGGAAAGAGCACTGTCTATTAAGATAGTCTCAGGACCAGTTCACCACTGGAGAAATTAATGTTTTTGATGTTTAATGGTAATAATTAGGTTTCACAGTTTGTGGCCTACCAAACTGTGTAGGAGCATAACCTTCAGTATTCATAAGACAAGTGTGTTCTTATTCTCAGCAATGCAAATCTAGAGTAATTCCCCTTTACAGCTTTTTAGCAAAGAGCACATTTTGTGCCCTTGATCTGAGTATGTCCCTTTAAGTAGAAACAGCATAGTATTATATTAGTTCACCTTCATAAGTCTGTACTTACAAACCAGATGAGTTGGTCTTCTAAAATTTTTTTTTTTTGCCTAGCTACCAAGGGGTGGACTTTAGGAATGTGAGTGCTGGTGATAAATTCTTAATCTGTCGTCCTAAAACTCTTTTAAATTTTGTTAATCTATTTTAAAGGATTCCATCCATCAAAGAGCACTAGCAATATCAAACTCTCTGTTGTTTCATTATGTGGTAGAACTCTGCATTATTCAGGGTGCCTTCTCATCTGGCTTGTCCATATATGCCTTTAAATTCATGCTTTGCACAAAGTGTTACCTTGAAAATGAGATTTTCTGCACTGTTGTTGTCTGTAGAGCCCGGAGGTTCAACATGGATCCTTGTTGGCTTTGGGATTTACAGTAGGAAGGTGCTTGGCCAAAGGGAAAATCAGAATGATGGAGCTACGTGACATAGAACAGCCAAACACTGCAGTCATGCCGGAACAAGAACAGCTCATAAAGTCGACGACAGAGACAATAGGTAACTTCCTGCCTAAGACTTTGTTTTTTTCAACCACTGTAGACTGAGGACATTTCTAAGGTATTCAGCCTGTAGATAGATGCTGTATTCTTGAGTTCACTTTCTGTGATAGAATTTACTGTCTCTAAAAATGTTGTCTGATAAGATGTATGTATGTATCGCTTTCCAACAAGAATTAGTGGGAATCCTAGCTCATACACCAACACAGCATATTTAGGAGCAGTGCCACTGCCTAGACTCCTTTCAGTGTCTCTTTTCACTTTGATTTTGTTCTAGCATAATGCTTCCTACCAGCTGTAGAGGAGATAAATGCTTTGCTTCTTGCATAGGTAAGATAGAAGTGCCTGCCTGCTGCTAAATAATACAAAATCCAAGTCATCTTGGTTTTGTTTTTCCTGTAGGTTCTTTTCTGAACAGCACCTCTCCATTCCTCGTGGTGGCTGCTTGTACAGCTCTTGGGGAGATTGGCAGGAACGGCCCCTTGCCAATCCCCAGTGAAGGAACAGGATTTACAAAGCTGCAACTTGTTGAAAGCTTATTGGCCCGAATCCCTTCCAGCAAGGAAACAAATAAGGCAAGATTTTGTAGTGTTTTTATGATTCTTGTTCCTTTCTGGAATGCTTTCACCCCAGGTTGATGTATTACCTGCCAAACTCAGCCTCATTTTTTAAAGGAATTAAGCTTATAATTTGCTTTAGTGAGTCAGAATTAGGCTAAGGGTTTTCAGAATTAGGCTAAGGGTTTTCAGAATTAGGCTAAGGGTTTTTCCAGTGTTGTCTGGCAGTTGATAACTTGTGCTTTCTATAGTCTTTCTATAGTCATAAAGGATGAAAACTTATGAATAATCATAATTTTAATTCGGGAAAAATGGCAGTATCTTCTTTTACCTGGAAATAGTCCTCAACAGTAGCAGGACATTTGTTTTGATCTGTGTTTTTCAAGAGAGGTGTGCTGATTTATCTAATAAGTCATTTGCATGTCTAACTTCTGGTACCTTAAGTGAAACTTCAGCAAAGGTTAAGAAAGAGTGGGTTTAAAGTATGTCATCTGGACTTACAGGAAGGGTAAGTGATGGTGTTGTTTTTTTGTTTGTATTGAAGATGAAGGAACGAGCAATACAAACATTAGGTTACTTCCCAGTGGGAGATGAAGATTTTCCCCACCAGAAGCTACTGTTGCAGGGTTTGATGGATTCTGTGGAGGTAAGGCACTGTCAGTGTATTATTATTCTTTATAGTGCAGTGAGTATTTCTATTTGGATGCTTTTTATATACTCTAGAGTCAGGTTTACAAGGGGAGCTGTTTTTTTGTAATGGTGCCTATGGGGTTTTTTAAACTGCCTTAAAATAGAGAGCAGAGGTAGGTTTGGGGCTTGTAAAATGTTTTATGCCACAGTTTTAAAATTTGCCAGTCGAGATCTCTGTCCCAGTCTCTGAGATGAATATGTGTTCCCCTTCAGGAGAGCCACCTGTACGTATAAAATCTTAAGAGCTGATAGGAATGAAGCCATAGGTCTGTATTTTGACCTTCAAAAGTGTCCTAAAAGTAGATAATCACCTTTTTCAACTGAACTACATCATCTGATAGAACTCACTTGAACTGGAAACGTTTATAGGAATACATGTATCTTGTCAGTCTAAAAGCATCAGTGGAGTACACTGCATTCTTTCACAGTACTTCAGAGCTGCTATACATAAGTATGTCAGGCAGCAAAATTAAATAGTCAAGGAGTTTCAAGTGTCAAGTGCTCTTCATTTACAACTTGTTTTACCTTTCTTCCTTCTTCATACTAACAAAGGACCCAGCATTGTAGAAGCAGCTATTGATTATCAGGCAGGCTGGCTTTGTCGAGTCCTCTAATCTGATGTGATCAAACAAGCAAGAATAGCAAGAACATTGTGTACACAAAACATAAAATGATGTTTCTGAGTGCCGTGTTTATTTCCTTAACTACTTAGGGACATTACAGCTTCCATTAGATTGCAGGAAGCTAAGGGCTTACTTCTCCAAATGCCTGAGCATTTTGTGCTTCCAGAGAATAAGGAAAGCAATCTAGAAGGTACTCAGCAGGTATGGAAATCAGTTCTTCTGACTCAAGATTCATAGTAAATAATTACAAGAAAGTGGCAGAGTTCTGCACATTCTGTTCCAGAGAGCTTAGAGAATAGTGGAAGGCAGACAGAGAAGCAGAGCAAAGTATTGTCTGAATTCTTCTAATGACAAAAATAAATTTGTGCATCTCTTAATGGTGATCAGCTTCTGAATGGAATTACAAGAGAATCTTTTACTACGGCATACTATACCAAAGCCACACTAATTTTAGTTAATGACTGGCAGTCTCGTTCTGAATTTGTTTTATTTTCATCCTATCTTTCCAGTTCTTTCAACTAAGTTGAACCTTGCAGAAACTAACAAATGCTTTGTAGGAGGTACACTTTAAAAATAAGTATGGAAATTTTTGCTCTTACCATTCATTTTGGAGAGTTTGACATTAGCTTAGTTTCCATCAATTCCAGTAGATCTGAGGTGCTACGTAGTCTCAGAAGCTCACCAAAAGAGTGATCTTGCTGCAAATTGGTGCTGAGAATTAGGATTGGGAGAGAGACCGAGGTTTTGTGGCGTAAGTGCCAAAAGTTTTGGTGTGTGTTTAATTAGTACTGTCAGTGAGGTTCTGTTGTGTTTTTCAGGCCAAACAAATAGAATTGCAGTTCACTGTTGGTGAAGCTATCACCAGTGCTGCTGTGGGAACCAGCTCGGTGGCTGCACGTGATGCATGGACAGTCACAGAGGAGGAATATATCCCTCCTTCAGGTAGGCCCTCCTAATACATGGGCTGAGTTGAGGAATGTAAATTTTCATGGTTCTGGACTAACGCTTGTCTCCATAAGTTTATTGCTGTCATGTTTAATTTGTAATAGTAGAAGTGAGAGATATTTTGTGTTTGTTTATGTCTGTTCAGTGTTCTGCAATGCTGATTATATATGGGTTGTTTTACCTTTTCAAGTCCATCTGCTCAGAGAGTAGAAGACTTGACTTTGTGTGCTGTTTAAATAGCTTCTTGATGAAATCTAATTCATTGTCACTTGACACTGGACTTGTTTTATTTTTTCATTTTAGTTTGACACGTTGGGTTATTTTCAAGTTTAACACATACAGACCTTTCAAAATAGCATTTTGAAGCCTGCACTGGACAATAGGGTTATAAAATTAAATTACAAGTCTTTTTCCAACAACTTGGAGTGATATGATCGAGTGACATTTACATGCAGTAAATGGAGACATTTTATTTAAGGATTAAGATTCTGTACCCATTGAAATACAAGCATGACAAAATGCTAGCTTCCAAACAGACAGCTGTAAATATCAGCCTCAGACCTGCAAACAGGTGTTCTAATGTTGTGAGAGTGGTCTTAGATTTCCAGTGCACATGAAGCTGAGCATGTGCAGAAAGGGGTAGAAACCTAACCCTGCCATTGTTCCAGAAATTGAGTCCTAAAACAACAACAAAAAAAGTAGTGCACTGAGTCTTGCGATATGAGTGGTACCTCGTCTTGGCTACAGGCTATGAAACACTTTCCTGAAGTAATGTTAAGAGGACTCTATTCAGTGTTTCTATTAGGAGAAATACTTCCCCATTGACTCCAGAGAAGACTTTTCCTAAATAAGCAGAGATTAAGGTATCACCTGAATACTCATGGGCTGATTAGGTTTTTTATTGCCACTGCACATTATTGAAATTAAAAATGTCTGTGGTTGATTCTCGAGGCTCCATAACTCCTCTCCATTTTTCTTTCTTTCATATAGATTTGAAAGTGAATGATGTGGTTCCCTGGGTCCTAGACCTTATACTGACCAAGCACATTATCAGTCCCAACCCACACATTAGGCAGGCAGCTTGCATCTGGCTTCTATCGATGGTGAAGAAGCTGAGCACACACAAAGCAATTAAGGTAAGAAATATGCCCTTTCCTAACACTGGTTCCTTGTCCTTATTTTTGCTTCTCACCTCCTTTCTGTCCCATCCTTCCCTTTCACTTTAGTTGCCTCTTTTCCCCTGGTGTTGCTGCAGTCCTTACTGAGGTCTTTTTGAGACATGGATTATGTTTTATTACTATGGGAGCATACTAACTGGCAGATGAACGAGGCTGTTTGGCACCTCTGTAAACAAGTGACTTGCACTCAGATCAGGGTGAGCTTAGTGTAAATAGCTGTTGTAAGTTGAAGTGGCAGTACGTCTTCCCTTGGAAAGAAGAGGTTGGTGTCTATATAGTTTTTAGGATTTATTTTTGGAAAATATTAAAAGGAGCTCTAGGAATGGAAGAAGGGAGAGAACTAGATGGAATTCCTGGACTCATTCATTTAACAGAGTTTATTACTACTTTGGTACCTACATGCTTCATGTACTCTGTGTTTTTGGTGTGCTTTGATTAAAACCTTATGTTTAGGGTGCTTGTCTGTAGTGAGAGAGTGTAAAAGGTCCTATACAAGGACTCAGTAAAGCATTCCCAACCAAAATGTCCTCTCTCTGCAGAGGTACTACAGACTGCTATGTGACCATGTTACCATTTTGTGCTCTCAGGTAGTGATAAAGAACTTTGGGACAGTAAATGCTTTGCATATGTAAGCTGTTACATGTAAAACCTTGCCACATATTACACTTGTCTAAACAATGGACCTTGTGGGAAGTGGCAAAATCCACTAGTTTGGGGGTTGAAGATATCCTCAAACAGAGGATAGTCTCATCTGACTGCAAGCCAGATTTAGGACACGTATCTGCAATGTGTTAGACAAGGAAAATAAAATACATGGTTTACTAATGGCATGGTAGCCGTAAAAAGTTGGACAAATAACTGTTATCTTCTGTGAACTTTAGTCAGTCTGCTGCTTACCTCTCTGGAAAGGAGGGCAGTTCTTGTTGTAGGTGTAGCTCAAATAGGCAACTCCATTGATAGTCTCTCTTTATCTATTAGGGACTTGCCTTGAGACCAGACAAAGGATCCAAAACCTGAGATAAAAATAATATGCTTTTTTCTCATCTTGCAGTCTCATCTCAAGGATATTCAAAGTGCATTTGTTTCAATTCTGTCAGATAGTGATGGTAAGTACTATCATACCTTGGGTTGTGTCTTTTGGTGGGCATTTCACAGACAGAAAGTCACCTACACCCTCTCTGTCAAACAGCATTAAAAGATGACTGCAGAAATATCCCATTTCTGATGTAATAGGAATGATTTCTAGGCATTGCACATAGAATTAAGAAGCACAGGTTTTTTCTGTGCTTTGCTAACCGAGCACAAATCTTTTTCTGCATTTGCCACTTCAGATTGTAATAACAGAAACTGTTCAATGGTGCTACTTCCGCTCTGCTTTGGGCAGCAGCATGTGTATCACAGAGCTCTGCACGAACGGGAATTCTAAGCCTTCTTTAAGCAAGCAGATTTTGGCTTATAGGTTTACCCATGGCATTCATCAATATGTCCAAAATTCACTGAAGTTGAAGAGAACATTACAATTAACTTTGTGGGCTTCAGAGGCCAGCAGGCTGTCAGAATACTTAAGGCTCTTGGAACTCTCTCTGATATTTCAAAACCTGCAGTGACAATATTAACATGATGATGTCACCTAATTTGATGGGGGTTATGCCTTCAGAACAAATTGCTGCTTCAGAATGCAAAGTTTGTGTCTTGCCAGACTAGCTCTGCTCTAAAATGGAGAGCTGTGAACTGCAGCACAGAGCTCTATTTGCTATATTGTGATTTCTGTTGAATCTTGGTTTTGAAATTTGTGTGTTACTTGATTACATGCTTATCTTTCATTTTACTTTGTAAAATCTCTTGCAGAGCTTAGTCAAGATGTTGCTTCAAAAGGTCTTGGACTGATATATGAACTAGGGAGTGAGCAGGATCAGCAAGAGCTAGTCACCACACTCGTTGATACCCTTATGACTGGGAAAAGGTACAGTGAGCTCAGAACACTGTGAGAGAGTACTCTGAGCTATGTGTCTGATGGGAATAAAAATGTGCCTCTTGTGTGTGGAAAGAGATGTTTTGTGTCCAAGAACAAGCCATTATCCATATATACTCAGTGGGTCAAACTGGGACATTTCTTATTTCAGCTTAGGGCTTGTTGTGAGTGGAGTTGTTCTGGTTTTGTTCCATTCAACAAAGCTTCAAAATAATTATTTGGTCCTGATTCAAGCAGTTCAAATCAGTTGGGATTTAGTTAAGATTTCTACTTGCTGCATTGCGTAATTGCAAAGGACAGCAATATATTGCAGCAACTCTGCGTAATGTAAATCTTGCAAAAGTGGGGACTTGCTTGTGCCTGAAATGTACCTTTTACTAGGTTGTTAATGGTCGCTTGTCAGCTTTAGTGTGAAAAATACTGGTCTTACAGGATTCCTGGCTAGTAATTATATTGGTCAGTGGGAAATGCTCTTTAACAGCATATTCCTGTCTAACCTGGTGTGGATGTGGCCACTGTGAATGACAGAAACCTAGGCTGGGAATGTGGGGATCCAGTGGTGGTAAACGGGAAGAGATTAGATGAATGGAAATTGCATTTTTTCATTTTGAAATAGAGATTTGCTGTTCATTATACAGCTTGTGTATGGCTCCTTAACTTTACACGTTAAATGTTAATGAGATTCCTTGCAGTGTGTGTGACTTTGCCCACCCAATCTGTTCGGAACTGAAAGAATGGGAAGTTATATAAAGTTACATAGAGTTCATAAAGCAAAACATCAACTTTTTCTGTAGCATACAGTCCATTGAGGGGTAGAGTTTGGTAGAGCTAATGCTGGACCTTTTTTCTACCAGAGCCAAACAAGAGATGACTGGAGAAACTGTGGTGTTTCAGGGTGGCCTGAGCAAAACCCCAGATGGGTAAGTTTACTGACAGTCTCAGTGACAGAACACAGTCAGTGCTGAAACAGTATTCCCTCTGCTTCCTGGGCTTTTTGTTCCTTCTTGTCTTAAGTTATCATAACTATTTTCTTGTACTACAGATAGGATGTTCGCTTCTCTCTGCTTTAGGCTGTGATTTGCCTATAGCTTTAGCTATTATGGCATTTGTGTGGCTAAAAATAGTGACACTGCTTTCCTTTCTGCTTTCCAAAGTCAAGGCCTTTCTACCTACAAGGAGCTTTGTTCACTGGCTAGTGATCTCAATCAGCCAGACCTGGTGTACAAATTCATGAATCTGGCCAACCATCATGCCATGTGGAATTCTCGAAAGGTAATTTGCAGCTTTCATACCACTTCAGTTCCCACTGTGAACTCTGGAAACAGAAACTGCATTTCTCTAGCTGTGGTTATGTGACCTATGAATGTGGGAGCTATTTGTTGATGCTTTGGTGTCAGGTCCAATGCAAATTTACCAGCCTGAGAAACAAATTTAAGATTAGTTTAAATTCTTACAACAAAACATTGGTATCACAGGGTTCATATCATCCTACATTCCACTCTGAATCAGCTGTGATCCTTTCCTTTTACTTTTGAGTGTGCTTAGAGGCCAGTTCTTGATGTTTTTAAACAGTGAGATAATATTTTAAAAACTGGATGAATTTTCAGATGCCAGAGAAAGTGACCTGTGTTATGTAAAAAGGCAGAGCAAAAAGTGTTCAGCAACAAGTTGCTAAAAAGCCAGTCAACAATAAAATAGTTTAATCACTGTTTTAAAAAGAATCTTTTTTTAACTCAAATCTTGATATTTTAAAGCTACTGGGACATTTAAAAAAGCCAAAATACTACTGGATCAACCTCCTGCCAACAACATACCATCATAAATTTGAAGATTTTAAGTATAATTTTCAGAGCTTAAACTTGTGGACTTTTTCACTGGCTTCACATAAGTATGGAATAACTTTTGTGCCTGAGCAGGCAGTGTGTTTTCATGCAGAAGACCCAGGTAGCTGCATCTACTGTATTGCACCTTCTGTGCTTTTTCATGCTTGCTACCTGAGGCTTTGACTCTCTGGCAACACCACTTAGTGCAAAAAACAAGCCCCAGCATTAACTTTCATCCAAAGTTTGACAAGTCAGCATGTCTCTCAAGATTTCCTTCTCTTTGCACTGGGACTTCAGAATTCCTGACTCTTGTGGAATTTCACCAGCCAGGATCAGTCAAGAAAATCCAGTCAGCAACTGTAGGCTGAGCTTTGGCGTTTGAAGGATTTGCAGAATAATTTTAAATTGAAGGGGGTTTCTGGAAGTTGTGCTTCAAACCCCCACACAATAGCTAGGCAGTGCAAGCTGTTCAGGGCCTTGCAGATGATGCCTCCCTTTTCTTTATACTTTCTGCAACCTTTTGCTCCTCTCAGCAGTGGTCCTAACTGAGAGCATGTTTTCATTACCCTTCCTATTCTAGACTAACCCAGAGAGCACATCCTGTCCTGGAAATCCCTAGCATGGGGTTTTGGGTGGCAGCTTTTGACACAGCAAGTCAGGAAACATGAAGTCATTAGAGGCAGTCCCTGCACTGTATGGAGCAATTTCTTAGTGGGCTGTCCTGCCAAATCCCATGGGCCTTCACAGGCGAGTATCATTTCCACTGTGTTAGAATTGACAGTGGACTCAACAGTGTTGGAGAAGAAAAGAACATGGAAGAATACTTGAGTTAAAAGTAAATATGACAGATGAAAATGATAATTCCCAGAAATTTCAGGTTGTGGAGCTAAGGTAGAGTTGTTTTATTTTTTAAGTTCCTAAGTTATTCTAGTTCTTCTAAATGCAGCAGAGTTGTAGGGAAGCAGTGACTCACCCTCACCAGTTTTTCCAGGAAAGAATCTTTCAGAATAACATACTCAAATCTTTGTAGTTTTCATTCTCTACCACCACTTTTGCAGATTAGGTCAATCGGTATCTTGAAATGGAGGTTGGTGAGAAGGAAGTTTTGAAGTACTGTGTTGTCTGCTGAGTGTGATTTTATTCTTGAGAGCACTATGGTACTGTAGTACTGATGGGGAGCTAATTCTGGTGCCATTGTAGTCCTTACGATTTGGTCTAAATCTAAACTCTTGTCAGTCAGCTTTGCCACTAACTGTGGTGTGCCGAGGAGCAATAACTGAATGAACAAGCAGATTGTTTCAACAAATGCTCTTTTGTCATCATTTCAGGGAGCAGCTTTTGGTTTCAATGTGATAGCTGCCAAGGCTGGAGAGCAGCTGGCTCCATTTTTGCCCCAGCTTCTTCCTCGGCTCTACCGATACCAGTTTGACCCCAACCTGGGCATTCGACAGGCAATGATCAGCATTTGGAATGCCTTGGTCACTGACAAGTCGATGGTGAGTGAGCAACAAAGTGCAGAGTGGTGGGTTTGCTGGTAGCCAGCAGCATCTCAGAGATCCTCATGGGACGAGCTGCATCTTGTGAAAGGAGGGTCTGTGCAAAAAGGGGTGAGGTATTGTCCTTCAGAGAAAGAGGAACTTCGGTCCATGGATGACCTGGAGCATGTGCAGAGGTTTTGCACTGCCTCGTACATGTGAAAGGATATCTCAGACCTTGTTTGTGCAGCCGGTGTTAAAGTTTGTGATTTACTTTACTTAAAGTGGTGTCTTTTCACACTCCAGTATTGCTTTGATATTGCTTATGAGAAGCTCTTCAGGAATCCTTATGGCCTAAGATGCCCTTCTTAGAGTAAGATATGGTTCCTCAGTTTTTAAATGGGAGGATGCCCATGGGAAGAGGCTGTACATCAGTTTGAGGATAATGCCTCCCAGACAAGCTTCAGGAAAAAGAGATTCCCTCACTCTGACTCTGAAAGGCCTGGAATTGGGTTTGCAAATCTTTTCTCCTAGCAAAGCTGCTCTTACCATGAAGTCTTTTGTTCTGATCCCTCATCAAAGCACAACTGATTCTCCTATAAATAGATGTTTGGTTCTGCATCTAGACAGTTCAATTGATAAAGGACTGAGGGACTTTGCTCTTTTCTTATCGTCTCTGTCACAGTGTTAAGGCCTGAAGCAGTGCAGAGAAAGGCATGTTTAAAGCAAAAGCAAATCAGTAAGTTTGCATGGGGTCAGCTCTGGCAAGCATTAGTTCATCTGCTGTGGCTGAAAGTAGGCTGTATTGTCCAAAAGGACTTTTTTTTTTTTTTTTTACATAGTACAGAACAAGGATGCATGGTCCATGCTTGTTTAATGATTTTTTTTTTCCTTTTTTTAATAATAGGTTGATAAGTACATGAAGGAAATTCTTGAAGATTTGATCACTAACCTAACCAGCAGTCTGTGGAGGATCAGGGAATCCAGGTATTGCTAAGAAACATAACAGATTTTTCTTTGAACTATCTTTTTTTCTCTTCTTCACTGTAAACTTGTTAACCTGAAGAAGTTGAGGTGGGGAAGAGGACACATCTGTTCATCAGGATAGAGCCCAATCTTGCAGTCTGCATTGAAGTGTGGTACAATCTGTTTGCTCTATTGGGCCTGAAATTTTTTATTGCCTGTAGCTTGAGCATGATACTAAACAATGTTCTCTGAAGGAGGAGTTTTCTGGTCACAAAGTTCTTGCCTATCCTTGGACCTAAAATATTGCTTAACGTTAGAAAATATTGGCAGTCTGGCTATATATGTACTTGGCAGCAGGATGCCAGTCAGTATAGCATTTTTAATAAACTGCTTTTTGTTTAGAATGGTTTGTAGTTATGCTGTATTGAATATTTCCATTTTAATTTCAGTTCCAGACTTCAGACCGTTTTGTTTTGTTTTCATCCTGTACTTATAGAAATCTGAAATAATTTTGTAACTGTAATGTTTGCAATAGCAATTTCCACCACAGCATCCTTTCTCACTTGCTGTCACCTGTTTCAGATCTCACCTGACTGGCTGAATGGTTTTCTTCTCTGCCAAAGGAGATATTCTTGTGACAGATTTAGGGTTTGGGGAAAATAAGGAATGTGAAACAGTTCTGGGTTTTTTAACCATTTACTTATATTTATAAACATACCTCTGTATACACCTGTATCAAATAAGTACGCAATGTGAAGGAAATAAATTTCCTCGTTTGCAGCTGTCTGGCACTGAATGACTTACTGAGAGGAAGACCTTTGGATGACATTATAGACAAGCTTCCAGAGATCTGGGAAATCCTATTCAGAGTGCAAGATGACATTAAGGTAATGGAACCAATAATTAAACAGGAATGATCAAGCTCTGAGATGTTTAAAGAGAGGTTTTCTGAGAAGTCAAATTGAAGCCAATGAGAGTTGTGGGTATTAAGCAAACTAGAAATTCAGACCCCTTGAAATTAAGATTTCCACACTGCCTTAGAAATTCTTTGTGTATGTTTCTCATGGTTTTAAGTGTTGGGTTTTCATCCCTACTCTGCGTATTCTTGATGGTTCAGTGTTTTTCCTGGATATAAGAGAATTCCTAAGTATTTGCTTAACTCTCAAGTATAGAAACATTTATTCTGGGCTGCTTGTCTGCTCAAATGACTTGCATATATGAAGTTGGAGTCCTCAAGTCCTTCCAGGTTTGAGCTGCATTCTCTTTAGGTCCAAACTTCTCTGCTCAAGCTTAAGTAAGGCTGAGTTGTTTTCTAAAGTGTGCTGTGTACCAGAAAATTGCTTCCATACTGGTAGATTTAGTGCGTTCAGAAATGTTCATGGGCACTGAAACTAGCAGAGCAGTTTTGCCTCAGCACTAACGTGGTATATTAACCTCCTAAATAGAAAAACTGCCTTTTGGGAAGGGTCAAATTCCTGAATTTTACTTGGAAGTGGTTTAGGAAGTTCTACTTGTGGCAGGCCAGATTCTTTCCAAGAACATCCTAAGACATCACCAGTCCAGGTGATTGTGTTTCACTACCTGGGAATATTGCTAGATACTGCTTAATTCACCAGTACAAATAAAGAGTCTATTTGGTGGTGGTGTCCCATGCCACTAGAGCTGCACTAATTTTACTGTTTGCTTTTAGTCCATCTTTCTCTAGTCCTAGACGTTCTGTTGAGTAATGCATCACTAAGCAACAGGCATTATATTGAGGGGGTAAAGCATACCTAAAGCACTGTACACTTTTTGCAGTAGAAGGTTCTGTTGGGTTTTTGGGGGTTTGGGTTTTATTGTTTGTTTGGCATTTTCTTGTTTTGTGGTGTTGGTTTTTTTTGTTGTTTTTTTTTTTGAGAAGGACAACCAATAAAATAATATCACAGAGACAAATGTGAACAGAAGCACAGAGTACCTGGGGGTTTCAGGCAGGATTGTTAATGTTTTTGTCATTGAGTAGGCCAGACACTCAGACAAACCAAAGCCAACATTTCTTTGAAAGATACTATATTAAGTATTAACCATTAATATAGCCTTGTCAGTATTAGTGTTATTAACATGAATCATTCTATAGAAGATTTTAAAATAACAACAGATTGTTGACTTCTTTTTTAGGAGACTGTGCGAAAGGCAGCAGAACTAGCCCTAAAAACTTTAAGCAAGGTAAAATTCTGATTTCATCATTTGCGCGTGGAGATGTGTATGGTTTTGGTATCAGGTAATCATTCACTGTCATATCTGCAGGAGTGACCTGTTTACCATAGGCTGTTGTCTTGAAAAGATCTCTAGTATAAGGTGCAGCTGTCATAAACAGAACAGCCCTCTAAAAGCAATCATCATAAGCTTGACCACATATAATTCTGTACTTTTGTTGATGCTGGTGAAGTTCTGCTCCTTGAGAAGAATGCAATGTTAAGTTCTATACAACCAAAAGGATTTAGTGGGTTTTTTTCTTCTGATGCTCTTTTTTTCTCCACTTGGGGGTGGGATTTAAGGAAACCTCCTATAACTTCCAACAGTTGACCAAGGCCAGTTGATGTTGTTTACCAGGCCCAGTGGAACTTCACTGGTGTGAAACTAAGAAATCCAGTCAGGACTTCACTCTGGTGCTGTTACTGACAGAAGATTTTTGGGGTGTAGTACTCATAACTCTTAATATTTTGTTTGGAATTCCTCTGAAAAAGCAGTAGAAATGGAAACGGATCTTAAGAACTATGTTTGAAATCGCAGCCCTCACAATGCACGCAGCATTTCACCACTCATTTCATGCGTGGTGATCTGGGTCCCAAAACCTTGCTGCAATTACAGAATCTGTTCTGATCTGGGACTTACTGCTCTGCCTCATGGAATGGTTGAATTCATGTGGTTGAAATAGGCTGTCCTTCAACTGAGAGATCATTCGGTTCGTCTTTTCATCCAGATGCAGATCAAGGCCTGCTAGGCTCTGAATTAACCTTTTCTGGAAGCTGACCATACCTGAAACTCCTTTTAGGGGAGTGACTTAGGGCTTAAGTACCTCTTGGAGAGGAGAATATAGGTGTAACAGGGCCTGGGTCTGGCTGTGAGCAAATTGCTCTAGTAGCTGTTGTTGTCTTCTATCTGATGGAGAAAGTGCTTTAATGCAATCTGAGCAGGAGGTTTGTACATGGTTGCAGCACTGATTTTCCCCTGTCCCCAGGTCTGTGTGAAAATGTGTGATCCCTCTAAAGGAGCAGCAGGTCAGAAGACGATAGCTGTATTGCTCCCTTGCCTCCTAGACAAAGGAATAGTAAGCACAGTTGCTGAAGTCCGATCTCTCAGGTTAGTTTGACATCATGTAAGTTCCCTGGGGTTTGGGTCATGATTTGTCCCAAAGAGACACAGCTTATTCACCTGAATTGCAGAATGTTCTTTGTGTTTGAAGTGACCATTTTCTCCCCAAAACAGCTTTCCTGATGAGTGCTTTTCTCACTGAGTTCAAACAGCATCTCTGGGAAGTCTGCCTGTCCTTTGGGAGTATCTGGCCTCTCTGCAAATGCCCAGGTTCAGTTCACAGCAGGAAGTTCCTTTCTCCCTGTACAGCTGGCAAACTGATCTTCAAGCAGTTTGCTGTGCTTGAGGCTGTCCTTCAGGACTGGCTTGTCTCTTCTGCTTGTAAACAAAAAATCCCACAGTAGTTCTTGAAACCACCAGGTCTTATTTCATGACTGGTTGTGAGTAGTGATAGCTCACATCCCAGAGGTTGACTGCATTTGGTCACACTGTTCAAATACATCTGGCACCATGTAATGATGTCCCTTGATGTGTATGGACTTCTTATGCTTGTCACTTTGTAACCTTGTTTATTCCTTCATTTGCTTGAAGGACAAACAAGCTGGAAAATTGAGACCTGGAGTGTAGCCAGTCTTTGCAAAAACTCTTTTATTGAACATGGTTATCCAGGAAGGTTAAAAAGCTCCTAGCAAATTAGAGTGAATATTTCTTGAATTTTTTCATCCCTTTTGATGACATGAAAACCCTTTGTCAAAATGCAGCCTGAGAGATGTGATCAGTGTGAAACTGACAAGTGGATTTGAGCAGATCATTGTGATTTGTTTTTTGTTGGGCAGAGACAATGGATGGTCTCTGGGGTGACTTTGCCCAGAGTTTTTTTTTAAATGTAAAGATGTGTTATTTCTTCCTACACCTATCTGTAGTACTGCCTCTTTGCCCCATTCCCTTTGTGATACCCTGCCAAAGTAAGCAATCTCTGTGCAAAGCATTTCATCATTTGGAAGCTCAGGGCTAGGATATAATGTTGCTTAAGCAGAAAAAATACCCAGTTTTTGTTTGCAGGTACATTTATATTGGTGTATCTAAGATTTGGATTGGCCTTTTTGTTGGTACTGAATTAGAGCAGATCAGAAAGGTTTTTCAGCCAAGTCTCTGTGTTTCTCTGTTGACCTTCCCTTTGATCTTTTTCCAGTATTAACACTCTAGTGAAGATCAGTAAAAGTGCTGGGTCTATGCTGAAACCTCATGCACCAAAACTTATCCCAGCCCTGCTGGAATCCTTGAGTGTGTTGGAGCCTCAAGTCCTCAATTACTTGAGTCTTTCTGCCACGGATCAGGAGAAAGTAAGTGCAATATCTGGAATGCACTTGTGCTGTCAAACTTTGCTGCTTCTTTTTCCTAGGGGCTTGACTGTAGGACTTCATATAACACAAATCAGAAGTTGTGCCATAGCACTGTGGGCTGGTGTCCTTTAATCTCTCTCTAAGAGTCATATTAATCAGTAGCAGTCTTCTGGGAAAATGACTAAAACCCACTGTTCGGAAGCAAATACAGCTAATTTCATTGTGAGGAGGGAAAGTGATCAAACTGTGCCCTTTGCAAATGAGAAAGGAGTGAACAATAGGTCAGAGTGGGATTTTTTTCTCTTTATCCCTTTTTTTTCTTTTTTTCCCTCTTTTTGATTTTCTTGGGGAGGGGGAGGGCAGGGGGAGTGGATATTTTTGTTCTTTTTTTTCCATTTCCATGATGTCAGGAGTGAATGGTTTAGTTCCTGTACTCCAGCTATAACATTTGTCTGCCTCTGAAAGGAAGACATTTATAGTCTGTAGACATAATTACTTTCTGTCTGTATGCATCTGATATGGATTTTGATTTGAGTTTATGAAGTGGTCAGTTATAGCTTATGTTTCCCTTTCTACTGTTTTCATGTTGAATTTACACTTGGGTTTGGTTTTTTTCCTTTTTCTTCAGACTGCGATGGATAGTGCCAGACTTAGTGCTGTCAAGTCATCTCCCATGATGGAAACAATTAACATGGTAAGTACTTGATTCAGAAGGGTTCCAGTGTAAGGTATGGTGTAGGAGAAGAATAAGAATCAAAGTGGGAGCTTTACAGAATCCTCTTCAAAGTTCATTTTGTTATTACATCTCCACGTAGACATCTATCTACCTTCTTTTTCATGTACTGACTTCTCTCATCCTGTCACCACAACTTGTTCCTCAGATCAGTTGGCTCCATTTGAAGTCAGATGGATTGTTTCTATGCCTGAAGACCTGCCTGCTGTGATGAAGAAGACATCTTTCAAGTGCTTTTCTTTGGATGGGGGCTCAGCTGGTTCTGCATTATGCTAGCTGCCAGTTATTTTCATCTCTGACCCACAGTTCCACAACTAACTTCTCACCTGAGCCTCCAACCAAGGATAGTCATTGTTCTTAAGGCACAAAATACTGTCCAAGACTTGCCTCGTGGTCCTTACCTGGGCCTTTCCAGTGCTTTGATGGTGGAGATGTTTAGAGAAAATGCTGCTATCACTGAAAGCACTGTCAGCAGCTGGTGTTTGGCACCATAGTTCCCTGCTGCTGGAGGAGGAGTTGTTGATGCCCAGACACTGTGCTGTAGCGTCTGTCTAGGGTCTGTCTTGGCTGAGCTCCCTGCCCTCTGTAAGAGCCTGACCCGAAGAAAAAAAACCCTCTTTCCTGCTCAGGCATTGCACAGAGCCAGGGGCACGTGAGCAGGCAGGGCATGTGAGTGCTGAGCAAGTTTTAGAAGCACAGCCACCAGAACTATTCTTTGTTTCCTGTGCTTATGGAAAAGTAGCAACAGCAAGCCCTCCTGTGCATAACAGCATGTGGTGCTGCATTTTGGTGTCAGGTGGAGCACTCTATAAATAGTGTGTAAAGCAGCCAGGAGTGAAAGGCTCCATGTAAAAGTGTGCTCACTGCACCCTGCAGGCTGCCACAGCTGCCACTGTCCCTCCTCCAGGCCATGACACTGCCCTGCCAGCCCATGGGGAAGGGTTGTGCTGCCCTGATGAGTGCATGGGACTTCCTTGGGGAGGGGAGAGATAGCATGACTGAAGTAGTGTGAAGATGTTCCAGCTCATAAGCAACCTTCTTTCTGTTCCTCTGTATTCAGGGAGATTATGATGTAAATGGATTTCTCCACCATGCTGATGTAGGAGGGGGAAGTGACAGCTGATCTGACTTCTGAAGCTCAGAGAGGGTTACATTCAGTTGGTAATTGCTAGAGGATGAATCTCCCTCTGCTTATATTATGCTACACGGAGTGCTGGTTACATGAGGCTTTCTGTTTTCCGTAGTGACATTTTAGGCATAGGAGATTAGAAGTGATACCCAGTAACATCCCTCTTGTACCTTTGTCATTTATACCACTTGTTTGTCTTAACCTGTTTGAAACTGTCTTGACTAGTTTAATTTCATGGTCCAGTTTATATGTTACTGCTTCACAGTTCCAGACAGTTGGGGGAATTTGGAGGTTTGTCCTAAGATATGCATACCTTTGCATTTCTTTCCTTACCCAAAAGGACTTTTTGTCTTAGTGTGTTATTTTCAGCTTTTTAAACAGTTTGAGCAGGAGTATATTAGTTCCAGCAAATGATAATTTTAGCAGGGTCAGCTCAGCATAGAAGTGGAATAAGAGAATCTCCATGTAGTGGAAGCCACTTTGTGGTGCTTTTTCCCACCATGCAGCAAACTCTTGTGATTCAGCTGAAGACCAGCCTGCAGAACTGAGGCAGGCCTCAGCTGCAAGTAAACCAGCTTAAGTCTGCCACCATTACTCTTTTTTTTTTTTTTCCCCTCTGTCCCTTGCCTTTCTCTAGAGCTTGCAGTATTTGGATGTGTCTGTCCTGGGTGAGCTGGTTCCTCGGCTGTGTGAACTGATTAGAAGTGGAGTGGGCCTTGGCACAAAGGTATGTCTTTGATTTTAGTAGTTCATTTGGAAATGGAAAGGGGAACACACAGGAGTGTCAGTGTAAATACACTTCTTTTGACTGTCTCTCTGAAACTGACACCTTGGGCTCATTCATACTTTTTCTGAATGTGTGCTGCCTTAATAGCCCCTGGGCTACATGGCTTTTGTGCTCTGTGACACAGGCATTGTCATGGTTTGAGGGCAACTGAGCATCACGCAACCATTCACTCACCCCTTCACCCCAGCACTGGGAAGGAGAAAAATTAATTAAAAGGCTCAGGAATGGAGATAAGGACAGAGAGGGGTTGCTCACCCATTAATGGTCACAGGCAAAAGACAGGCTCCTTAGGGGAAGAAAAAGGACATAATTTCAATTCAAACAATAAGGATAACAACACTTAGAGTGGGACAGTGAGAAACATTACTACATCTTAACACCTCCCCCCACCCCTCCCTTCTTCCCGAGTTCAGCTTTGTTCCTGATATCTTTACCTCCTCCCCAGGGTCAGGGGATGGGGGGTGCAGTCAGTTCATTGCTTCTTCCTCCCAGGTGGGGCTGAAGCTCTCCTCTGCATTCTTCCCCCTGCTCCACTGGCATCCCTCTCACGGGAGACAGTCCTCCACAACCTGTCTCCGCCGTGAGTCCTCCACACGGGATGCGTTCTGCTCGAAATGCTCCAGTGTGTGTCACCCCCACGTGTTTCAGTCCTCCCAGTGCTGAACTACAACAGTGGGGGCTGCTTCTTCCCACAGAGTCCCGGGGATCCTCCACAGGCCGCAGGCGAGTCTCTGCTCCTCCGGCAACCTCCGTGGGTGCGGGGGGGGTGGCCCTGCCCTCTCACCACAGGATACAGGGAGTCTCCATGCTCCAGCACACCTCTCCCCCTTCCTAGCCTTGGTGTTTGCAGTCCTGTAATTCCTTCTCAGTCCTGCCCTGCTCCCAGATTCCCCTTCTTAAATACGTTATCACAGAGGCACAGCCACCATCACTAATTGCCTCAGCCTTGGCCAGAGGTGGATCCCACTTGGAGCTGGGGAGCTTTGAGAAGCTTCTCACAGGCCACTGTAGTAACCCGCACTACCAAAAACCCCACCACACACACCCAGAACATGAGTGCAGAATGTTGTCCTTGAGCACTCTGAATCTTCCAGGACCATCTATCCTGAGCATGGGTCTTGGTAACTTTCTTAACTTCCTATTTCAATTCTTGTCATTCATTTGTTACAAACTGGTTTTCTGCTTCTGCCCTTGGCTCCCAGCTTATCAGAGGAGAGGCTCAGTAGGCCTAGATCATTTAATACAATTGCATATAATGCTGCAGCAAGTATTAACAGTAATAACCATAGGCTAATATTGTTTAATCTTAACTTTGTTTTCCCTTGCAATCTTCTAGGGAGGCTGTGCCAGCGTAATTGTGTCATTAACCACACAGTGTCCTCAGGACTTAACACCTTATTCAGGTAAGGTTTGTTTCTAGTGTCAAGGTTTTAAAGGTGCTTATTGTAGCTGTTCTGTAGGTAGTATTTCCTCCCTGTTGCCCTTGATTTTATTACAGGAATGATCTTTATGTGCGTGTTTTCCTTAGACAGCTGTTTGAAGTTGCCTTGTGCATATGGGACTGGTGTGCTGGGGATGTTAAATACCTTACCAAGTTAGAAGAGGCAAAGAAAAGAGTTGAGGGCATTTGCTAGCGCCCAGGAGGAACAGGCAGAAAGATCTAGACTTCCTTGGAGCAGACTAACAATGTCTGTGTTAGTGCAGCACTGTCAATAAGCATTTGTTGCTTCAACTTGAGCTATGGGAGGACCATAAACAGGGACGTTGCCTCCTTGGATCTTAGTCTTCTTTACAATTTATTAGGATTTGATAGTAGGAGGAAGGTCACCTTTCTGATGCAAAATAGAAGTAAAGCTGAAAGCACAATCAGCTGGGGTGCCGATGTACAGGAACATTATCAGTCAAGGTGTGCAGGCTGAGGCTGACAAAACACTAGCCTCTGATGAGCACTGCTGTCTTATGCTGTGCAGTTTAAACATAAGGACCAGACAGGCCTATAACCCTGCAAACATATGATGAGGAAAAATGCATAAATTCAGACAATATAATGAAATACAGGCTACTTTAATTCTTGCCACAGCAATAAAAACATGATACTTTTGATAAAGCAAAGTCTCTTCCAACAGGCAAACTTATGAGTGCTTTACTTAGTGGCCTGACTGATCGCAACAGCGTGGTACAGAAATCTTTTGCCTTTGCTATGGGGCATCTAGTCCGGGTGAGTTGGGACTTGAGATGGTTTTAGGTTTTATTTTGCTTTTTTGTTGTTGGGGCTTTTTTAAAGTGTTTGAGTGATTTGAGTCTCTTCTATGTTACAGACTTCCCGTGACAGTAGCACTGAGAAGCTGCTGCATAAACTCAGCAGTTGGTACATGGAGAAGGAAGGTATGTTGCTTTTGGGGTGTTCTGTTATGGAATATGGGGTGTTCTGTTATGGAATATGGTGCATAAAAATTTCTTGATGACAGCATAATCTGGTAAAGAAACATTTCTGTATTGTGATGCTTGTTTTTGCTGACCAAATAATCCCAATGCATCACTATACATACAATGCTGTGCATTACTCTGCTTCCCAAGAGGCAGACTAAGCTGTTAAAGGAAAATCCTGCTTCCCTGTCGTAACATATGATTGTTTTGCTTCTTCAGAGCCAGTTTACAGAGCAGGCTGTGCTTTAACTGTGCATGCTATGGGACGCTACAGTCCAGATGTAGTGAAGAACCATGCCAAACATGTGCTCCCATTGGCTTTTCTTGGTATGCACGAGGTTCCTGATGAAGAGAAAGGAGAGAAAGAGAATTCTACTCTATGGACTGAAGTTTGGCAGGAAAATGTACCTGGTAAGTTGCATTGAGAGTAGCAAAAGCTTTCTGGGTAACTTGAGGCAAGAATATCATGCTCTCTGGAAATCCGTTTTGGAAATAGAGAGTTCTCATAGAAAGAAATTTGGGAAACTTGTTTCCATTTTCTTCCTTGCTGAAGATGTCCTGTGTGAGTTTTGGCGGGTTAGCATCTCTGTGGCTATTTAAAATAATTAGCAAGATGATTGCTGAGGATACACAGACACAGTCAGGAGAAGTATTTTAAGATTGTAAGGCACTGAATGCCACTGTAATATGCCCTGGTCGTGACGCAGATAGCTGGACATCTTTGAAAATTTTGATGTCAGTCTTTTAGGGCTGCTGCACACTCAGAAGTTACAGGAGACTTTGGCCAGTATCTTGAGGTGGAGACCTTTCTGGTGAGGTCTGTGATTTTATTTTCAGTGAGTGTGCTATAAAAGGGCTATTTTGCAGTGATTTCTGTCCGGAGAGGGAGATCTGAGTGCACAGTGCAGTGGTGTTGCTGGCTCCTTCTCTGACCTGAATTCAGATCTGGTTCCTCAGTCACCAGATTACTTTTCTGGTTTGGGAAAGGAGATGCAGATAGGTTTTCCAGTGACTGGGTCTTACAAAAAACCCACAAAGTTATATTCATCAGAAACAGACTAGCATGGTGTCTAGTGTCTGCCATATGGAAGGACTGAGATGAGCTCTGGATATATGCTAAAGATTTTACTAGGAAGCACCTAGAAAACAGAACCCATCTCAGTCAGCCTGGGAGGAATTATTCCTCCCTTTGCCTGAAGTAGACCCTGCTGATATGTTTCATTGGCACAAAAAAAAAAATCTATAACTTCTTTTGCTTTTTTTTTTTTTCTTTAATAAGATCAGATTTTTATTTGCTTTGTGGCAAAACTAGAGCTTTCCTCTGTGTGGTTCGCAGGTACTCAGGGTGGCATCAGGCTATATATGCAGGAGTTGATAACCATAACCCAGAAGGCTCTGCAGTCCCAGTCCTGGAAGATGAAAGCCCAGGGAGCAGCTGCCATGGCATCAATTGCCAAACAGACAGGCGCCCTTGTACCACCGCATCTGGGAGTAGTGCTCTCTGCACTGCTGCAAGGCCTGCCGGGGAGAACCTGGACTGGGAAGGTAAAAAAGGAGCTGGCACCTCGTGAGCACCAGCATATGCAGCCCTTGAGACAGGAAATGCCATGTTCTGTGCTGCAGAGCAGCATGTGTAGGAGCTCCGGCTTAGGGAGTCTGCCTTTTGCCCTGCATTTTGCAGGTACAAAAATGACAGGGAAGGTAAATGGGTGGAATTCAGATCGCTTTAGGAGCTGGGTTCCCACTTAGACTGCTTTCACTGCAGCATGTTCTAGACTTGAGGGATACTAGCTTGTGCTGAGAGGCGCTGCAAGGCCCCTTCCCACTGCCAGTTCAGGGCAGATGGAAAGCCAGGTCTTCTGCAGGCTCTACAGCAGGAGTGCAGGAGCCAGATTTTGCTTCTCTGGGCTGGTGTCATAGGCATATTTCCCCACTACCTCTCACAGCGGAGTACAGAGGTTTCCCCTCTGCGACAGGACTGTACCATTTGGCTGTGCAGCATTTCTCAGTGGTATCTGTTTTACTTATTGCAGGAGGAGCTGTTAAAGGCCATTGCCAGTGTCGTCTCTGCATGCCAGTAAGTGTCTCGAAGGAGCTGGTACTCTTAGGGTCTAGGATCTCAAAAAGGAGGTTGTTGCACAGTGTTGTTGCCTTTCTGGTGCTAAGAAGACTCTAGAAACTTGTGAACAGCATCCTGATCTCCTATCAGCATGTGAGGAGTCTCTCTCCACTCTGCTTGTCAATCTGTAGATCATGGGTGAGAGCTGGGAGGGGCAAGTGATGCTTCAGAGGGACCCGCAGAGGTGAATGGTTGATTTAGGGCAAGGAAGAGGATGTAGAGAGTCCAGAATTGCCAAGGAGAAAGAAGAGACTAAGGGGAAGGATGGAAACCTTAAAGAGAAAAGAGAGGAAAAGGTAGAAGAGTGAGAGGGGAAAGTGCATTGGAAATATATGAAGAAAGACAGGAAAGAAAAACAGGATGAACAGACAAGGTAACAAGGTAAGAGCAAAGAACACTAGGGTGTAACCGGTTACAAGTGTTGGTAGGCAACCCTGTGCCCAGACACAGGAATTGCTTCCTATCTACGGGAAAAGTGGTGTTTGGGAAGGGCTTAATGTGGGTCTGATAGTTTATGTGTGCCTTGTGTTTCAGTGCAGAGCTGCAGAAGTCAGTGCCTGGCCAGCCCACTGTCAGTGATATAGTCCAGGCTGTCCTGAAAGAATGTCGGAAAGAGAACTTGAAGTATAAGATGGTGGCACTATGCTGTGCAGCTGGGGTGCTGCAGGCAACAAAGGAAGACCGGTTCCAGGAGCTGGCAGATATCATCTTTCCAATGATAAAGAAGGTGACAGTTCAGCTTCTTGAGTTTTCCCTCTTTCAAAGCAAAACATCCAAGTGGCACCAGTCCAGCTGATGCTGGATGTGCACCAGGCTTTGGCCCAGAAGGCTGCTGGTGTGAGGAATACCCCACACTCAGATCCTTGAGGGCCTGAATACCAGACTGTTGGTGAGCCCTGGGGGCTTGTGCAAGTTCTGCCCAAATTCTGAATTAGCCCAAATGTTCTCTAGGAAGAGTCCTTCCTGTGGTGTCCATCACTGCCCCAATACAGCATTAAAAGGGAATTCCTGGCTGCTCTACAGGCAGCAAGAGACTCCAAAGAAGCTGTGTAGAGTGCTGTTTAGTATCTGCAGTGCTTCACAGCTCTGCCAGTGGGGCTCATACAGCACAGGCAGATGTTTGGATGCAAGGCCAGGGAGCCTGCTGTGCACCTCTGCAGGCCTGTGCTAGAACCAGAGCTACCACTGGTCCAGGGGGCCTGTGCTCCACCTGTACGGGGGCACTGACTGTGAGGGAAGGCTGCGTCGTGCTGAAGTGTGTGGCTAGCCTGCCCTCATCCTTCTGTCAATCACACCTACCCCCCACCATTGTCCCTGCAGAACTCGCTTGAGAGCATGGGCATGGGTTTGCCACAGCATGTTGAAGAGGATGATGACATGAGGGAGAAAGAGGTGCAGATGGAGTCCCTGATCTGTGCCTTCGAGACCCTGGGCAAAGCCTGGCCAAGGAGCCCGGAGACACAGCGTAAGTCAGCTAATGGTGGGCAGAGCAAACTTCCTTGGCTCAAACTGTTTCCTCTTGAAATAAAAAGGGGAAGGACAGAGGGATGCAGAGGTCATGTGGGGTATGGGGAGGCTTTTGCGGAGATGCAGGATCTCACTGCCTACAGTTTGCAGGATCTTCAGTGAGAAAGCTGCCTAAACAACTTTCCCGCAGAGTAGCCCATCCTTGGGGAAATTCCTTTAGTGTTGTCTTAAATTTACTTTACTAAACTGTTCTGAGTTTGTAGAGACATGCAGGATGCCCAAGGTGACCTGCCTAATCTAAAGCAGCCTAGTTCTGCTGCTCGCATTTGTGTTTGCATCAAAAGTGGTACAAGGTGAAGGAGCTAAATATATCTGAAAAGTAACACATTGCTTTTATTAGCATGCCAGAATGTGTAATGCAGCTGTTTATCTTCCAGTGTTTGTTAACAAGAGTGTTGATGTGGTGAAGATTTTCAGAGTCACTTGTTACAGGATGTATAGTCCTTTGCAGTGACTAGCTTGATGTCACTTGTAGAGGAGCACATGGAACACCTAGGAGACAGCAGGAAGTGTTTTGTTCTGACTTTCCCCATGGTAACAGAGCTACACTCTTACCTTCCTTGTAGGCTGCTATCGCCAGGAGTTTTGCAAGTTAATGTGTGACCGTCTGAAACTCAGCACATGGAAAGTGCAGCTTGGAGTGCTACAAGCCATGAATGCCTACTTTCAAGGGTAATTCTCCTTTCTACAGTCCACTTCAATGATGTTTCTTTTCTTTGTTGCTTCAAACTGTTAAGTGAAATTGAGGATGACACTGGACTTTGGGTGGAAGTTGAACAGTCTTCTGTACCAGGGATGCAGGGTGTCTTGACAGTTTTTTGCATTTGACAGGCTAATGCTGTTTGAAGAGGAGCACTCAGACCCAGTGGCTTTGACAGAAATACTGTTGGAAACCTGTTCATCTATCACCCATTCTTTAGGTAAATGGACTTCTGGTTTGTGGTTGATGATGAACAACTTGTTAATAAATTCCTCCTCTGGGAGTTGGCTGGTAGAGGAAGTGCAGAATAAGCATAAGATCTCAGAGGTAACATTTTGTTCTTCCATGCACTGCGCTGTGATAATTCTGGTGTTGCAGTAGCTGTTAGACAGCTACGCAGGGTGCTGTACACAGAGAATTAATTCCTTTGGTGCAAGAGAGCTTTGAAAGGGAAGAGGCAGACAGCAGACTCTGCACAACCTCTCAGGAGTGCAAACCAGAAAAGTAGTAATTTTCTCTATGCAGAAGATGGATCCCACCTAGTCAAGCTGTGACTGATTTAATGAAACACAAGTTTTGCTTTTCCACAATTCAGACTTCTTGGATGCATACATATTGGAGAGACCCAAAATTTTCTCAGCCAGTGCATGAAGTTTGAAGGCTTTGAGGCAGTTTGTGCTCTGCCTGAGCAGAGCACCCATGGGGATATAAGTGCTACCTATTAAATGTTGATAGTTGTGGGGCTGTTTATTACTTTGGTACTGTTCCCACTGGTCCTGTGACTGTAACAGTGCTCCAGGTCTCCTCATACCTGAATGTGGTTCTTGTTTCTGGAATACTGAAAGGCAGCACCTCCTGCAGAGCTAGCTACCAATCCAGACAGCACTCTGGGGAAAGTTTAACTCAGTCCTCCTGGAATAAGTCTTTAACAAGATTTGGTCTCTCAGGAGACCAACTTTTTTGTGACAAGCTTGTGCTAGATGGCATAGGCTTTATGTACCCTCACTTAATGATACTTGTTAAAATTTAAGTGGTTTATAGCCATTACAACTCACCAAAAGAACAGTCTGTTACGCACAGAAGTTGTCTGTGATCACATTGCAGCGATGTTCCCTTTCAGTATGTGTGAAGAACAGTAGCGCTGTGGTAATAGCAGAGGCGATGTGCAAGGTTTAGTAAATGTCAGCCTCTAGTTGGTCCCTTTCTGACATTCAAATGTGTCTAATTGGGGAGCACTGCAGACTGCCAGCACAAACGAGCTCAGTGAGCTGTGCTAACAAAAGTGGAGACCACAGTGGTGACTGCTCTTTATACAGTTACCGTGCCTTTGGTTCTCATGGTGGTTGTGGGGTTTTCTGTTTTTTAAATCCTTTAGAAAACAAAAGCTACACATCCATAAGAACAGAAGCTTTGTCTGTGATACAACTGCTGTTCACCAAACTGCAAGGTGAGACTTTTTACTTGCCACTTAGGGAGAGCCTCTGTCTGGTAAAGAAGGCAGCTGTCTGTGTGGCCTGGAGAGATGGCGTTACCTTCTGCTTGCAGCACAGAGTGCTGTTGGGGTGGTTGGGACTTGGAGTTCAGTGCTTCGTGACTCAGGGAAACTTGGAGAGGGCTTAAAGTTACTGTAGATAAAGTCAAGGTCTAAACTACCATTGGGTACTTCTTGGGTGAGGAGGGTCCCAGGGAGAGCACACAGGACTGTGTGTAGTCAGGTTTTGCATTATGTGCAAGCTCCATGCAGGGGAGAGCTCCTGTTTGTGCAGAAGAGTAATTTTTTTACCCTCCTAGTGCAAAGTTATTTTCAGATTTAAGCCTTGCAGAATATACTTCAGAGAATGAGTCTACTTCAGTCTCAAGGTCATATATGTCTGTAAGCAAAAGTTTCCTTCAGATTTCTGTCATGTACTTTGTCTCCTTTATTCTAGCAAAAATCTTCTTGCATTAAATTAAGCAATTGTGCAGTAAGAAACATTTGGTTCCTTAGGCCCTTGTTTTCACACATTACAGGTTTAGACAATCAAGCCTAGCCTAAATAGGTATAACTACTCCCTGTGCAGGAAGCAGCATATGCACATGAAAGTCCAGTTGAATTTGCCTCCTTCTGGAAGAGCAGTACAG
Organism: Athene cunicularia; assembly: GCF_003259725.1. Lineage (NCBI taxonomy): Eukaryota > Metazoa > Chordata > Aves > Strigiformes > Strigidae > Athene > Athene cunicularia. Next base: position 6,931,350 of record NW_020799144.1, on the reverse strand, counting down.
GCTGCGAGTAAAATGTTACAGACATCACTCAGCCTGTCTGGGGATGGAGGTGGTCTCTTGGGTTTTGTGGCATTTTGTGGTATTCATGTCCAGTGTCTGTCTGTCTGTCTTTACACAGAAGCTCAACAGTGGGAGAGCCTGACATCAGAAAGCAGAGAGCTCCTCATTCGTTCACTGTCTACAATGGCATTAGATAGCAGACCTGAGCTACAAGAGAAGGCATTGATATTGAAGAAAACACTTGAAAATCTTGACTAAGTTGTAAAACACAAAGTGCCATGTAAAACAAAAACAAGTGCAGTGGTCTGAAAACCAAGTGGGAAAATGATTACTCTGTAACATGCATCATTCCTGGCCAAAATAAAATATGCCTTAAATTCTTTTCCCCGTTAATGTTATTTTTACTCTTTTTGAGTTGGTGGTTAGTTGTTTTATCAGTAAATACCTCTAATGATCTGCCCTAGAATGCTTATGAGTATGCAACTGAAAAAATGTTGAGGGCAAGATGCATTTTTTTCCTTTAAATCGGCAAAAGAATGTTACTCAGATCCCCTTTGTCCGTCAAAGGAATTGTTGAAAAACCACCAGCACAGGAAGTGAAAAGTTCATTTGATTTTCACTGGCGTTGTGGGTGGAGATCTGTTACCTGGTGTCTGAACAGTAAACCTTTGGGACTCTGCAGTAGAGCTGGCGTTGGTTATCTATAAAGAATGAAATGCTTCCCATGATGAAGCCTGTGTTAAACTCCTGTGGCTTCCCCGGGGCAGGGTTTCATCTGACACCCACCTTTGCATCTGCTTGCTCCTCCCTTGCAGCCTGTTGTCTGTGAGTTATGAAAGGCAGAGTACTGTTAACCTCCTCCTCTGACCTCAGCATGGATTGGCCAAGACTATGCCTTCCCCAGCTAGCAACCTTGGCCTCCCAAACTTTAAATGAGAACTTTTTTTCCTCAAAGGATGCACAAGAGAGCACTTTACTGAGCTGTGTGGGACAAAGTTGGGCCAAGTTGATGCCCATGTGGAACACTGCTCTTCTCAAAATTGTTTTGCATGGACACTCACTCTTCAGCTGCAGGAAAATAAAAAAAAGGAAAACAATCTTTTCTAGATATGTTTTTGAAGAGTGTTCAAAGTTTGCAATGACACGTTTTTTTAATAGTGGTAATGTTTTATTCCCTTCCTGTTCGTAACCCTGTTCTTGCTTTGGACACCTGTAATGATTTAGACTTGTCAATATTTGTAAGAAACTGAATCATCTGTCATTTCTCAGCAGCCCAAGTCATGCTGGTTTCTAGCAAATAATTTTTAATTTGCACTTAAGAAAATTATATCTGCATTAATGTGGAGTAAAATTGCTATATGATGATGTGGCCATGCTGCCTGTCTTCTTTTCTTTGCCCTCCTCAGATAAAAGACAAACTTGACCACTATAGCAACAGACTTCCAATTGTGTAAAGTTAGCACTGCACCATAATCTGACCAGTATGTGTACAGCTTTTTGGGGATAAATGCTTTGCTGATGGTGAAATAAAATCATTAGTGTGGGCAATATCATGTCCATGGCTTTCAGCATAGGAAGGCTTGTTTCTTTGTTCTTACAGTCTGCAGCTCCTTTCAGATGTGACCTGTTAGGACGAGGATTGCTCAGATAACTTCATGTTTCCTCCACACCCATTTATTCAGAATCAGGTATGCAGTACCTACTTTTCCCTCAGGTGCCATTTCCCATTCAGTGTTTTCTGGTACTGTAACAATCTCGTTGTCTGACGTGCTCTCCATGGGAAGGGAAGAATGTCATTTGTGCATGCCTGGTAAGAAAATGTCAGCTAGAAATGGGTAGAGCTGTCCCACTGTGGCTCTCGTGTAGCAGAAACCTCAGCAAGCACTATTGCATTGTACACTAGAACTGGTCAGTGGGCAACTCCTTGGTGCTGGGAGCTGGTGCTATAACATTTTGATTTACACCTTGTTGCAGGGAGCTGCTCTTCGTTTACATGTAGTTTGAACTATTGAGCACAGTGTACATTTTAAAATTTTACTGGGTAAATCACTTTGCAGTATCTTTAAAAACTTGCTTACCATGACATGTGGTGTCATGAGTGCTTTTTTTTGTATTAGATGAATATTACCAGTGATGCTTTGCTGTAGCAGTTCCTTGTCTGACTTGGGTTTTTTTCCATATTGGTGAGTGACAGTAACAGAAAAGTAAGAGCCTCCATGTCTCTTCTACTGTGAGTTTTCACTGTGGACTGGAGCATTCAGAGGCAATGTCTAATACGGTCAAAGGACCGTTAAGTAGAATAACTGTAATCATTGTCAATAGCAACCTGAGTTTCTCTATTGGGGATTTACACTAGAGGGAAGAGCGTATTCTAGGAACTCAACAAACAGCTGGATTAACAACTCCGGCCAAGTGTTAGGAAGGTTAGAGATGATACAACACTTTGAATCACAAAGCAATATGTCTTTCTTGTGATTACAGAACAGATTTAGAGCTCCTCTCTAAAGCACGTGCCTATACACAAAACCTACCTGTACAAAAGTTAATTCAGTCAGAGGTTTGATTTCTATCCCCCTCACATTTGTAAACTTGACAGGATTTAAAAAAAAAAAAAAAATAGATGTGGCCTTCCTAGAGTTTTTCCTCTAAAAGTGATTGCACTATGTAAAACACACTGTACTTTGCCCAGCATGGGCATTTCTTGTGCTGCTGCAATGCTTTGTATACCTGGAGTGCAGTGTGCAGACTTGAATCTAGCACTCACATTCTGACCTACAAGCTGTTGCTTAAATGGATGTATATTGAGAAAAGTTTTCTAATGTTGCAAGATCTCCATCAAGTTCACTGCAATCTGTACTGTCAAAGTATGTGAATGGTCTGACTGAAAGAAAACCCTCCTGCTTACCAAAAAGTTAAAATTAAATAAAAGCTGCATGACCTGTTCTTCCAAGTGAGTGGTAGTGTTTTTTTTATCCCACTGTGGCTATTTTACAGTATTCTTGTGTTCCAAATTCAGAGTGCCTTTGTGTTCTGTGCTGACCTCCCTGCCCTCAGGCCACTCGCCCAGCCTCCAGCACTTGGTCTGCGGCATCAGCTGCTTGGAGTGAGGGTGGCTGTTACAGATGACAGCGGCAGGTAGGAGGAAATATGAATTTGTTTGAGCCAACAGCTTGGTCTTGCATCCAGGCAGTGTTATGGGATGTGTGTATCTATTACATATAGATAAAAAAAATCCATATGGAATATAACTATATATGTAAAATGATATAAAAATATATATATAAAATATATAAAAATTATAACTATAACTATATATGTAAAACTATTTATTTCAATAAAAGTATTTCCAAACTATTCCAACCATAGACACATCCTAATAGATAATAGTACAGGCAAATTTAATAAAATGCAGATGTGACTTGAAAGACATAAAAGCATATTTAACTATTTCAAGGTTAACAAAGAATATTTCAGAGTTTCTTCCTGGCCTAGCTACAGACTGGGAAGAGGATACTTAAAAGAGCTGCTACTGAAGAGCCAGCGGAGAATTTTCCTGGTTATGCAGGTCCTCTTTTGTCACTTACGTGATTTCTGGGCTTCCTCAGCTTCCTTGAGACAATTTTTTCTGCCTTGAAGCTGTTTGTATCTTCTAACAGTGGATATACCATCCACAAACATAGTTCTGTAGAGGACGTTTGCATTGGTAAACATCCCATCCTTCAAGGACACCACAATAAACTAAAACAAAGCAGAAAGCTTGAAGTAAATACTGCCATCCAAATAAAGACTTTAAACAACTTTGGAAAAGGCTTCTAAAAAGAGGATTCTTTCACTTTATTTGACCAATACCTTGGTGGTAATTCTTCACAAAATACTCTAAACATAACTGAAGGCCAACAGATGTGCTAAGTAGGTTAACATACACCCACAGGCCAGACATTTTCTGGTGCTAACAATATGGCCACAATACAGAATACCTGTTCATGGTGCATCAATCCCTAGAAAAAGTGTTGCTGTGAATTGCAAGAATGCAGGATCTTTCATAGTCTAAAGATAGTGCTCAAATTATTTTACAATACTGCTAACAAATGTTTCACTCCTCTCGTAATTTGGAAAAGTTATGTCCTACCACCAAATGGAGACAGGTACTGCCTTTCACCTCACAGTATTAAGTTTCTTCAATTCTACAGATTTTTTCATGCACAGGCCACAGTGATACAGAGATTCTTTCCACCAGTGCCTAGCTTATTTCAAAAGGGTCCAAAATATTCTTAAAGCTCAGGATAAAGAACTAGCAAAAACCAAAATTCAAGATGCAGGTCATGCCTGAAATTGATCATATCACAGATACTCTTCCTATTACTAGCTGTTTTTTAGCCACTGCAGCAACAGTTTATATTCAAATGTAATGCTTAGAAATTTCAGTTGCTGTATCTAGTGTAACTTCCAGTTGAAACAATTAAGAAATACAACACACATTTCTGGAATAAAATACTTGAACAGCTGAGACTCCTCAGTGGCAGACTGCCTCTGAAAATAATGAAGTGTATAAATAGATGATCACAATAGTATCAAAAACATACCTGGGACTGTTTGAAATGAGTATTAAGCATCCGCCCAATATTCTCAGTATGAGAGAGATCAAGGGCCGCATCCACTTCATCCAAGATATAAATTGGGGCAGGTTTGAAGAGGAGTATGGCTAAGATCAAGGACAAGGCCACCAATGATCTAATACAGAGAACAAGAAAGTTATGTTCTATCCTCCTGTTTGAGAGGCTTTGCCTTACGAAAACAATTGTTCAGTAATAGCAAAATGCTCTGTGAAAAGCAGATTTCTGCTATGAGTTCTGAAGAGACAGAATGGTAGCTTCTGCCACAACTTTCAATTTCAAAGCCTTCTGCCAGAAATGGCAAATATTACTTTTTTTATCAAAAGATCAGGTTAGTTGTGCGATGATATTTAAATGCTGTTGCTTTACGTATTTTCAATTCTGAGATTTGCAGTGCTGTTTTTCAATGTACAGTTCTTGAAGCATTCTGTCCTTCAGAAAGTTCTGTATCACTGTCTCGCCACTTCCTAAATTCTGTTTCTATTTTTCAATTTGTTAAGATTTTTCCTTAGAAGTTGCAAAGAAGTACAGACCTTACAGTCATTGTAATCACTGGAGAAGAAAATTGTCACCATGACACTACTTCAACACCAGGGAAGAACTTGTCTGTGTAGACTTTTGAGGTTACAACTGAAAGGCTGAAGCATTTAAATCAGCAGTACCTCAGTACTACCTAGAGTTAACTGCAGTTTCCTCACCACTCCAACTGTCATTTCTCCACGGAGAAAAATCTTGTTTGTTACCATATACCAAGTCATGCATTGTTCTAAGTCAGATGCCTCTTTGAGATTAAGTAAACTAATAATGCTTTCAATATTAAGTCAGGTTGGAAGAAGTCCCTTTAAAAAAAAGGGACTTCTAGGGAAAAGATTTTTTTTTCTAGGGAAAAGTAATTTTTTGCTTTTTTGAACTATAAAAAGCTTGACATATCCATACACAACTGCAATGGAAAACAAACAAAAAACCCACAAAGTTCACCAACCTTTGTCCTCCACTAAGTTCTGTCAAGTTTTCCTTCCAGGTGTTTCCTAAGGCAACCCTGAACTCCAGACCATCCAAGATATCATCTTTTTTAGAGGGTGCTAGTAGAGCTTTGGCTCCTGGTACAAGTGTTGAAAAAATCGAACCAAAGTCTTTATTCACCTAGAAGTCAGACCATAAAAGATCTATGTATCTGCTTTTAATCAAGAGCACAAAGAACAAAAACTTAGTGGTAAGCTGGACTATGCTCTAGAGTCTTGCCCAATTTAACCTAATGACTTCTTATGCCTTGAAGATTAGCAGATAGGATGGTGAAAAAATAACAGCATACAGAAACTTTTCTTTGTACTGAAAAGAGAAGCAACACAGAGGGGGGGGGG